>NW_022990270.1:1388183-1988183 GCF_902827175.1 Gymnodraco acuticeps
AACACCCACCACTAGCTGCCTTAGGGTGAGGGTTTTTTAGGAACACCTCCAGGAATGTCATGCTCCCAAGATGCATTAAAACGTTTTTATGGTTTCAGCCTAAGTCTGGTCAACATAATCATCACACCACAAAAAGATTATCTTTCCCACAAACTGGAGTTACTCCTCTGCAGTCACAGAGACAGAGAGCAATGTTAATAACACAGGGAATATTTGAAGGAAATCAGAGTTCCTGAGCTCCCGAGCCCTGGTGAGTTCCCAACACACCCACGCTCTCCTCCCTGCCTGGCTGTGGGTCCTTGAATTAAACATCAAAGCACAGGAGCGTAGGGCCCAACTGCCATAAATAACAGTGCGCTTGGGGAGGGGAGGATGTTCAGATGGGAAGAGAGCAGGTCACCCGATCGCTCATACACATACTGTCAAAGCAGATTCATTTGTTCACAAAATGGGTGATGTTGTGTGAGGTTATTGATTTCCGCATGCCATCTGTCTTCTCTGAGGCTTTGGCAAGCAGACTCTGGCACTACCAGCCTCAGGTTCACATATTAGTCTCCACAGCTCAGGTGGACAGGAGGGAGATGTGCAGCAGGTACTGGACACACATGACTTGAAGTGACACCTGGTACAATGGTGTAGGCTAGTTGGTGTTTTACATGCCAAAATTACGTTGTTTTTTTATTTCGAATAATACAGCAAAAAAAATATTTATGTTATGTGGCTTTCTAGGTCAAATATTTTAATTTTTTGGGTTAAAAAATATTTTTAAAATGTATTTCTGATTAAAGGTGGGGTAGGTAATTCACTTCAGTTATATTCCATGGAATGCTCTTAACATCCCCATAGCAATGACTACATTCAATGCTTTGACAATAAATACATACAAAAATGTCATCAGTAGAAGCCGTGGCGCTGTAAAAAGCACGACCAATAATCTGAGCCGGCCCGGCTAAAATAACTGGATGGCCTACCTGCCTGTCAGCTTTCCATCTGTGCACAAACTTATCTCGTGACCTCATTGGTCATGTGCGCGTTCGTGTGTGTTAGAGGAGGGGCTCTGTAAGGAAGTCTGAAGGAAGGGGCAGATTTTTTCCGGCTGCGTACTTTCAAATTCTAGCGCACTCGAGCTGGTTTCTCCAAAATTACATACCCTACCTTTAAGAGAGAGTTTATAGCTATTGCTATTCCAACTCTTACTTTAAATATTTAGATTTCATTATGATAAAGTATACTATAGGAAAAAGGAAATACAACAAAGTAGTGGTCACATATTAAACATGCCACAATTGTGCAATACAGATACATATACAGCAATACTCAATTTACAGCAACTCTTTGTCAAATGTAATCAAATGTATTTGTAATACATAGCAATAAAGAGAAACACTGTAAGTCAAAAAGCCATGTGTTTGAGGGAAATTCCATGCAGGTGGTGATTAACATCTAATTTGTCACAAACACCTGCATACACAAGTTCAGGCCCTCCCTCGATCTCCTCCTCTCACTAACTAGTCTCGAAGTCACAGTGTACCTCCATGTTGAGCTCTGGAGTGTGGAGGGCAGGCCTTCAAACATGGGGCCCAGCTGCTGCTGTGTATTTTTGTCAGCCAACACACACACACATTGGCATCCCTTGGTGTTTACTCTTGTGGAGGGCACATGTTACTGGGTAAATTATCATTGCGACGGTAAACAGTGTTTTTATGAAGGAATGTAGCTTGGTTGTTATATTTGAAGTCTGTGCTTTGTATACTAGTGTGCTATTAGGACAGATTGAGGATGTTTGTGCCTGGTGTCTGCACTCCGCCCATGTGGGGTACACACACACTCACAAACACAGAGACACACACATGCACTCGCAGTGACAGGCTTGGTTGTAGTTTTGAGTCTTAAAATGCTCTTTTGTTGTTATCATCATAGGGGAAAAAAAACATCAGAGCCTAAGGAGTGTTTGTCAGTGTCAAACTCATGTCAGTCTCAGGGTAAATGCAGATGAACAGCAACAGCAGGGGAGGAGAGACTGAACTTCCAAGTGCAGACGAAAAATGTAACACACTGTGAAAAATATATGTTGTGTGCTTCAGTACGGCTGCAGTCAATGGAGGGACTAGCGTTTAATACACACTGATTGGGCATGCAGACATGAACACGATGTCTGGTAATTGCTTTACATTCTTTGCAGCCGACTCATGATATCGCTTGATAACAAGGTAATCAGATAATGATAGAGTCAAACAGATGAATGGGTAGGAGATAAAGGACTGGTATTTTAAGGTCTTCACTTTTCAATTAAACTAATTTGAACCATGGAAAACGGTCTCATACATTCTGCTGACACCAATCTTGGTAACACCTCGCTCGGCTCCAGACAGTGAGTTTGTGACAAACAGCACAAGTATTTCTCTGAGGGGAATCTTATTAAAGGTTATTAGTGGTTTTTTTCTTTCAAAGCTCAAAGAAAATGTCTTTTTACGATTGATCACATTGGATACACGTTTGGGGTATGTCAGGTTATTAAAATCTAATTTCTTAAAGATAATTATGTACGAGAAATGCGGCCCCCATTGGTGTGATCTATTGTATCACAATTAAGCGGCTGCTGGTTTGATTGTCCAGTCACTGCAGTCATCTTCACATTTTAGATTCACCCATTCTCAACTGATAGAGTGCTCCATTTCCTCTATGAATGGAGGAAAGGAGGGAATAATGATGATGACTTTCTTTCCACTTTTCTATTTTTTTTAGCCCCAATTACCCACTAATGCATGATAAAAGCAGAAAAATGGACAGTCGTTATGTGTGGTGCCTTCCACAATGGCAAAATCATTCTTTCCCAGCCTCCCGTTCTTTTGGAGGGGAATAATCATGTTTCGTCCCAAACACCTGCGCTTCAGTTGCCCTGACCTGCCGCCAAATGAGTGCAATTAATGACAATTACCCTCCAGGTGTCACAACATAGACATGTACTGATAGGGGCCTATCTGGAGGGAGCACGCGCTTGTCCTCCAAGTAAATATGTAATGATAACAGCTGTAACACAGTGGGGAGGAGGGGGGCACAATTGCTACCAGTGCAATCTATTTGTGTTTGCCGCAGCTCAGCACCACATTAACCAGTCCAGACAAACCAGAACGGATAGACTTGGATTCTCCCCGTGGGACAGAGGGGAGTTAACTGGAGGTGTTGGACTTCCTGATCACATGAAGATAAAGGCAGATGTGGTCTAGAAATGGTTTCTGTTTTCGGATTTGTGCCATGGGAATCAAACATAATTGGTCAGACAAGGGTGTATTTCAGCTTAAAGGGTATTTCCGGTCTTATTGTTATATGTTTGGCCAACAGTGATGTTGATAATAACAACAACAACGCAGTTTTCATCCTGTTAACTGCTGGGTTCTGGAAACGCAGCAACATTATAGTAGTCAGGTAAAGCAAGAAACACGAGACAATCACTCACGCTTGAATCAAACCCCCATTTTCACCAACTCTATATCAAAAATATAATTAAAGGCAAAGGTAAATACATTGCCAAAACTATCTGTTGTAAAATTGCTCACAGATTACCAAATAACTGGCTGATTCAACTTCTGCCATACTTTTGTAATTGTGCAGACAAAAACATACAATTCTTTGCAAAGCGTGTTTTGTATGTTAAGATTTAATATGTGCAAAATTCTGTTTTACTCTCCAATAAGAGCGTTATTAGCCAAGTACAGTCTCTCGCGAAGTTCTGAGATCTCGTCAAATACTCTGGAGAAAAAGGACAAAAAATATCAAAATAATCCCACATTGAAATACATTATTATCCTAATTTAACCACCCCTGTAAAAATGTTTATGAACTATAATGTATGTTTACATTTTGATTGTGTCGAAACATTAACACCAGTATGTGTTGTAGAAACAATAAAGAACAGGGGCAATCTGTGAATACCATGTAATCAAATATGGGCCTGATACTGTGTGCACACTCTCTAAGTGTTAGCTGCCATAAAAGCTCAGGCGTTTAGCCAATTTCCCTGTGTGAAGTGAGATTTCTCAGGTGCAGAAGTCAACTTTAACCCTCCTCCTCCTCCTGTGGGTTCACCGTCCTCTCCCTCTGAACCAGCATTAGCATAAAGGCATTAAAATGTGAATAGGAATTAATTTGGACTTTCCCCTCCATAGGAATTAATGGAAGTTTGTTCTGCCCGTACCCCTCAGATGGCTTGCGCTCCTCCACAGTCCATAAATATTAATATTAATACGGCATCGCATTTAAAGGTAGCGCTTGGCTGAAGCCGTATACAGAATATTATTAGAGATCACGATACGTTTCTCATGAGAAGTACAGCTGAGTGAATGCATTGCCTTGCAGTTGTGATCTGTAAAATCCAATCTTCATACAGCACAAAAAGTTATTTTCAGAGAGACGGAAGATTAACAGGGCCGAATGGCTGCTGTCTAAAGCCATTAGGCAGGTGGGGATTTTTTTCTCCACGCTGAGTTGAGAGAGAAGGGCCCACATCGTCTGCTCTATCAAAGTACTGATTCACAGTCGCACCTCTGTAGCGCTATTATCATGCCCGAGTAGATCATCTCGGGAGATAACTATTATCACCGTCTCACCGCACCGCTCCAGTCTACTCACCCACATAATACAGACCACAGAAGTTTTTGACACTCTACCAAATCACTATATTCACCTGCTTTCTTTTCTTGGTCTTTGTCACTTTCCTTTGTGTGGTTGTATCACACATCTTCAACAGCAGTGAGGTTACTGCAAAGCTGGGGCCCCTGAACCTGGGTTTGTATAGTGAACATATGATATATGGAAAGGGACAATAATAGATATTGGTTTGTTAGTATGCAGGGTTCAAGCACATCATGTATGTCCAGTAGCGCAAAGCAATTAAGTACTCAATTATGTACTTAAGTACAAGTTTGAAGTACATTTTCTGTTTTTTCTTCTATTACTTTTTACTCTACTACATTTATTTAACACCCATAGTAACTAGTAACTTGTTACATATAAAACACATGATATATAATATGATGCAGGACTGTACAGTATCTAAAATAGTTGGAACAATGCAAACTACACCATTACAATAATATGACATGTATTATTTTATGATAAAAACTGAATAATATAGCAATCCATTCTGATGAGGACTTTTAGGTTTCATACTTCACTCAAACAACTGAAAGAATTGACTTTAATTATTTTTATTTTGTCAACATATTTGATATACTTGTATTAAGTTAGTTGAAAACAATAATTATAAGTTCAATTTTTTAAAATGTATTTCAACTTAATAATATAGCTTTTAACTAACAGACTAATACAATGACGTGGAACCTGTTGACAAAATACATGTAATTAGGGTCAACATATGAAGTACATTTTGCTCATAATACTTTTGTTCTAATACTTTTACCTAAGTAGAAGATCGAAATACTTCCTCCACCACTCTTCGTGTCGCTTTTGTTCATTCCTTTCTCTGCCCGACTGATAGTTGCATCACTTTGTGAATATACTGCCGTTACTGTTGAGTTGTCTGAAACAAAGAGTGGAGGTTGTTTCAAAAATATTCAGCAGGTCCTCTGCTCTCCTCTGTCTCCCCGCTTGAGGAGTGCTGATGCTGACAGGTTACAGTGGGCAAGGTGAGACACGTTAGTGCCGAGCCCAGTGAAGGAGGGAGGAAAGAGCTGGCTTCAAAGTCCCAGTGTGGGGGTGAAAGCCGCATGCTGCCACCCCAGCAAGCTCAGTCAACAGTACCGCCTTTAATCTTTGCTCTGTAATCTTTGCTCCTCTCACATTTAGTCAATACACTCTCACTTTGTTCTTGGAGGAAGTAGGGTGTGAGTGAGAGTGTAAAAGAAAAGAAAAGCACAATACACAAATCAATTACCAGGGGTATAGTGGGTATGGCCAGCTTGACATAAGGTCAATACCATTTACATGCTGAATGATAATGGGCACAGGCATGTTTCTTTTAAATGCTAAGCGTTGTGACATGGTTGTAAAACTGTTGACAAGAGCAGAAGGCAAGTACTTACAAGACTATACATCAGGATATTGTATACAAAACTGATCAGATAACACAAAATAGGAACAAATCAAATATAAAAATCACCTGGATCTTCTTTCACCATAACATAAATGCACGACAGATTATATAATATAATTGTGCTCGGGTATTTAAAAATAAAAACAACAGTTGTTTTTAACATAACATCAGTGAACTGCGTTAACACAGCCTGTGTTGTGGAGGCGTGCATGTTGTGGTAAGCTCTGTGAGCCAGGGTTATATCCGTGCATCAGGTCATTCCTGTAGCGAGCCGGCCTGGGTCGGCCCACTCCCCTCTGAGAGCCCTCTCATCAAGCAGGCTGCTCCTCTGCCGCCCTCTTCCCCACAATCCCCATAAACTCTCATAATTGCCACATTAAACTTGAGTTTATTATTTTTCTCCAGGTGCAGGTGTGCAGATGATATGAGCCCCAGGTTGCATTTACATACAAATTGAAGGTTTTTATTAATCAGCCAGGCAGCAGGAATCAAACGGCAACACTCCATCAGCCCTTTAAATACATTTGGTGACATTTTTACCCGGCATTAGCATGATAGGGCAAGCGGAGTATAATGTACCAATGATTGCTTTTCCATTGAAAGCACAAACGGTTTCATTTTTCCTGTCATCTCAAATAAGTGTTAAAGAGGGTTTGGAGGCTATTGTGCGAGTGCCGTATGCTGGGGACTTGGGACCGCTGATGGCCATATTAAATAACCATTAGTGCCTGAGCTTAGATCATTGTGGCATCCGCCTCCTCTGAATTTATCCTGTGATTTGAAATGAAGGCAAGCTGTGCCAGCTTTCATAAAGTGCTCCAGCCCTCTCCATTTTTCCTCAAACTAAATGCATTACAACGGTAATTTTGTGACTGTTAAGATAACTAGCGTTAACAAGCACTTAATTAAAATGTACAATAAATAGCCGTCTGCAGCCTTATCTCCCCTCTAGAGCGACGCTGGTAGGAGGCTCCAATGCTCAGGCCGGCTGTTCCCCAGCTCGTTTGCAGATTAATTGCTTTTCTGTCTGGCGAAGCCTGCCTCTTCTGCAGCCAGATCGTAAATAGCCAGATAGGGAGTTTATCAATCAGGGCTCTCTACCTCACTGATCTCCCCCACACAGCCCTGTATGTCTGACTGTCTGTCTGTACGTACATCTCCTGCTACCAAACACTCTCCATAAACACACTTCCAGAAGCTTCTAACTAAATCTTCAATGTGTCATGCATGTTTATTCTAGTATGTGTCTTTATGTGTTATGTTTTTGCTTTTTATTTGCTATGTCTTTGGTGATTAAGCATGTACCTTATTCTGTCCCTCTCTGCTCTGTATGGAGACGTATGCAGCACGAGTATCCGTGTTAGCAATGGAACAAATGGAACTTTGTTGATACGGGGCTTATGTTTTTGTAACCTTTACTCACACCATATTTATGCCCGTCTGTCTACAGGCTTATACCTACTTTACAGCAGTGCATTTTGAGCCTGTTTATGTCTATACTGGGTGCGTACAAATGGGCCTTGAGTGTATCGCGGAGGTTAATCAAACACAAGCAGCACATAAAAGTAGCCAGGGGTTGTGTGAGACAGGACAGAAGCGAACAGAGAGTATTTACAGTAATAAAAGTTAACAGCGGTCAGCCCCTTGGGATCGCATTACTCCTCAGACATGTGGCTGCAGCTCTCTGCTCGCAGCTTTATGGACGTTAGGCCCTTGGTAAGCAACCTGCAAACCTCCTTGTTTTTCAAAGGGAAGAAAAGAAAACACGTAAAAGCAAACTCTCCTGCCCGTTGCCTGCCGCCCTCCTCCCACACTGAAGCTCCCTCTCCACTGCCGGTGTCCCACCCTTAACCCCTGGATGATAAATCTGCCTACAGAAGCTGTGAGGGGGAAGCTCCCCATGCTGGAGGACCCCCATGTGTCCTCCATGACACATCCTGTTTGTGTAGTCAGGGCTTCAACCAGTGATCTTTACACTCATAATTCACATAAATGACAACACTGGCTCGCTTTCTATTTGTATATATCGTATTGTAAAGGTTTGTTGGGCATAAACCTGCTAATCTATCTATTAAGCTAAACACACTACGAAAACACATTGTAGAATAAATGTGTCAGTCAGAAAATATACTTTCAATATTGCAACTAGCTTTCATTACCATATTTATTTGCTTTTGGTTTTGCAGTGACCCTAGCTTAAGTCTGCAGTAAATAAGTCAATGTATGTCTAAGTATGTTTTTGCTTTTCCAACTGGAGTGTGTTGAATAAACACTCATTTTCCAGGCAGGTTTAAACAAACATGTCCTTGCACTTGTCACATAGATTTCCCACAATGGCAAGGGTAATTGTTGTGTTTCCACAGTTTCTCTTCAATCTTGACTGACTAAAGGAAATTGGAAATGATGATTGTGAAGCGACTGTTTTGCCAATGTAACACCCTGTTAGGGGCCTGTGGGGGGTTTCAGGGCTCTCTGTTCATATTTTACTGTGTGAAGAGACTGTCAAATCTGTGAGAGCCGGTTATGCTAAAAATGAATTAGTGGCCACGCAAATGTTCCTGCTGCATCCCAACGGTACCATGTTAAGGGAGAATGCGGACAATCATGGTGGTCCGAGGGCCTGTGGGGCTGTCTGGCAGGCAGATTAGGGGAGCAGCCATTTGACAGTGATGCTACAGTTATCAGACCCACTTTAACCAGAGTGATTTATAACGTGAGAACATGATGAATGTAGTTCTGAGCAAGGTAGCAGGTGGGTGGGAACTAGCCTGAAAGGAAAGGGGGAAAGTATATGGATCTGTCCGTTAGAGGAATCCCAGTAGGGGGAAAGAAGGACAACAACGAGGAAGCTATGATCACAGAGAGCAGGGCATCCTGCGCCCTCCACCTTAGCTGTCGTAAATCAGCCAGTGAAGGCCTCTCTGCCCTCTGGCCCATGCTCCTGTCTGTCTTAACCTTTGTCCCTCACAAAAATACATATACCTAATATCTGAACGTGTTTTCTAAACTGCGTACCATTACATCTCTGTCTGTCTGTGACAAAAGCACTACTTATAGGACTAGACAGACAGAACCATGAGGAACTAAGCAGCTAAAACCAAAAAAAGAACAAAAGACAACTCGGAAAGTACATGGGGTTCTCTGTCACGGTAAGATAAATACACATGAAATATTTTCAGCCCTCTGGTCCATGCTCCTATAAGTTTCTAACATGTCTACTGAAATGTTTTTGTTCCCACTGCTACTGTGTAAAAGTCTAAAAAAGTTTCCCTGACCTGATTTGAACTTTATCAACAAGTAAGAGAAGTTCTGTTCTTTGAAAACAGGCGTTCATCTTAGGGATTCATTTCCGAGCTATGATACTGTACCACGATTGGCCAATGCCATCGCTTCTTATCGTGACCCTCTGTTGTGACAGCCACAGTGGATATAATCAATACATATATCAACAGTGGCCTAAGTGGGTCAACAGAGGAAGATAACACATCTTTCAGGGAGCTGCAGTGGCCACACGAGAGTTTATGGAAAACAAAGGGCTATTGTAATAGATTTTGCTCAACTTTTTCTTGTTATTGTTTGGACCTCGGGGAGGAAATTAAGTTATAAATGGAAGTAGCATTTCTACTACCTCACAGACTAATACATCCATATCTGCCGTGCCTCAGAGTGAGTCACCTGTCACTTTGCAGGTGCTGGCTATGCATGATTTGTGTGGTGGGGCCCCTGTATAAATCCCCCTGGTCTCCAGCGACAGTAATTCAACACAGCGTATATTTTCCATAAATAATTTGCTGCTCATTGATTTCCAATGCGGGAAGAGAAAAATGCCGGATACACCTCAAGGGGCTGTGGATGTATCTGGTGCTCACTTTTGTGGTCAAAGTTGTGACAGCCAGAAGCCCATATGTTGTGATCGAAAGATCCAGATTTATTGTCCTTTGGAGGCCCACTTGTCAGGAATAGGGACATCAAACACAGCCTGGGGTCACTGTTTGTGTTTTTTGAGGGCAGTACTAGTTTTTCTTAGGGATAACATTTTGGGACCAACAAGTCACACTTAAAATATGCATTAGATCTTGCTATGTTATTATTATTATTATGTAATTTAGAAACAATTGTGCCGTGAGACAGAGACCCAGTGCAGCTCCAAACTTAAATTATACTGGCTTATAATATTTGGAAGAATGAATGGTGGTGAATGTTAAATATTCATTCTTCTTAATATAGTAAACTGTATGTTGGATTCATGAGTTTGAGAGCTTATCAGAAACCAAAAGCAGTGTGCAGTGCACTATAACACTGTGACTTAGGGAGGGGGACCAACACTGCTCTTCTTGCAGCACGCACCTGACAACTTTCTGATATGAAATACTGACGGCCTGTGTTCCATTAGAAACTGATAAAGCAACTCGAGGTGAAAAATTAAGCCAGTCATGCTCTCTTTTTCATTCTATATTCAACAATGTTCCCCTTTCATATGTACAACGAAGTAAATTGTAAATGGACTGTACTTATATAGCACTTTATCCAGTCTTTACGACCCCTCAAAGCGCTTTACATACTACATGTCATTCACACATTCATACAGAGCAGTGTACCTTACTCTAGGACCTAACATTCATACACATTCACACCCCGTTGGCCATCGGGAGCAACTCAGGGTTAAGTATCTTGCCCAAGGATACATCGACATGTTGACTGCACGGGATCGAACCCACAACCTTCTGGTTGAAAGACGACCGCACCCCCTCGCAGCCACAGTCGCCCTGGTATGCTAAAACATTATCGAAGTAAAACATTTGCTTCACTTATACAAACGTCTTCCAGGATAGACTGTCTAAAAGTATTTGCTGCTAAACTCATATTTACAAGCCAACATTCCCAAAAACTAAACATTTTTTGGAGTGAACCAACCCCCTTCTTTTTTTGGTTCTCTTGTTTCTCACTTTTAGATTCAGAAACTGCATCAACCACAACATCCCTATTAACATTTAGATATTATGTTAATAGGGACATATTTTTATAATGATTTTTGGTATTAATATAACGTTTTTGAGGTTCCAGTGGACCTACTGTAGATGACCAATGAGACCAGGTTCGTTAAGAGCCACCAAAGGATGACCCCCCCCCCTGTACAGGCAGAGAGGGGCCACTGTTGTTAGGTGATTTGTTGGGGCCATTTCGTTGTATTGTCACCTTCTGACTGATCAAGTTGTTGATTGGGCTGTTTGCCGGCAGCTCAGAGAGGGAAGGCAGGAATTGATGAGGTTTAATTGGTCTGTCTCCTGTCAGCTGTCATTAGTTCCTCATTTAACACTATCTGATGGTGTGAGTCCATTGCACCTACAGGGGCTTGATTATGTGTGTGAGGGTGAGAGAGAGAGTGCTCCAGAGAGACATTAGACACCTATATATGAGTGCGTGTGTGTGTGTGTGTGTGTGTGTGTGTGTGTGTGTGTGTGTGTGTGTGTGTGTGTGTGTGTGTGTGTGTGTGTGTGTGTGTGGGTTGCGTTATTGACTCTAAGTGTTATCTTGGCGCACCTCAGGGTGTGGTGGTGATTCCTTTGTGATCAATAAGGAGAAATCCCATCAGAGCAGTGCACACTAATATCACCTTTTTTCCACTGGACCCATGATCAACTTGTTTCTCCCAGCATACCACTAGCTTGTGTGGGACACTTTTGTTTGCAAAACAAAACATTGTGTGTGGACTTCTTTATAAGGCATGTATGGTGTAACATATCATAACATGTCAGACTCCCATTGTTAGGCTCACCTTATACCTAAACTTTTTATTTTGTACATCAATGACATGTGAAACGTCAACATTATTGCAATTTGTGTTGTTTGCAGACGACACACATTTATTTTGTTCTGGAGATGACTTAAACATTTTAGCAAAGTGTATTGGACATGAAATGGTCAAACTTAAAAGATGGTTTGATGAAAATAAGTTAACCCTAAATTTGAATAAAACGAAGTTTATGGTTTTTGCTAATAGAAAAAAAGATGAAAACATTTCACTGTCCATTGATGGAGCTTTTATTGAAAGGGTTTCTGAATTTCGATTCTTAGGTGTGACGCTGGATGAAAACCTGACATGGAAATCACACATAGCACATGTTAAAACGAAAGCGTCTAGGAATATTTCTGTTCTAAACAAGGCAAAGTATTTGCTAGATTACAAGGCATTGAGGATGTTGTACTGTTCACTCATTTGGCCATTTTTCATTTATTGTATAGAAGTGTGGGGCAACACGTATATGAGCAACATAAAGCCATTGTCAATATTACAGAAAAGGGCAGTAAGAATAATTAATAAAGCTGACTCAAGAGAACACACCAACAGACTGTTTTTAAGTCAGGACTCTTGAAACTCAGAGACAGCTGAGCTGCAGACATGATCAGTAATGCACAGGGCAAAAAGCAGAATGTTACCAGCATGTTTACAACAGTTGTTTGTTTTTGGATCAGACAAGGAAGACCACAGAAGGAAATTAAATTTTAAGCATCCATATGCAAGGACTACTCTTAAACAAATGTGTATTTCGGTAGTTGGTGTACAATTGTGGAATTCTCAACACAAGGATCTAAAGAATTGTATATGTATTTTTCAGTTAAAGAAGTTGTATAAATGAAGAAAGATGGGACTATATGAAGCAGAATGTGAATAAGTCTATACTCTGGTCCTTCATGTTTTTGATGTCTTTGATGTGATGTCTCCTCTGTATTTGCGGGTCCCATTGTTATTGTTGTTATTGTTATTATCATCATGTGTCGCTTTCCACCTTCTTCTCCAGTAGGACTCAGATGAGGGTGTTGCACTTTTCTTTTCCTTATACATGTGATGTTTTGGTGTTTTGTTTCTTTCCGTTAACCGTCAAGTGGGAAATAAGTTTTTTTTTTTGTGTGTTTCTCTTAGTATCCTAAGATACTGTTATGTTTGGCTGTGAATTTTTTTTTTATTATTATGAAGGGCAGACCATTTATTTGTATTTATTTGTTTTTTTTAGAAAGGGGCAGGTCACATAAGATTTTATTCTTCTCCCTGCTCCTTTTCGCTAAATGGTAGTCATGTTTTGTGGCAATTATTGTACATTTGGTTTTGCGTACCATGAGCGGGACAAATAAAAATGAAATGAAATGAAATGAAATGTTACCAATATGTCTGATCTTAACAAACATCTAGTAAAACTATAAAAGTATTCTTTCAATATGAAGTGTTTCTGAAACATCAAACAAACCTAGGTGTTTAATTAATATGTTGACTGTATTACAAGTATTTTAACTCCTGGAAGAGGTCGGTCACAGTTCAAAGATGACCTTTCAGAAAAGGTAACTCACATGGTTGTTTACCCTCTTGGCTAAAGTCTATAATGATTGTAAAAAAGTTTATTGCAAGGACTAAATGTATGTATCCTGTTGGCTTTGAAACCAGTTCTGTGGGACACTTTAATTGTTTGACATTTAGTGTGAAGGCATACTTATAATAATTAATGATAATCATCATTGCCGTCTCCATCTCGCATCGTTGCTATATGACAAAGATACCGTCAAAACCTTTCTGTAACGATGATGCCATATTGTTAGCGCAAATTAGCATGTGTAGATGCCCATACCTCCCATCATGCCTTGCCCTGTGAGTGACAGCTGTTAAGACGCCTTCAACATGGTAGTGAGAATTGGTGTGGACGTGGCGGCGAGCTGTGGAATTCTCCGCTGCTGCTCGCTGAGAGCTCTCCGAGGGCTTGGGTGTCACTCCAGTGACGGCCTAAGAGCCATTAATTTTAGCCTCTGGAGTGGCTGTCGTAACAAGATCCCACACCCCCCGTTCCTCACAGCGAGGCTCCTAAATATACATTTATTTTCGGAGGGAGTCCCCCCCTCGTCAGGATATGATGGATGTTAACTAATCGGATGGCGTGCAAGTGTATGTCCACA
Source organism: Gymnodraco acuticeps (assembly GCF_902827175.1). Classification (NCBI taxonomy): domain Eukaryota; kingdom Metazoa; phylum Chordata; class Actinopteri; order Perciformes; family Bathydraconidae; genus Gymnodraco; species Gymnodraco acuticeps. Next base: position 1,402,177 of record NW_022990270.1, read on the forward strand.
GTCAGGCCCCTCTACATTGAGTGGCTGGTGTAAATCTCCGCAAGGGCGCTTTGTTGGGGTCTTGTCTTTGGTAAGGATCTCAGAGATATGATACCCTGTGCTGTTGCTGCCTGAGTGGGTCTATCTTAAGACTCCACATGGAGGTCTGGCATTCAGCTAAGTCTCTATGGGGTTTGGAGGCAGCCCTCCTGATGCCTGCCTGCAGCCTACAGTTACTCCATGAAACACTCACCATGCGCTCCTCATCTATTCTTGCCTCTGGATGGCACGGACCCACGCACAAATCTAGATAAGCAGTCTTTCCGCTTGGCTCTGACGTTGGTGCAAAAAAAGTACCATTGTCATTTAATTACTGAGCTTGGATGTTGACTGGGGATAGCCATCATTACAATGTCTCCAGATATCTGCTACAAGACCAATACTTATCTGTACTTATATGTTTTTCCAGTCTGTTAACATGTCCACAAGCCTAAGGTGCAGTATCGGGAGCTTTCCGGTATTTGCCTATCCCCTCCGACAGGCTGCTTCCTCCTGTGACTGGGTGCTGGATGCTGGCTGGGTGGGGGGGATAAGCAGGGCTGCTGCTCACAGGCTCCATGGGGGGAGATCCTGGCAGCTCCTGGGGAACGGCAGATGGTTCAGGGCAGGATGGGGCTTCCTGGCCTGACTGTCTTTGACCTGCGGTGGGGGAGAAGAAGAAGAAGAAGAAGAAGAAGAAGTAAATGTCTACGGCAAGAACACACGCTGACATCTTTAAACCCTCCAACAGGCACCATACATTGTGAGGCAGACCTGTGATAGTGCTGAAATACCTCGAATGGATTGGTATGATAATAACTTCAGCTTTACACATTCACTCTGATTTCCTAAACAATACACAGACAATGTGACAGCGCTGTTTCAGGCCAAGGCTCCATTTTTACCTCCTATCTATGTGTCTAAACCTCCCTCTCCTCCAGCTCTGCTGTGAGATGCAGTATTAAAAGCCTTAGATGGAAAGAATAGAGAGGGGAGAGAGATGGGGATGGAGGAGGGGGTAGGTGGTGTTGTCTAAGTGAAGAGCGTGGTGTGTCCTGGAGGATCTAATAAGCAGGTTGAAGCCTGATAAGGATAAGCTGTCCCTCTGGCTCTGGGGAGCCTTGTTTTCACCCCCCCTCCTCCTCCTGTTCTACCCTCCTTTCCCTCCACTTTCCAAGATGTACTTCTCTGAAAACAAGGAGAGCAAAGAGTAATCAAAAGAGAGAAAACAGATGGAGGGAGAGAAAGATGGGCATGATCAATGGAAGAAGGGAGCAAATGAGAAAGTAGAAAAGGAGTGAAACGCTGGGTAGGTGGATGGAATAAAAGCAATAGAGGGCAATTAGAAAGTGAAGAAACAGGGGGGGAAAGGGGACAAGGATATAGAACATCAGAGATGAACAGAGGACTAATGATAGGGTAAGAGAGGACAAGGAGGTGTGGATCCAAAAAGGTCAATGGAAAGAAGAGGAGAGGTAAAACCAACAGTGGCATTGGAAAACAGAAAGGGAAAGAAGAAGCAAAAGGGAGATGAGTTAAAAGAAGAAGGAGAGAGAGGAGATGTGAAGAAGAAGGGAGGAAGTTGAGAGGACAGAGAGCTTATAAATGGGCTGAAAGGGACCTGCTGGTGTGTCAGAGCTTCAGATCCCACCCCCCCCCCCTGGGGAAAAAGGAGAGAAAGGAGAGAGGAGAGACATTGACCTTGCATTATTTATGCTTAGCGCTATTGGCCCAGGCAGACGCTGCTTCCCATTGTGTCTTCATAATGAGCAACCGCTATGAAGCTAAGGAAGAGGAAACACAACCAGGAGGGCAGTCTGTGTGTTGTTAGTGGTGAATGTGTGTGTGTGTGTGTGTGTGTGTGTGTGTGTGTGCACGCTGAGGAGGTGGGAGGTCATTATAGTGTAGCGTGCAGACAGTTTAGTGAACATCAGGGGCACAAGAGAGCCTATGTGGGCAGGTAAAGACACACACACACACACACACACACACACACACACACACACACACACACACACACACACACACACACACACACACACACACACACACACACACACACACCACACACACACACACACACACACACACACACACACACACACACACACACACACACACACACACACACACACACACACACACACACACACACACACACACACACGAGATTGTGTGTCCTAGGTGGTGATAGAGGCCTGTTTCTGTAAGTGTGAGTAAATATAAGGAGAAGGAGAGATCATACAGGGTCAGCTGTTATTTCCTGAGCTCCACCCTCATGTTCTTATAACAGCCCCAGGCCAATGATTGTGAAAACAGGACAGTGTGCAACTGCATTATGCACAGCGTGGACCCATGTCCTTATCAAAGGTATTTTGAATGAATTAGGAGGTTTCTTAAAATATATATAACAGAGTCTTCATCTCTCACCTCTGCACCATGCAAAGTTGTGATCCATCTGAAATACTTTTTTTTTCCTTTTTTGATTTGGATAAAATATTGAATCAAACAAATCATGTACAGATATTGTCCATTAAAAATATAAAGCCATAGCAATGCTGATTTTGGGATTGATTTGCTCAGAATGCAAGTATATCATGTGTTTTTGTGATTTAATCACTGAAAAAAACTTCTTAAAGTTTTCTGATGCTTTTTTAGTATAAGCTCTGAAAAAACCTAGTAACATTTTAAATTAGTACCACATAGGTACCACAAAAAACTCCATTTAGTGCCATGCAGAGTCACAAATCCTAACACAAATCCTAAAAATGCTATGAATGAAAAACCCCGGAGACTTTACCACTAGACGTAACTGAGAAAATATATGTTTTCATAACCGACTTAACTTTTGCTCAAACACTGCATATTATCTGTCCACATCATTAACACTTCTTTAAAATATAACATTACAACCCTCACAGAGTCCTAAAGTAGGCAGGGAGCTTAGGGGCAGGGTTTTAAATCCCCCCCTGTTAGAGATCTGTAACAAATATGATACTCTGGTCCCATTAAGATCCAGCTTGGCACCGCTCTCAGCCCCTCCCACTTACCTTTCACCCCCACTGCGCGTTTGTATGATACTACTGTCAGTTTCAAATTTAATTACATACAACTCGACATACATAGTCCTACCCTGTCATTACCCCGTCTGGGTCCACCCACTCATCATAGACCTACAGCCACACGCCCCTGAGAGCTGAGCGCAACCTGCCTCCTGACGGCTGGTTATGATAGTGTGTGTGTGTGTGTGTGTGTGTGTGTGTGTGTGTGTGTGTGTGTGTCCCTCTTTCTGTTTCTCTCTGTGCCTGGGATGTGGAGATTTGTATGGCGTGTTAGTCACACCCTGTGTTATCAGCATCTCTGTGATGAGCATAAGCATAGCCTGAGGGGACTGGGGGTAGTGTCACAGATGGTACAGTGTCAGGGTCCCTGAGTGTGATTTAGAAGATGGTGAGTAGCTCTCCAAAGTCTTGTCACCTTGCACTGCCAACGTGCCATCTTTCCTCACGCGGGGTAAAGGCCGAGCCCTTCTCACCTCGCGGCCAGTGACCCATGTCGCATCTTCTTTCTGTTTTTACAATATGGCAATCGATGCTTCCCAGAAACCCTGACCTAATCCTGTTATCCTTTTCCTTCAACAACCTGGAAGGGACAAGGGGGCGGGATCCCAAAAGTCGGCAGCCAAGAGAGCCGTGCAGAGCCAGCCCCTATCACAGTGAAAGCGGGTTTAGCCGAAACACAATAGGTGTGTAATTTCAGGTTTTTGTTAAGCCAAAATCCAATCACATACATGACTGCAAGATCACAGAGAAACACAACAGGAGAAGAGGCCCTCGGAGGTGGAGGTGTCCCTACCTCACACAAACAATCTCCACACAACTGAGACGCCATTGACGACAGCCTGCTAACTAGCTAACCCTTTAGAGGAGAGATTAGCCTGGCTCTCTGTCCTACATCTCCACAGTGGAGGGATGGGCTGACACCGGACTCCTCCCTAACTTGGCAGTATTTGGATTAAATGAAAAAGAAAAGGATATATCTGGTCCTTAACTGATATCCTCATACTTTTGAACCAAATAAATTACAAATAAGACAACTTAAACACCATGATTGTTTTCCACAGGATTCCAAGAGTGCTCTGAACTTTTTCCGTAGAACATTGTCTTTTACCAGACTAATTACAACCATTATGCTAAATCAATTCTAAATGAAAGAGCATGCTTTTTATCTCACCATATTCATCTAATAAATGCTTGCATTAGAACTTACAATTAATAGTAAGTCTATTGTCTCCTCCTGAGACTCCAGTGCAGATGAAGATTTGTGATAGTTTGCAGTTTTGTTTCCCCCCCTCTTGTTATTGCATTTGATAAATGAAATTAATACATGCGTTTAATATTTGAAATGCCGATATGAATAATTTATGACTCGGCGGCAGATTAAAAGTAAAGCAACAAAAGAAGAGTAAGTCAGTAATCACCAGTACACACATTCAGGACAAGCTCAAATGAATTTTTAACTGCTCAGGCCCATCGGTCGCTCTGTTCTAGTTTGTGTGGATTTAATGGTGTGCGTCTTGACCTCGTTCCTCCAAATGCAGTCTGAGTTTCCCTTTGAAGTTGATTTATAGCAAAAACATAAAGCCTAATGCATCTATTCAGGAAGTCTAATGAACGCAATACCTTAATACCAAGTCATGCTAATCCCTGCTTGCTCACAACAGACAGACATCATCATTACCATCATCATAATTATTATTCATGTAAGGCAATTAATGTTGCTGCTACCTCTATTTTGACGACTTTATTAGCATGATGTTAAGGCAGCAGTTGGGGAGATTTAAAAAGTCGATGGGGGAGCTACAACTCAGATTATGTATTGTTGACAAAGCCTGCGTCTCGTATTACCATAACGTTTTATCTATTTATCCAAATAACCTGGACAACTCTGCAGGAAAGGAGATTGACTTCTTCACAACATTTTTCAATGTGTTTTTAAAGACACCGATTTGTTCCGCCATGATGGCCTCTGAAGAACATTATTCATTTTATATTACGCTCAACTATACTCACTCGGAATAAGAACATCTATTTCGATCTAATAGCCTTAAACATGTGAATAAGATATATAAAAGAGGATCTTAATTTTTACTAACATATTTTGGGAGGTGGATGTAACAGAGCAGTGTGCACAAAATAATCTTATTTTCTTTTAAGGGAAAGCTATCAAGTGTATTTATCCATTGGAGTAAATAATGTGGACTGGCTGGCTAAATCCCTTAAAATGTCTAGCCAGTCTGGCACTGGTTGGAGAGTCCCAGTCAAAATAAAATGAACTAAAGGCAAGATAAACAACCCATCCAACCTGCTTTCACTTAGGATACATATTTGTGGCCATTTACTCTGATTTTCGGCAGATGGAAAATTCTCTGAACTTGAAAGTTTTAAAACAAAAAAAAGTAGCGAACGAGAAATAAAACACGGGAGCTTCCAGTATTGTAATGTCAAAAAGCTGATTTCATGCAATTTCGGTTTTATAAAACGCAGACAAACTGCACTTGGCCACATATTAATGGGTTTCCTTTCGCTAAAGGAGACATGGAACCTATCCTTCTTAAAAACCTTTGCTGGGTTGTTGCTATTCATACTGACAGATAAAATAGCGAGATGGCTCAAGCTTTAAAAGTCACATATGCCGTGTGGAATATCTAATACGAAAAATGTGATGATGATGTATATTCAGAAAGAAAATATGCCAGCCACAGACCGAACAGTGAAGGTAATAGGAAGAGCTTTACTTTGAAAAGGTAATGGTAATATCTGCCATTAAGTATCCCAAAAATGGTGGCGATTACTTCCCTGCTCCATGTAGAGAATATCTTTGCATCGCCCACCAATCACAGTGAAGGGGGAAATCTCTTATCATCAGGCCAACACTCATATGAGCTCTTGATCTGCTGTAGATGAGATCGAAAGACAGCTGTGTGTGTTGTGTAATTGTAAATGATTACTGTCTTTATACCACCAGGCAGTCCTTTCTCCCAGCATCAGCAGCTGGCTGAAATTCATTCATGGTTTCGGAGGCCTAGAAAGAGCCTAATTCCACCAAATGGTGAGCAAAAGAAAAAAAGCCGCCTACTATAGATATTTCCATCCAAAGAAATGAAATATTAAACATGTTCATTATACCCTCAATTTGCAGTTATTTCTCATTGCACACAGCCATTTTCCCATTTTCCCCGCTCTCTTATTGGCACGGCGCTCAGGGCCTTGAGAGAAATCTCTCTTTTATTATTTAAATCCATGCATGGGGGCTGAGCCAGGCGAATCATCTCATGTCTGCTAGCCCACTCCCTAATTCTGATTGGCAGCTTGATACACACTCAACGGATGGAGAGGGTGATAATGCCTGTGACAAAGAAAAAATATCCCCTCCCCGTTATGTTTTTATTGGTAATGGGGAATATGGAGTTCACACACAATAAAAGTAGCCTTAATAATTGGAAGTGGCAATGGGCTGTGTCGGTGAGTCTGTAGGGCTGTCAGCGCAGCGATGTAAATTTCTTTGACATGTTTTTGTCTGGCTAAAACTTTAATGTCGTGGGTGTGACCAATCGGATGCAAATGTTGTTTTCATCCCTCGCCGATGAGATGACCTCTGTCATTTCCCCGGGGAAATCAAGCTTTTAAAAGTATTTGATAGCTGTAACTCCACACACACACACACACACACACACACACAAACTGACATACAGTGTGCACAAACAAACACATATCAGCACAGGCACACATGTAACGGGGTCACACATGCACTGCAGTATATGTGCTTTTCAAGAGTGTGTACGAAACACACACTCATGCACAGATATGCAGATATACTCACACTAAGCGTCAACACTCTCATATCCTTGCCAACCTCCTCACCCACTCATTGATGCTTGGCTAATGCATTCAACATGTGAGGGTACTGTATGCCTCTATGTACTCAAATAGACACATGATAAGATTCAAAGCTCTCTTTCATGGCAAGTATAATGCTTTTTGAACAGGGGAGGTGGACACAGCACTTTCTCTGTCAGCCCGTCATAACCTTTGACAGGATAAAGAGGCCACAGCTCTCTCCACAACTATCCAAAGCTCCGCTGCTTACAGGCATCCGCACCTAAGGCACACACAACACATCTGTGCACAGAATGCATGTGTGTGTGTGCGTGTCATGTGGATAATGCTGCATGTGAAGGCCAGCTTTAATATTGGACGGAATAACGGGCTCTTTTGTACATTGTGAGGCAGCCAGCATCTGAGACCAATAAAAAAGTGGCCCTTGGGTCACTGCTCGAAGGATGAAGGAAGAAGATATAATCATACACAGAGGACACAACACCTTTTTTGTGCTTTCTCCGCATATTTGGGTGCGAGAGAGCGCGGGTCCTTCATAAGTTTAATATTTTCACAGTGTGACCTTTTGTCACTAATAGAGTGGCTCGCCAATAAGCGTATATTGTATCTTTAGGGGGTGCAGCCATATTAGTGCAGCAATTGGCTGTAGGAGGAGAAGGAAGACTAGCTGCACGGAAGACACATGGTGTTAAGGCGGATACAGACAGGAAACACGTGTGTGTACTTATGGGCAAGGATGCGTGCCTGTAAGTGTGCGATTGTGTGTTGGTGTGCGAGATTGTGTGCGGATGTGAGTGTATGACTTTAACTTGCAATATATCTCATAATGACATTTAGAACGTCTCTGGAAAATGGAGACTAAGCCAAGGAGGTTGACAGTCAGAAACCACAAGCTGGAGTTAAGCCTCAGCATTGCAGTGAACCATATGCTAAACCCATGTCAAGCCCAACTCCAGATCCAGCAGCAGCAATTGACTAAAGCTTTAAGATAAACATTGCAGGGAAAACAATTTGAGGCTTTTTTGGACAATTTGTTTGATAAAAGGCACCAGCTCCCCATTTGAGGAGATGAGCTGGGCTCAGTTTTCTTTTTGTAAATGTGCCATGTTTTCTTAGTGGCGATGATGTCTCATTATCTTCTATAAGGCCCATGTGCAGCTGTGCTCCTGACTGACATTTTGCAGGTTGTATCCGATTATGTAATGGAGTCAAAACAGCCTCCACCCCTCGGTCTTAGTGGCGCTGTGATTGGTCAGCAGGGACTATATATGCTAGTAGCACCTGTTGTGTGACTCCAGTGGTCTGAGACAACCCTTTATCCTCTGTCTCCCCAACAAGCATTACAGCTAGCTTACTGGGTTATTATAGCGCAACCTTAGCGCGTTTACACTGACTGCCAGATATCCTTGTGGGTGTATTCTTCATCTGCTTCTTGATGTTATTTTCTTCAACCTATTTCATCCCCTGGGTTGCAAAGATAACTTCTCTTTATTTAGGGCAGGTAATAATTAGAGCAGACGGGTTGTTTGATATCCACCTTGATAACACCTTCAGAATGTTGTCAGAGAGTGTAAACACGTACCCGCTCTTAGTTTGGCTCCTTTCATTTGAGTCATTTGTTCTTGTCTCTTTCTGAAAAACAAGTTGTTGTGGTGTTTGTATGCGTTAGTGCCTGTGTGTTTGCTAGTGTCAGTGCGTTTCTCTGTGGCTGTGTATTGTGTTTTTTGACTTGGCGTGCATCAGTGCTCCAATGTGGTCTTGTGTTTCTTTTTCATGTGTAGGTGTGTGTGCGTGTGTTGCATGGAGGTTAGGTTTTTTGATCTTAGTGGGGAGACGTGAGTTGCCCTGGGCTGTGAGGCTCATTAGGTATGTACTCCTCTGAATGCGAAAGTATTTGTTAAACCACATGACAAGAATACCTCTCTGCTGCAACAGATGTGCTGTAATTAGAGAGGGCTTAAGTTGTCTTAGAGCTGTGTGGAAAGTCATCACCAGCTGACAAGTTTACAACAGTGCCCTACCCCTCCCTCACACACACACACACACACACACACACACACACACACACACACACACACACACACACACACACACCACACACACACACACACACACACACACACACACACACACACACACACACACACATTGTGCTAAGCTAATCAGGCAGGCAAACGCCACACAGACAGACAAACCCACATTTGACAAAGGAATGAAAAATAACACCTACACACACAGGTACAAAAGTTTGCATTGCAGTGAGACAACATAAAAGACTTATGTATAGGAAAAACAAATACCAAACACAAATGTTAGAGATTTAATTTACACAGTTCACATACACATACAGGTATGTAACAGTCTACTGCGTAATATCTATTTTAAGAAAACAGGGTTGGGATGTCACCAATATTTGTAGTATTCTTTTTCATCCTTTGTTTTGTTCATTATTGCTTTTACTTTTGCATGCTCTGTCATTTTATAATTTCTTAAAATGGAAATATACATTTATTTTATAATGGCTAATTGCTTGAAAAAAGACAAAGCATACTTAACAGAATACATTTAGATGGGGAAAATGTGTTTTTGGAGCAAAATAAAAAAATGTGGAGTTGAATATTTCAATAAAGATGATATTTTGGAAATGCAATGCATAGCCACTGGTTGTTTATATACTGACAGTATTTACTGTAAGCAGTTTTATGGCTGAAGTGATATGTTAACCCAGCTTTCAGCTCTTTGGCCCCAGAGATAAAGAGGGCAACTGATCAGAGCTATTATCCATTCTGCAGTGAATCAGGAAGATAATGGCCTATCTGTCAGCATGGGGCCGCCATAAAGCCATTAACACCTTTTGTTGTTCCCCTCCCTGTTCTCCCAACGTGCTGGGCAGTTCAAAAAGGCAAACGAGGCAATCTGTTAGCTTCGCTTAGCCCCTTCATTCCCCCTGCTCCAACGTGCACACACTCACTGACAAGCAGACACAGCTACGTAGACACATTAATGATTCGGTCCGACCTGATCTCATGTATTTAGATCAAGCTGAAATGTTTTGATAGCAGCCTTATTGCATCTGAAATGCATCCGCAGTGACCACTTGGGGCTTTATTTCACTTGCCTTTTTGTAACTGAATAATTTTACAAGTAACTTGCAGCAATAAAGTATCTGCATGCGGCCAAAAGAGGAATGAAATTCAAAACCATAATGAAATGTCTTCACAATTGGAGTGTTGCATGCTACCTGCCTACTTCAAAGTTGACAAGGCTCACTCGTAAATTAAAAAAACTTAATTTGCTGTAGACATGAATGTTGTGAACCTCAAATTCTTAGATTGTCGCATAACAGTCTTGGTTGTTAGAACTGTTTAAAGCTATAAAAAGAAATTGGATGAACACCCCCTCATTTTAGCATTTGAAAGGCTAGCGTTACCATTTAACGCTGTTTGAACCAGACTTCTAAAAGACTATATATTGGCCTGTAGAAAGACTAAGACACATGGAAGCACATACACACGCACTTATCTGACATTAGAAGTCTTTATTGTCCTTTGAAGTTTTAAAGCAGTCAAATTAGCATTGATGAAAGAGTCAGCATCGAACATCTCTGGGACCCAGCCAGGAACCAGAGCTGTGGACAACTTATCTTCATCTCTCTCCCTCCATCCATCTTTCCCCACCACCTCTGCACCATCCTTCCTCCTGCTCTGATAGCACGAGCCCCCAGTGGTTCCCTCCTTCGCTCCCCTTTTCTCTCTTTCCTCCCTCTCTCTTTCCCTCTCCTGTCTGTGTTGCCTTTGGCAAATTGGCAAATTGTGTTTTACTAACGTGGGTACATGTGTTAAGTGGGGATCAATTGTTTGTTTAACAGGGTGCCTCTATTAGACTGGGAGGGTGTAATTAGTGGAGAGGCCTTTTCTTAATACAGGCAGCATCAGAGGAGGGGGGGGGATTGCTGGCTGTCCAATCAATGCCAAATCTCAAAGAAGGATCGGCTGCAGTTTAGTTTAGGGAAATTAAATGTATGATAAATCTCTTTGGAGGGGTGGAGGCTCAGTATTCAGTGAAGTTGTCCTCAGCGTCCTACTGTGCATCGTTGGTAGCTAGCCTAAAGCCAAAATCAAGTATCCGTAATGATCCTGCACAGGGCACGGATAAAAGCCCCATAATATCCGATTATTCCCATTGCTGTTTCACTGGTTTGCTTTGTTCTGATCAAAGGCGTTCTTTGAAACACCTCATACCTACTGTGGGCGAGGGTCCCTTCACTTGCCAGCTAGGCGGATCAGCCATCCTTGCCAAGTAATTGCAGACAACAGAGAAACAAAGGAAATTGTACCCATACTCCCCCTGTTTTTCTCCGTCGACACAACAATTATACACATTCAGAAAGAATCGAGACACAAGTCAAGGGGGGAATCTTAAGGAAACCTTTTTTTGTGTGCTTGTGATTATGAAAATTCAACCGTTCATGTATCAAGAGACACCATGTGGGGCCCAATTTGCCCGTATTCCTCGAAACAACAGTCACATAAATGCAGAAATATTCACCAAAGGGAGGATTCTTTTAGGATTAGTGCTTTCAATTCAACAGTCCATGTTTCAAGAGGACTGTTCACCATGTGGGGCCGAACCTTCTCTCAAGACTATTTCTATTACTTGATATCTGGTTCAGAAAGAACATGTGCGCTGCAGATTGCTTATCTTTTGTTTGCACTGGTTTGATGTCGGTATGCATGCTTTCAAAAACCAACAGTAAAAGAGCGGGCAGAAAGTATGCTTGAGGTCAACTGAAAGTAAACAGACGTCATGTTGAATTGCACTAGACCATACATATTAGTCTATATGTGTACAAACTAACACATATAGTGAGTGCATTTACAAACTCCTCAGGCCAGACTGCAGTATACTGGCAGCTTCTCTTGACAGTATGTCAGTATCCCTGTGGCAAGGATTTTAACAGGGAGACTAAGGATATTTTGGATGTCTGATTATCATTGAAAGCAGTGTGAAGCAGTTGAATTCTTCAAATCTGTGCCTAGTAAAAACTAATGTTCTTGTTGATTATATACTGGGCACTTCATTTTCATGCTGCCTGCCACTGAATATAATCAATTTATAACATGGACACTGGGCTGTGTATTTTTTAGCTGTGAATGGATGTGACCAATCCTGGGTTTTCTTTCTGTGAGGATGAAAGGAATGATTGCATTTTAGTAGTTGTATTCCCTATTTGGGGAAGTAAATTAGACACTTATTCCCTCTAAAATAAAAGGTTTTCATGAGCAAGACACTCAGGCTAATTGGTAACTTCTAAACAAAATCGTATTTGGGGTGCTCTCAGACTGCTGTCAAACATGGTGCTGCAGGCAAATACAAGTATACTCGCTGCGACTGCAGTTATCTTCATTAAATGGCATCTATGTCAGATCAAAGAGCCTGTGAGTCACTGTGAGAGCAGATTTGATTCAAAAGTTCCCTTTAAAACAAGAGGTAAACACAGATATCCTGAAACTAGTATGAAAATAAAGCAAGAGAAGCATGCAAAACAGATCCTCTGATACTGTTAGCTGGTTGCAGGCGACAGTGTATTTCGGGCAGTGAATGAGTCAAAAACTTGTGAGGCAGCCGGCGGCTACACAATTGAAACTAACTTTGGGGCTCCTTCCGTAGCTGTTGTTCACATATATACTATTCTGGCACGTTAGATTCATCAAATTCTGTTTTTCCCAGTCTAATACCAGATTATTTACAAAAAGGAAATTGTGAATATAAATTTGAATTGTATAGCTATGTACAACTGAAAACAAACAAGTGTTCCCTTGTCTGCCCAGAGCATTTAACTGAACTGAAATAAGGAGTACATCATACATTTGTTTTAGTATTATCAATGAAAATGTTTGTGACTCTGCATATACTGTAATTAAATAATATTGTGTTATAATGTCTACTGTTAATGTTTTGAAACCCAGAGCTGTTTCTCCGCTCCAGATTGCAGGATTAATGTTGGACCTTGGTTCGGCAATCAGCTCAACTCTCTGACAATTGCGCACCTTGTCCAATATGGTCGACATAACGAGGGATGCCAGAGGCTCATTGGATATTTCAGCGGGGTGTAGTCTGAGTGTATATGCTAACTGGCAGCTGCAGCGTGGCAGCAGATATTGTGCTGAGTGACAGTCTCAGAAGCTGCATGCCAGCTGATCCGGTCTCCTACCAACACCAGTCTGGCAATGGCAGCCATTGTTGTCAGCCTCAATTTCACACACCAGCTAAATGGCTGCAACTCCGCCAACTTGCCTCCAACACCAACCGTCTAACAGGCTGCTGGTTTTGCTAACATAGAAACAGAATCAATGCTGGTTGATCTGCATGTATCATATGACTCAGGCAATACATAACATTTACATGTTGCTCATTTAAATCTCACTAACTGACTTACAATGAGAGTACACAAGCCAAATGAGTTGACGCAGATAACAGGAATAATAATATACACACCCTCTCACTCTGCATTTGAATACACTGTGCTGAATAATACTATGAAAACATAACAATGCTTACAAATGAATGAGCATTTGTGAATAAATTGCTCCAGCATCTATTTATTGGAAGGAGAAACCTCCAGCAAAGTGCGAAAGGGGGCATTTCCATAGGAAACACAGAGCTAGTTTTACTTTCATCACATTACCAATCTAAACAGCCCAGCTATTCTCCAACTAAGCAATAAGTGGCAGAGTGACATTCGAGTGGGGCCGCCCCCTCTCATCTATTGTCGCGGCTTTTGAAGTTCCTTTTCAGGTCATTAAGCTCCATTTCCCATTCACAGAGAGCTTGTGTGGCGGCCGTTTTAGCGCAACAATGGACCCTAATGACTTAACGCTTCTGTTTTCATTCTCCACCTCTCATTCACCCCGCCTTCCCCCTCCACCTCTTTACCCACCTCTCCATTCGCCCCCACAATCGTCCCCTTCACCTCTTTAATGGTGGCTTGCACCCCTCGTTTGGCTGCCTACGTTTTTTATGGGGCATTGTAATGAGCTGCAGCTGTGGGGTAAAATCTGGGTGTAATGTTAACCCAGGCAGAGGAGGGTGACCCGGAGGAGCAGAGGTCAACGCATTGTGTTAGTGCCAGGCCTAGGGTCTATTAGAGGCTATAAAGGTTATTTTTTTAAAGCTACAGCATGCTGCGGCAAAACCCTCCCACCCCTTCACACACACTCTCACCCCTTGAGAAAGAATATTGTCGGATCCCCCCTGATGAGTTCTTTGAATGGGCTAAACACTGTTTTGTCATCAAGTGCTAGTTAATTGGTGAAGAATCTACAATTGGTGTTTGTAAGAGGGCTGATGATTTGTGGTGGAGGGTTTTCAGGCATTAGTGATTCCCAGGGGATTCAAATACCTCTCATCTTGCCTTCAGTAACACTGTCCTAACAAGGTTTAAAACAAAAAGAAAGACGTTTTAAAAGAGCTACTTTCGTAACAGCGTTGTTTATAGACAACAGTGGCTGGAGGCATTCAGGTATGACATGTACACAATCAAACAGCCACACCAAAAAAAACGTATAAACAAAGAAATGTGACCTATTCGTGCCAATACAATTTACAGAGGCAAATAGGAAAAAGACACACACTGGAGCATAACCTATCATACCACAGTGAGTAATATATTTACTCATGACTTCAAATAGGTGAGCCAAAAAGGTATTTTCTCCAAAAGAGCTAGTCAGGGCAAAAACAGTTTATCCTCTTCCTGGTACGAGTGGCAGGCAAAGCAGTAACCCGAGCTGAAAAAACAAAAGGCACAAAGCCAATCGGCGAAATCAAACTGACCCCTGTCACTCTCTCTCACTGCAACTGGCGTAATCTTAATTGAATCAGCCTTACAGAAAGATGTTGACACTGAGAGATTGCACAAACCTGGGAGGCCTTGGCAGGCCAGTGGAAGTGCTGGGATAAAAAAAAAGTTGCCCCACCTATTCATTAATGTGTCCCCCTGTGTCCCACTCTCCCATTTCTCACTGTCTCAGGGAGATAATGCTCCCCCTCCCTCCCCCCGGACAACCAATTTGATCACTCACTGTGGTCCACTGAGGAGGCCAATTTTTGAACAAAGTCCGGCTCATACAACGAGGCAACGCATTGTCCAAGCATCCTGTGCTAACACAACACTGTACAATGCAACTAGTTGTCATCCCAGTCTCTAAAAGCTGTAGGTCTTTTTTAGGTCAGATCTGTATAATTAACATTCTTGGTCGGTTAACTATAAAAGCGGTTGTGCAATATACACTTTTTTATAATTTATTATTGTAATTACTAGCTCCTTCAATACTTGTATGGTACTACTTATTTTTTAACCATGGACATGTATGCATTTTATTAACATGTGCTTGCCTTTTTATTTAATATGTATGTCTTCTGTTTAACGTTTGCCTTTTATCTGCACTGTGCTTTTGCTGTAATAACCTTTAAATGCTGCCATTTCTTTTTTTTTTTACCATGGATGTTTTTTTATATTACCGTGTGCTTGCCAATTTATTTAATATGTGAGTGTGCTCTTTTACCTTAAGCTGGGAAAGAAATATCCAGCCACTTGAATGTTTCCTTTGAACCTTTACTGTTTATTGAACGCTGTAAATGTCCCTGCTGGACGAATAAAGAATTTCTGATGTCTTGATTTGTGGTTGGTTACCATAATCAAAACCAACCGTTCATGTCTTCATATAAACTGCTAACTGAAGAATGAGGGTGAAGTAAACACTTTGGTTTTAATGACATGTTTGTTTTCATGGGAAGCATTGATTGGCTGAGTCATCCCCATGGGAGACATCCATCATGGCGCTCTCCTTTGTGTCTTTATTGGCACCCCATCGTAACATGTCTAACCTTTCAGAGTCACTAATAATCACTTCTGCCCTGTGGACTACATCAGAAAGGCTGATGTAATCTTTCTAACACTCCATTTAATTGCTCATCCATATAGTTGATCATTTAATAAAGGGGCTAGAAATGATTGCTATAACAAATGACAAAAATGTGAACAGGCTCACTTTTAGCTACAGTGAATGATCATCGAATGCAACTCAACTCAGATGTATGTGTACTTTATCAATCTATGCAGTGATAATATGTCAGTATTACGTTCACACTTTATTTCTGCTGCCTCCAAGTGGCCAATAAATTGCATCATATTATTTGTAATTTAGTTGTTAGTCAAGACTAAGATTTTCTGCGGGGAGAAACATCAATACTTTTTTGAAATAAATTGCATCATATTATTTGTAATTTAGTTGTTAGTCAAGACTAAGGTTTTCTGCGGGGAGAAACATCAATAATTACCCTCAATAATGCAGATCGTCTGGCATAATTGTCGTGATAATCAATGTGAAACATTGATCTCAATCAATCACTGTGTCAAAAGGAATTTTTGTATTTTGTATTGTGCATACAAATACATTGTTGTTAGGATTTGGATTGTCACATGGCAAATAGGCTGGATCTGTTATCAGTCTGCTCACATCTGCCTCTAACAATGCTAGGTTTCTGGATTTTAAGGAATGAGATGAGATAGTAAACATCCCAGCGAATTCCAGCAACAAGGTTATCCATGCTAGCTGAAATGTCTAAGGTGCGATGAGAAGTGACAGTTAGGAAACACCCTAGTCCTGCCTTGGCCAGATCTGCATATGAATGGCAGGCAGCTCCATGCAGGTGGCATGTGATAAGAGCCCTAATCTAGATGAAAGACCCCGGTGCAGGCCTCCCTTATTAGCTCTGATGAAGCAGGGGTGCAGGGAAGAATGCTAATACCTAGATCCCTCCCTCCACTTCCAGCCAGGCTCACTCCCAGTTTTGCTGTTAGCAAACCATTGTAAACAAGCCCAGGGCACATTGCCGATCACATCAGAAAGTATGGTGGCCAGCTTGGGCTCTGCTGAAGGAAGAAAGGCTAGCGGATATAAGACCAGTGTAGTTTGTGCCATCATTTGATCAGGCCCGTCTCCGCCACCATGTAGTGCCCGTGTCCTGAACAAGAGCAGAGATGCCAGAATCCGCCTTGGGGCAACTTTCATGCATAATGCATGTGCATTATTCACACAATTATTGATAACGCTTTTCACATCGGTGATTATTCATTCATTAATTATTGCGGTCCCTAATGTGTTAGCATTAAAGATATTGTTATTAATGTCAAGCCATTTGAAGAGTGAAGAGTGTTTTCCCAGCGGCCTGTGTCTTGTTGGCTATTTCAAAGCCTACATTGGCAAATAAAACATCAGAGTGGGGTTTTGGACAAGGTTTGAGTGGAAAGGGAAGAAGCTAAACTAAGGGTGAGCAAGGGGAAATAAGACCTGAACACACACACCAGAATAAAGGAGCTGCAAATGTTTGCCAAAATTGTTTTGAGGGATTGAGGTCCCAGCGCTGTAGAGATAGCAGCTGAGTAGGAGTGCTTCCTTAGAGCTGAGCTACAGCGTAGGATGCTAACAGGGCAGAGGCTGAGGCATACCCTGGAGCAACGCTGATGCCAGGCAGGGTGTCTGATAGCAAAGCTTCTCACCTTCAACCTCACCCTCACTCTGCAAACACACACACACACACACCCCTCCTCTACCTGCGTGTCCTAAATCTCTGCCATCGTGTTAATAGATGACATCCAAGAACATGGAGGGTAGGTCAATGCATCAATGCTAACTTAAATAATTCATTCTGCATGTGTACATAGTCTTAATTACAGTTAATTATTTACGACCACTGGAGCAGTATTTCTTCAAACAATTGGGGGTGGATTTTTACTATTTCCTAATTTGGTTGTTACAACAGCAGGGTTTGAATATTGATTTATCCGCATGTGAGATCATCAACACTAAGTATTCACAACACAAAATATAAAGTAAAGTATATAAATGCAAGGTTTTCTTCGAAAGAACGAATAAAATGTTCATGTAATGCATCAGTACCTCACTAAACTAATATCTCTGATGTGTAATCAAATCAAATCAAGTTTTATTTATATAGCACATTTATAAACGATTTTTGGTCGAGCCAAAGTGCTGTACATATAATACAAATAGCCTACAGTAGAGACACTTTACAGCAAATACAACAGCACAGATTACACTGCCTATCAATATAAAACGTTGTGCAATACCACTACTTTTGTGCAATTAACGCGTATTTCAGTTCTTGCAATTTGTAAACATTACCAGCTAATTCTTTCTGTTTGTAAGATGGTCACTAATAAAATAAATTACAGATACTTGTTTGTTTTTTAACAGGAACACTTAGTACTGTAATTGATTTGTACCCAATGTTTTTATTATTAATAACGTGTGGATGCATTTTAAATATAATATGTAAGTCAACTCTTTTTACATTAATCTGCACAGTACCTTTGCTGTTGTATTGCCGTACATTTCCCCGTTACGGTACAGGTTCTGATTCTGATGACTTTCCAAAGCCCACACACCGCTTCCTATGAGTCGAAAACAAGACAATATAAGAAGTTAGCCTACACTTTGGTGGTCCATCCAACTCCAACTCCAACAGCAGAATTCCAGCTTTAAATCCTTTACACTACTCTGTACTTAGAAAGAAGTAACAACTTCAATACTCTGTCATGCTTTGCTGCCCAACTATTTGTAAAACTGTTGAAAGGTCATCGAACAATACACGGACGGCCCGTCCACACAGTGGCGTGCGTTGACGCTTCACCATTCACTTTGAATGGGGTGACGTCACTTTTTGCCGAACTACATTGTGGGAAGCGACGCGGAGCGTTGCTGGCGTGGCTCGCTGCAAATGTTGAGCAATGTTCAACTTTTGAAGCCTCGGCAGAAGCGTCAGCCAATCGAATCATATGCCAGTACAAGCTCTAGCCAATCAAACCGCTGCTTGTGTGTCAGGGGCGGGAGATTCATGTGATTGGTTGTTGGTCGAGTTTCAGACACGCCCACCGGCAAGCTTCAACGCACGCCGCTGTGTGGACAGGCCGTTAAACCCCAATTTCTGGAAATGCTTTTCCAGTGATGGTGGGCCAAAGAGAGAAAGGCACCACCACCCCATTTGTTCATACATACCGCACTGTGATGAGGTTGGACAATGAGATATGTTCTAATGAAACAAAGAGTCATTGCAGGCTTAGTCAACAAGCCCATTGTCTCCACATATTGGAAAATGTAACGAGACAGACAGAGGGACAGAAAATCGCCCACATTCCAGTATCAGTGTCAGATTGCAGGGTATTCCCAGAGTTTGATCCCCATTCAATAAAAAGTAAATCTAGTGTATTTACAAAGCAGGACTGTATTGTCTGTGTGGCGCATTAAAACTGCTGACCTCTAAGTCAACAATTTAGTGAATCAACATTATCATTCCAAGCTCCTTTGCCCCGGCTGAAAAATTAGCCCCTCTCAGGGCTGAGGCTTTCTGGGATGTTTCCAGTCTAGCCGCCAGCGGGGCTCGTCCGGGGACTGCTGGAGCCAACACAGCGATCCAGTTACCCTTCTGTGTGTTGCATTACAAAAAGAGCACATTTGGTTCCGCTAATCAGCTGTAATACTATTAACATCGATAAAATGTGTGAAACATCATTCTTGAGAGATATTCCTCAAGTCATTTAGCCTGGTAATTGACTTTTAAAGCAGTCTGGGCCGTGGAGTGATACTACAAACCAGGTGGGCTGGATAGAAATGTATCTATCATTTCTTTGCGTGTGTTGATGTGATGGTGCCATAGATCAAGAGACAATGTTGATTGGAGGTGGAGACAGACATCTTCCAGCTCCGCAAAAATAGCAGCATCCTTGCTTATTTGCTCTCTCTCCCCGTGTGTTGGTTTAAAGCAGATAATGCAGAAAGCTTCTCTCCTGAGCTGAGGAGGCAGCATATTGATTTTGTCTTAGATGAGGTCTCTGAAACCTCATTTACTCCCGTTGTCATCATGGTGGAACATCAATGTCTGACAAGCTGCACTTCCCCCCCTATATCTATCCAGGCGGCCATCTTGGAAACTGTTGAGGGATGCTAATGTGGGCAAGCATTAGCGACGTCCTCTTCCAGTAACACTGTTGACAGAGTGCCTTGCATGATAAGATGTATGAGGTCAGATAATGTTGCTGCTGACTAACCATTGTGCTGTCTAAATAAAGCCCTGTATTTAAGCACTGATCTGCTCTCATTAGGTTACAGCGCAAACACAGGGGGACGTCCCAGGTGGACCTGAACATCTTGGCATGTGGGTCACAGTGAAACACGGCACTCCTATGCCCAGAGCTCTTTGGGTGTCTGATGAACCAATGATGATGCTATTCAAGATTTCTTACTTCGTAGTTTTCTGTGAAGGATTATCAAATACACTCTTCGATGACAGGGGCCACAACATGATAGCTATCAATTAAATGTTATTTTCCCCGGGGCAGGTACAAATCAAGAAGGAACAAGTTAGGAAGCTTAACAGATGATACATCCTTTTTTTGTTTTAATCTAAGAAAGACTGGTATAATCAAACCAAACATGATACATTGTGTGAGTAAGCTTTAGCTTGGCTCACAGCACCACCCTGCTTTCATCAGCAAACAAAGCCTGATTGACAACAAAAAGGATGCGAAGAAAACCTGCTCACGACTCTGACTCACACTCAGAGCATCTCAAAGTACACAGCCTTCTTAAAAGAATCCCGCACAATTACACTTCTCTCAGCCAGAGGGCAGAGATTTCTATGTATACACAAATGGCAGTTGGGATTCTTATTTTTCATTAAACAGGGTGAAATTATGCACAAAGACGCGATTCTATGTAATTAAACTAATTAAAGAACATCATTAATAAAATATCAGTGAAGCCAGCTGTTTACAGTGTGTGGAGGGGCCTGGGGATGTGAGGAGATGGGAGGGAGACAGACAGTGTGTTTTTAATATGTGCTTTTAAGGGTTCCCTGTGGTGACGGTCTTCTCCAGGGACAGGAGCCCCCTTGTCTCAGTCCCCGTGGAGAAAACAACAGCAAAATCAACAACATCCTCAAACAGCTAAATGTATATTGGGGGGATAAAAGGCATCTTTGTTTTCCTCAAATATTTATTCTAATAAGTTGGAGTGTTGGCAATGTGGATATGATGTTGAAAAAGAGCAACAATATAAAAAAAAAAAAATCTTTATTTATATGCACATTTTACCTTTAGCTACATACATGCCAATCTATTCACTTGAAATATTCAACAACTATGGGTTTTTATTTGTGTTGACTTGTACTTATTTCCAGAATGTAATCATTTAATAAAATATTGCTAGTTTAATAAAAGTAAAAACTGTTCAGTAGAACTTGAAAGTCCTTTAAGTTTCTTACTTTTAGCCTAAGGGTTGACATACTAAATATCATTACACAAAAACTAGTACCATAATTATAGTTTACTACATATAAACACTCATAGTCTATAAACTACTTTTATGCAGGTCAAATCTTGACATTTGTGCTCGCCAAACAGATAACTCAGACATCACGTGATTCTTTAAACACTGTTTTGTGCACACACGTTGTGTCATGTCAGTTACAATGAGAATGGGCTGTTTTTAAGCCAATAAATGAGGGATGACTCTTGCGATAGTCGACATGCTGATAAAGGAGCAATGGACATAGTGAAACAGAGCCCAATTAATAATGCATTTGTGTCTGACTGTCTGGCCCCAAGGACAGGGCTGCTGAAAAATGGAGGTCATATGTCCTCCTCAAGTGGTCAGTGATCCCTCTGTGCCACCCACCCAGTGTTCAGTGTCCAGCTCCCTGAGCTGTGAAACAGCTCACTTGAGCACAGTGCAACCATTAACTGTATTTTAAGACATGTGTGAAATATGCCATACATCCTTACATGTGCACACACTTGCATGTTGCTGCTGTTTACTTGCAAACACTTTTCTTTAATCCACACACACACATATATTAGCTTGAACGCGCACACAATCACCGACAGGGAGTGTGTTACGGGGTGTCTGTGTGAGCGCCCATGTGACGGATGGTCCTGGAGGTGACCTCTCTTAAGAGCAGTCACTGGCGAGGGCCTGCCTGTGACCCTTGGCCACTTAGGCACATTAATCACAACCCTTTCCTTCTTGCTTTTATCAGGCCTGCTGAAAGCTACTGTCCAGCCTCCACCCCACCCCACCCCCTTCATCACCTCTCTGCTTTGGCCATTCATAAGGCTCTCATCAACTTGAGACCACAGGTATCACTCCATCACTACACATTTATCAGGAGCGGCTCTTATCAGCCAGCAGGGCCTGAATATGGAAATGGGATCCCTGCCACTGATAAGGACGGCCTGGATTATCCCTGGCTCTCCTTCATCAGATAGCCGCTGAGGAATGGTAACAGGCCGGAACATTCCGCCATTGTTTTGCAGCAGTGGTGATTGAGGAAGAGCGAAGAGGGGGGAATGCTGGAGAGATCTGTGTGAGTTTGTGTGCATTCATGTTTGCATATACTATGTTCTTTAGCGGGGCAGTTTTGGTTGGAATAGCATAAATATAAGTAAAGGTGGATCACCTTACTGAATGCTTACCTGTTTGCACACACCTGTTTGGAGCCCAGTCTCACAAAAAAATGTGAAATAGCGACGTTAGTCGACAGGTCAAAACGTAGTATATTCACAAATAACCCTCTGAAGAGGTGACATGGATACAATATTTGTGTCCTGTTCATTTCTAATGACCAGTGCCCATGTCACGTGATCGCAAACTTTCCCAGTGAGAAAATAAACAGGGCGGACACCCGATTTATTTTTTGTGGAAAATCCTAAATTGTAGGATAGTTTGGCCATTAAAATGCTTTTTGATTACATTTCTAGCGAGAAGTTTATTCTGTACTTTTAAAATCTACATCCAGTGGATGTGTAGGATCTATAGTTTGATAGATATTACGAAGATTATTTGAGCTCCATGTTTTTTTTACAAAATATCGTATCCATTTCACGTCTTGAGAGGGTTATTTGTGAATATATTACGTTTTTCCCTGTCGACCAACGTAGCTATTACACGTTTTTTGTGAGACTGTGTTAGAGCCACACATGCACACACCCTACCTCTGAAATCTTACTAAGTCGTCCATGGGGGGCGCTAAAACAGTGGACAACAAATGCATATGCATACAACAAAATGTATTCAGACAGGCATGACATATGAACCCACATACACACTTACACGATCACGATTCACTCAGACAGCATCCTTCATGATAAGCATCCACTCACACAAACCCTCTTTCCTTAGCATGTGTTCTTACTAAAATAGGCCATTCCTAATTAGGACCTCACAACCTGAGCTGTTTCTTCAAAGGCAGCCGCTCCTGCGCTAATCTGAGGCATCGCTTCATTATGAATTCTTCAAAGTCCCACCCAGCTGTCAAGCAAGCTTGTTGAGTGGGCCGTTATTAGTGAGGCTATACAGCAGGCACAAAGCTTAGTCTGTTGTTCCGTGTTGCTCCCACCCTCACACAAACACACACGCTGACTGGGGTGAACATGTTGACCCGAGATGAGTTTGTCGGCCTCTGATGCCGGTGCTCAGGTGTGTTGACTCAGACACACTCCCTACAAAGGAGTATTGACACGACTAGGAGGGTTCCTGCAAAATCCCTCGCACTAAGAGAGGCCGCCGCAGCTTATCTTATCAGATGCATTATTAGCTGCGAATGGCAAAACTATCAAAAGAACGTTAGCTGACAAAAGAGGCCCTGTGCAGAGCCCGCAGTAAAGCACACCTCTTAAGTGATTTATATGAGCGCCTTAAAATGGCATTTGGTTGGGCTTTGATAAGACACAGAGGCATGACTGTGTGTAGTTGACACACTCAGCTGATGTGTATGAACTCACCGCTACACCAGGGTCAGAACCAACAGGGGCCACTACATGTTATAATGGGCCCCTATAACTCATGTTACAGACAACTGATGTCTGGTTTAATCACTCTATGTTCAGGGAGTGCTCAGGAGATCCTCTATTGTCCTGATCTCTGTCCTGGAATGATGTGTGATATGGCCAGCAGAAGGAGTTGTATCCAAAACATTACATATTGGATTTGGAAAACAATCAAAGGGATATTTAATCAGTCACAACGCACAAACTATTTAGATATCCATTTATCAAAACAGATCTATTTCTTCCATTCTCAACAAAACATCTGATTAGTTGGCCAACACCGAAGATTTTTACACCTTTAAGGAACCAATTACCTTTTCCTTTAAATTAGGTAAGAAGTGGAGCTTATAAAAGAGACGTGCAACTGCTGGGAACAAATGGAAAACCTACTTAATGTAAAAAATAAATAACTTTAATGGTGACCTAATCTAACCCTGGTAGGTACAAGCAGCAGTTTAAATGACTAATAGCAAATACAAACAAAGTATTACTTTGCTTTAAAAACAAATCTGCACTTTAGGTTAAATCTTAGGGTCAAGGCTGAATATCCCAGGTCCAGCCATACTTTTTCAATAGGAATTATATCACATTGCAGAAGTATATACCATGTTATATTTTGATTAACAGATACACACATATTGAACAGTTTTACTCAATTATTTCACTCTTTTGAAGCAGTATACATTTTATATTCCGATCACTTATGATGTGCACTGAGCAAGAAAGCAATAAAGGGAGACAGTCCTGCAATTGGTCCCCATGGCAGGACTTACTTGTTCTGAAATGGGACTTTATCCAACATTTTTGAAATCATGCCTTCGCTATCTAACCTTAAGTCTGATACTGACCCTTGAAGCCTTTTGCTATGGAGACCGTGGCATAATAATAGTATCAGACTTCCCTGACTCCTCAGGCAGCCTGGTATGGGTGTGTGTGTTCATGCATGCAGACAGCTAAACAGATTTTAATTGCTTCTCCGAATAGTGTTGGTAGTGATATCTAAGCATGTGGCAATGGTTTTGAAGCACACTCAAACAGGCTTTCCTAAAAGATCATCTCTGAACACACACGGCCACAGATACCCACCAATCATACGCGAACACCAATAACACAATTACTCATTAAGTGACTCACACAGAAAGGTTAGAGATAAATGTGGGAGAGGCGAGCTCTCTGCAGGATCACAGGAGACACAGAGGAGTGCGCCGACATTTGAAACATGACTCTGTGACTTTTTAAGTGAACATTATCTTGTTTCCCTAACCCCAAATCCAAAACTCAGCCCTCTTGAATGACAAGAGCCGGTGTTGGCACGTCTCCGAGCTCTTGCTCCTACATATTTTTTACGCACTAAAGATATGATCAAGTCCCCTGCTCGTGCTCGCTTCACAGAAATATCAGAAATATCAGGGACATGAAATCCTTGTTAAGCAGCTCAGTGTCACAGACTGGGCCCTTGATTGGCAAGCTTGACAGTGCACCCGCTACTCGCACACATTTAGCAAGGCCCATATGCTGAACTGAGACAGCGCCATGTGACTGCGCCTATGGAGCGGCTGTATCGCTGACAAATCTCCATTTAATCGACAATCTCAAGTTACCCCACACTTAATAAACAGCAGATTAGTGCATTATTTGCTGTGCCCAACACATATTTCCTCTTCAGAAAGTCTCACGGGGGCAGGTCTCGTATAGTTCGCATAACCAGTCATGTTAAACGGTCGGGACAAGGCACGTCATCTGCTCCGCATCCAGCCCTCGGCTCATGAGATTTGCTAGGTCAGTCTGCAGCCATTGTTGTGGAGGAAAGTCAACCGCCTCTGCCCTTATGCCAACATAAAACCCCCTCCTCATTGGTAAACGGATCTCCATAACCTTTTGTCTGGAGTGGGTCGGAGCCACATTTTGCAATATGAGCATTGTTCCCGTACAGAGTGAAACTCCAATGAGGGAGGGAGAAGGAGAGAGAGAGGCAGAGTATAAACCACGCTGCATGGTTGAAATTAGTGTGCGGTGTGAATGACAATAGGAAGAGATGTCATTTTGAAAGGTTACTTGGGTTACTCCGCCGAGTCTGTCTGTCACCTCCATGCCTTCGGGGAGCTCTAATCACTTTACCCTATAATTACCTCCCCACAAAAGGCCCCGTTAAAGTTCCTGTAAAATAAACCTGATGCTATTGTGAAGAAGAGAGGCCCTTTCTTTTAATTAGGGCCATCCATCTTAACCTTGTCTACCTGAGGTGAAGTGAAGGTAGCCTGGGTCAAGCTCCCAAAACGCTCATCCCTATTGTCTCCTCCTGCCATCGACAAGAGCACAAAGCGGGCGCTAGCCTCCGCGCCATGACAATCCTTTTGTCGCCTGCTTGCTGGCTCCTCATAGGATTTGCAGCTGAATGGGTTTCTTTTTTAACAGTGACATTATACTTGCAATTCACAAATGGAACCCAACACTGCACGCATCACTGTTGTATGTGAAACATATGCAGCGGGTGACTATAAAAAATTAAGTGTAAGCTCATATCATTTAACAGCTGTTAGAGTGACGTACCAGCCTTGCTCTTCAATGGACAACTTGAGGCTTGTGGGAACAATGTTTTTCTAGAGGGTGTTGCTCAAAGTGGTATCCAGGATCACATCGTTTTTCAAGGCCTAATCCCTTGCTCTGCTGCTCGATACACCTCTGCGCATACACCCTGTGTTGTCTGCTTTTAGTGTTTGTGTGTCAGCGCATCTCTCAGCGTGTGTTATCACCCGTGTGTGTTTAGTCAAGTAACAGACAGGGTGATGCTGTGTTTAGAATCTGTGTCTCTTCTCTCAAACCACCTGAGAGGAGTAGGGCCTGATGATCAAAAGTAGTGGAGGAGTAGAGAGGAAGAAACGCCATGTCCCTGCAGAGCGCAGACGGGCAAACTGCCTCACACTGATCAGCTCTCCAGAGAGGAATGCTTTCCCCTGTGTGTGTGTGTGTGTGTGTGTGTGTGTGTGTGTGTGTGTGTGTGTGTGTGTGTGTGTGTGTGTTGTGTTTGCTACTGTTTCATTGCTCCCTTTCCCTCCTTATCCTCTCATTCTTCCCCCTTCTTCGCTCTTTTCAGGTGCCACTGCCTGCTACCTGGATCTGACACTGATGTGAGCTGTCACCCCTGCTGCAGCTGGAGGTAGGACTGAACCACACACACACACACACACACACACACACACACACACACACACACACACACACACACACACACACACACACACCACACACACACACACACACACACACACACACACACACACACACACACACACACACACACACACACACACACACACACACACACACACACACACACACACACACACAGAGGAGTTGAAATCACAGGCATTTGCATGGTATCTATACTCTTTTCCTCCTCATCACCCTGCCTCTCCTCCTCACTACCTGTGCATCTCAGCCCACTGTATCCGACCCACAGTGCACTGTGTGCGCTTTCATCTGTGCTGAGGTGGCGTGGTCGTATATTATTCATGGGTCGTGCGATCTGAGGCGTGTGTCATATGGCAGAAGTAATAAGATGGAGTACTGGTGAGGAGATGATGAACACAAGACACAGGACTCCCTCTCCTGTTGCCTTGCCTTTGCTCTCTTCACTTCGGATACACATGTAGGCACACAGCAGCGCTTTGATTTGTACTGGAAAGGATGGCCCAGAGTGGGACAGCACAACAGGTGTTGTTTTGAAACAACAGAGGCTATTCCAGTGAGTAATATCTTTAAGATGTGTTGGAGACAGACAGGACTTACTGCATATTGTGGTGTCTCGGATATAACTTTTCTTTCATATGATATTGTTGTAACTGTAGAGTGTAGCAAGTTCTTCAACTCATTCCTGCACTGAAAAAACTGAAACTTTAATTAAATGTATTATGTCAACAAATGTCACATAACTGTATTAGGTTAGTTGAAAGCAATGATATTAAGTTGAACCTACTATTCTAAAACTTTTCTTGACATAATACACTTAATTAAACAACAATTGTTTGTTCAGTGTGCACGATAGCACATACAGTCACACTTGCTATTCTTGTATCTCCTCTGTACTAACCGAACAGTCCCTGAACCCATCAGCAAACAACAGCACACAGGATATAATTCCCCTTGGTAGAGTAGATGTGTGTATTTAACGCTGGTTGGGTCGAAAAATTAGTAACTGTTCCATTACATGCAGGAGCAAGACTTTTGACCTCCCTCAATGCCCCTCAGCTTTGCACAGAGAGCAGGGGGGCATTTTAAGGGTGGAGGGCAGGGCAGAGAGCACATCAGCTGACCAGTTTGGGCCTATCAGAGACTGAGCCCTGGTGTGCAATGTCTGGAGGCGACATGTGGTTAACCACCTGGCCCCGCTGTTTGACCCACTGGAGTGAGAGAGAAAGGGAGAGGGAGCCTCGACAGCCATTTGCTCATCAATGGAGGGCATCACCGCCACTTAACACAGCTTATTGATCCGCACAGCCTGCAGGGCCTCTGTTGTGTGTCCATTTCCTATTGATTATTTCAAGTCCATTCTTATTGACCGCTTTCTCTCCCTTCTCCCCACTGCTCTCCCCAGTCTGCTCCACCGGGGAATTTTTTTAAACAGTCATTTGAAATTATAATCTGTTTGAGTAAATGTCATAATCGCCCCCAAGGCCTGGTGCAGATTGGCTGGAGAGCAGAGGTCCCGGAGGTCAATGACACTGGTCAATACGGATCCATTTGTGTTGGCGCAGTGGTCGTTCCAACCAAAATGGCTGACCTCAGATTTCTCCTCTCTGCATTTCAGCTTTTTATAGCCTCCATGATTTCTTCGTAATTATGCTGTATTCACCGAAGATGCAACACACACCAATATCACTGACATGACAGATGCAATTCAATTGTTATTGTTTCAACAAAGAAGGCCTGAATGTGGTGTGTGTGTGTGTGTGTGTGTGTGTGAGTGATTGAATGAAGAGTGACGCACTAGCTGACTGCTCATCAATGCTTCATAGGTTAGATCATTAGATCTAAAGTGACAGCGCTACACAAGGATGGGGAGTGGGGGTTGCTTAGATAAAGATTGGCATATTGCTATTGATTCACCATCCCTGGGGCTTCTTCTGTTACCATGGTTATAGCCAGCGGGGGTGGGGTAGGACTATGAATCTGACACAAGGAGAATGATGTAACCATTATGATTCTGATTTTAAAATGTTATCATCAGGTTTGAATAATCTCCTAATTCCCCTCGACTTTATTGCTTGCTATAAGGCCGATAACTCATCATTTGCCTGAAATGTATGGCACTGAGCGGCAGAGAATCAGAGTTAGTGTTTCTCTGATATGCGTGTCATAGCAGATAACCATCTGCGATCCT
This sequence comes from Gymnodraco acuticeps, assembly GCF_902827175.1. Classification (NCBI taxonomy): domain Eukaryota; kingdom Metazoa; phylum Chordata; class Actinopteri; order Perciformes; family Bathydraconidae; genus Gymnodraco; species Gymnodraco acuticeps. The sequence goes on from NW_022990270.1 coordinate 1,431,380, forward strand.
ATAACCATTACTCTAACCCATAACAACGCCTGTGCTTTGGATATATACGAGTCAGGGTTTTCATTGTGAATGGATAGGGGTTTGAAAAAAAAAATCCCGTCGCAGCTCGTGTTGAACTGCCAAAGTCCTCAGCTGTCCTTCTAAAGCAGCCTGAAATAAGAGCAGGCCTCAAAAGCTCTTTGATCTTTTTACTGCCAGGGTCAGGGCTGAAATGACGCGTAAATGAGGGAGGAATGAGTTTTCATTTTGTCAACCTGTTCTGTTATTGTAAAGCTAAGAGGCCTTTGGTGTGACATGACAGGAGATTGTTTTAAGTGCCCACACACCAGTGGAACGGCTGAACATGTTTGGGTGTCACAGCCAAAAAGCTGTTCACCTACATTACTCGCAGATATGTCTAGGGAACAGCTGTGGGAGCAAGACAGAAGTGTGTGTGTGTCAGCTGATGCAAAATACTTTACATTCAAGTATGTATAATAATAATAATAATAATAATAATAATAATAATAATACATGGGACTTATATAGCGCTTTTCTGGAAACTCAAAGACGCTTTGACAGAGAATTAAAAAAGACAACAACAACAAAATAAATACAAAAAGAGATAAACAAAACAGAAAATGGGGGGGGGGGGGGGGGTCAGTGGTCTGTTTTTTCGCATCACTGCCCAATACTCCAAAAATACAACTTGCTAAGCTGGGAAAACCTCATTAAACATGCAAATGCTTGCCTTTTTTACAAGATTGTCAACGGCCTTACCTCACCTCCTCTTAGACAGTTTATTGATATACGCACAACTGCAACTAGGGTAACAAGAGGTGCAGCGAGAGGAGATTGCATTATTCCACTCAGAAAAAGTTCTTTCAGTCAGTCTTCATTTTCTGTTAAAGCTGCTCAGCAATGGAACTCAATCCCACCTCCAATCAGAGACCAGACCACATTCACTTTATTTAAATCAAAATATGGTTAGTGAGGAATCAGCTCTGCCAACACTGACCCAATCTTCTGCTCCTTACAACCCACTGCCTGTGTTTTAACATGTTCTTTTGTTTTGTTTTAATGTTCTGTATTTTAAATTGTTTTATTTAAGTATTCCAGTAATGTCTATTGCATGTTTTAAATGTATTGTATTTACTTGTTTAAAATGAAATGTGTTTTAGGTTGACTTTTAAAATCTGTCCAGGGACTACAGATGAAAAATAGCCTCTTGGCTAACTCTGGCACATTTACAGAAATGTTCATTAATGTGCACTGTCCCTGTTAAATAAATGAATACATAAATAAAATAAATGCAGTGCAAGTCAGGCTAAGTATGTGAAAGTGTATGTGTTTCTGGGAGTGTGCAATACACACTAAACACACCTGCTGGCTGTGGAGCGCTGCAGATAGCAGAGCAAAGCAGCAGTAGTAAATACTTGGCTAAAAGGGAGCATCCTCTGTAGCTGTTTACGGCTCTCAGATTTCCACAGGAGTGGAACCGGTGCTGGAGGTGCATAAAGGTAACAAAACATGATCATTATGGGATGCATTTGTACTAAATCGCTGTACAGAACATCTCCTTCCGAGTGCCGACATCACCCACGCATTGTTCCGACTACAGAGAGAAACCCCCGGAGCTGACAAAGGCAAAGGGAAGACGTGGAGGGGAGGAAAATCGGGTGCCATATCCATCGCTCAAGTCTCTCGCCTTGTGTTAAGTAGTTCAATATTACACCCACTCCACTCATTTTTGATTTGAAACTGACAGTTGTTTCTGAAGTGCCGTACTCCATATCACAGGGAGGAAATAAGAGCGCTGAATTCCACAAGATGTGAAAGGTGAAAAATGGAGAAAAACACCCTCCCCCTGAAGAAAAAAAAGGAAAACAGCCAAACACAGAGTGAAAACAAATACATAAATAAATAAATCAACAATAGGAGCTGCAGCTGAGAAGAGAAACATTGCGAAAAATTGCAGTTGGGAGATTTTAAATTGCGGTTGTATCAATAATTTAGCTACCTGAGACACACTGTTGTTGTTCACCATAAGGTTTGATGTGACTGAGAGAAGAGTTAAGATTAGGGAGACTTTTTTATTATTGATGCCGCAGTGCACAGCTCACATCTGGTGTTACTCTGCCAACCCCCAAACACTGCACTGCTATCCCCTTTGCGAAAATGACTGCACCACTGTCAATTGTCTACACAGTTGAATTGTTAGTGCCAGGTCCAGGTTTACAGAGCCTTGTGAAATTCCAACAGTTTCTCCTCAGAGCAAATACAGACAGTTTATAAGTCAACTCCTGCGCCAATTAAGGGGGAATGTGTCTTTACTGCTAATTAAATTGCTACTGTCAATGTTCCTTTAGTTGTCTGGTGAGGGCTATTGTCTTAATTAGTCATATCTAGAGGCTACCATGAATAAATAAGCCCATCTATGATAGGTTTCATTTTGAGTGTTTAGCACTATTTAAACAAATAGCAAGAACTTGTTAAAAACTTCAGTTACTTTTTTTTTTTTTAACGGACTCCACCCAGTTTATTCCGGTTTCCCCATAAGGAAATAAGCTCGGTTATGATGGTTTAGCACATTTTGAACAAATATTAAAAACATTGTTTATTTATTTTTCTCACCAGGCTCCATTCTGTTTTTCCCTTTCATTTTATTGTACTTGCTGATGGAACAAAACAATTTCCCCATTCGGGATCAATAAAGTACATCTCATCTAATCTAAAGAAAATGTCTGGCTGGACAAATGGAAACAAAAGTTGCTCATAGCTGTCTTGTAACCTCAACTAGACCTTGTAGCACACCCCATGATTCAGAGTCTTGTTATGCCTCCCTAATGCCATGTCAGTACCAATGCTCACGGTTAGCATCTCTCCTCCCTACCTTCATCAAGTAACTCGGCCAAGCACAAATGACCCTTGCCAGTGCACTGGGGGCTGGCGTGAACTTAATCACTTGAGCAAATTGAAACCACTCGCTCTGCAGTATTTTTACAGGGGTATAGCATGTGACCTCAGCCTATGCTGACTGACCTCTGCTTTTGAAAGGACTCAAGGCCTAAAAACACACTAATGGTTTTTTGCCCGTTCCATTTTGGGTCAGAATTCCTACTTTAACCCACTTGCTGTGTGATTTATAACACTGTTGTAATCGTCTCCCAGTTGACATTTCGAGGACATGGTAAAAGTTGTGTCTAGTGTGAATGTGTTTTTATCATCGTGGAGATCCACCACCTTTTGAAGGCCTTCCTGAGCAAGCAGTAAAGTTTCTGATCCTGATTACTGGTTCTCAGCTCTGGCTCCTGTCAGCCAGGAGAGTAGGGTCAACAGCCCTCAGCTAAAAAGAACCTCAGTCAAAACCACAACTGATCCACAGGAATGCTATTTGATTGATTCTTGGTGTCCGTGGGAACAAAAATAAAGAGGACGATCTTTTTTTTTTTGCCTTAATTTTTGCCATGAGTCATCTGCAGATCACACAAGTGGTGAAAGACATGTGGCGGTCAAACACCAAACACAACTAAGCCAGGCAGACAAGTACCAGACTAGCTGTTAGCACATGTATACCTGTTTCTGTTCTTTTGTTCTTTATCCCAGAGCTCAGCGCAGGGATGTCAGGGCTATTGAAGGACTTACAAACAGGTTCACCGTGATCTGCTTTCACTCAGACTTTGTCATGTCACTATGTTGTTGCACAAAAGACATACATGTTCGCACAACACGCTTGCAGGGGCTACCGCTCAAGTGTTGGAATTCCAGGGCATACAGGGGCTCCCTTATAAAATCCCCAATGAAATCCCCAATGCTCCTTCCCGCCCCCTTCCTAATCGTAAACAGGCTAGCACATTGTACCACGACTGCACCCTTAATGCCTCCTCAAATAATAAGTATTTAGTCTTGATTTACTGAGGCAGTAAAACTCTTCAAAGTGCAGTGTAATCTTTCATTAGGGATCCCTAAGACGGTGTCAGCCATATCTGTTCTTCATTATCTTTAATCACTCAGTGTTTTACCTGTTCATTTTATTGTAAAAGAGATCATAAAAACACCCTTGTTAAAAAAACACCCTCCCGACTTTCAGATGATCTTGTTAACACAGTCTTACAAACTGGGCCCATTTGGCTTTTTTTGGTGTGTTTTATTTTCACTGTGACTTAAACTTCCTTCGCTCATACTTTGCTTTTCAATCATCACTATCCTGACCTGATTGAATTTAAAAGTAAAGCATGAAAAAAATGGGTTCATGCAAAGTGTAATGATATAACTCAGGGATATTAAGAGCGGAAAGAGAGTGATGATAAGTGAAGGATAACTTTTTAACACAGAACAATAATTGACATATCACTCATTCTCCCTTTGTGTGAGCTTTTCAATAGCCTCACCACTGAACCGTGGTATTGATATCCCAATGTGAGCCCAGTCCCTGTGGTCTGAACAGGAACTGGGTTGCGTGTATTGAGGGTCCGGCCCATGACACTGACCACTGCTTGTCACTGTGACATGGGGGTTGGGGATCTGAGCCGAGGTATTTGACCCACATGACCCATGACCCTCAGATGATTGAAGTGGCGGCTTTCCCTGCTCTGGTGCTCCAGCCTAGAGACAAGGTGACGAGTCCTTTAGGAGCTCTCTGGTTGCAAGGTTTTGGAGAGGGTGGAAGCACATGGGGAATAGGCGCCGGTCTTTGTTGGGAGCGTTGTTGTAATCTGTCTGCTAGGCTAAGGCCTGAAGACATGTTGGCCAGTCATGAGAGAAGCTGGGCTGTGACCTTGAGTGGTTTCAACTAGTGTCGCTGTGGCTGCTCTGCTCCAGGGCAACTTCTTACTCATGTAACCTGGATGACTCACTTTGTCACGGCTTCGGTAACACATGATTATACTTTGTTACCTTGGTAAGCTTTGTAAAACACACATTGCCCACGTTTTTTCTGTTGTGCTTTAAAACCATTTTCTAAAGCAAAGTGACCCATTAAACATTTATTTGTTAAGTACTTGTCACTTTAGATTCTTGCCGTTACACTAATTACAACCAAATAATATCCCTCTTAGCGTGGATACCTCCAGGTGTTATGTTTCACTTCAACTAATCTAATAATCTCCCTTAGTTTTCACCTTGTCCATGCCTCAAGGTCAAACAACTTTCCTCTCTTTAGTGGTCTCAAATGTTGCCATGCTGCTCCCAGGGTCATCCCTACTAATCCCCAGTTACTCCACTCCTGGTGGATTTCTCCCATGGGCAGGTGAAACTAGATCCCAAACCCTGAAGCTGGGCCAAGATGTCCGCAGAGATAAGCATCCTGAGCTTACTCCCAGTCAGAGGTCTTAGACAAGAATTCAGAGATACATCATCACAAATCCATTAAGGCCGGCCCACTACTTTAACCACAAAGCCCAGCTGCAGCCACTAGACCTTATAGCCTCAACCAGGACTTTGGTTAGATCCCCAACACGAAACCCCAGAACTGCTCTCTCATGGACTCTATTTCTTCAGGTCCATTTCTCATGTCAGTCTCAGCTCTAGTCCTAGTTGTCTCTCTAACATGCAATTAAATGCACTGTAAAAGGACATGACACACAGGTATTATGTTTCAGTTGTCTTATTATGGGAAGACTTTAATAAATGGGTCTATATTGGTAATTTTACTGGTTGTAGTTATGTGCCTGGTAAGTAAGGGTTCAGTTTCTGTTAAAAACCATGAAGGCACCTGTTAATGATTCACACACAATATGTGGTACAGTGGAGAAGCAAAACTCAAAAGATAACCAGTGTGTACCTAGGAAATCCACATTTTTAATCTATATAAAAGATTCACTTAGAGAAAGGGAAAATTCCTTTTTCACTATGTAAGTATACGTATACAATACAAACACACACACATGCAAAGCACCTAATCACATTCGGCCTGAAATAAACACATGTGCAAACACATGCAATTTATAGAAAGGTGTGAGAGTGCAGGGGCAGGCACCTTGGAGCAGTAGGGGGTTCAGTGCCTTGCTCAAAGACACCTCAGCAGTGCCCAGGAGGTAAACTGTCCCAACTTTTTACTATGATTCGAGCTAGTGACCTTAAGCTCACCATCGGTTCCCAAGCCTACAGACAGTAGTGAGCTACTGCCATCCCCATAAATAAAATGTAATACAATGACTCCCTAATGTTCTGTATCACAGTGTTTTCTATTCAATGTAAACTTTAAGTAAATCCAGTCTTTGAAGCAGGTTGAAACCCTTGTTTAGTTAAACTGGAGACAACAGCCTCTCCATTACCAGGCACTTGTCTTACCATCCTGAATGACATGACGGTTCAGGTGTAGGGTCCCACTCTTGTATTCACAGTGCTTGCCTGTATGTGAGGCAGGCGGTGGCTGTTGGCCGCAGGGCGGTTGGGTTGGCGATCCGTAGTGAATGGTGGCAGAGTACACTATTGTTTGTGGTGCAGTGTTGTTTGTGCAGCTCTAAAAGACAGCGCTTGTATATATCAACCATAAGTGGGAGATTTGTCTCCTCTTCTCTCCACATCTATCCCGCATGTAGCCACTGTGCTGCCTTTCCTACACCAACAGCATTGTGTTTTTAACTGCTACAGTCGCCCTGCTTGTATTTGGCTAGGTTTTGTGTCTACTGAGCGTCACGGCCACTGTACCCTTCAATTAACACCGTTTTTAGAGGGAATCTTTGAAACCATGATTGTGACTCAAATAAACCAAAACACTTTCAAATGTTGGGTTTTTTGATAGCTGCCGTGAAAATGCTTTGCTTTTCAATTTTGTTAAAAGAGCCTAATGCAAAGCCGGTTTTTTTCTGGGGTGTTTAACGTTTATGTGCGGTGTTTTAATTTGCAAGCTTTGCTCAATGGGTGTAATCAGCAGCATTGCTCAGTTGCCTTAAATTAGTTCTTACTAAATAGGTGCAAAAGAATGTTTGTTGCTTACGTGTACATTCTTAAGAGTTGCATGCTTAATTGATACACACATGTTTTAGTACTTATTGTTTAATTGTATTTTGTTTCGTTTATTTTTGCAAGGTTTTAAACCAGGTCTTCACTTTTTTTCATCTGTCTTTTAAAAACGTTATGCCCTTAGCAAAGCAGCAAAGGTCCAAATCCAAACAGTGGTCCTTTGCTGAATTTCATCATACATTTCTCTCCGAAAAGCCCATTTCTATATTTTAGTCTTTATTATTTACCTAACTTTATTTTATTATATTTATTTTATAGGTCTTAATCTTTTCATTTTTGTTGAGGGAAATTTCGTGTTGTTTGTTTTTAACTTGTAATGTCTCCTTTTGTAAAGCACTGAGTGAGTTGTATGAAAAGTGCTATATAAACAAAGCTTTATTAATATTATTATTATTTAAATCCCTGCACATACAGTATTTTAGGTATATTTAATGAAAATGTCACACAATTTCCTCTATTTTCTTGAAAAACAAAACATAATATAGATAAATAAACTACACTTTGAGTACACCGTGACTGACAAAAACGCCCTTAATTATTCACAGCTTGGTCCGTACATCTGCAGGTTCTTTTATTCTCCACAACAAGGGCATGCCGGTGTGTCCTTGGGCAAGACACTTCACCTGAACTTGCTCCTGTGGGTATTGTCCACAGTATCTGACCATTGCATGTATCATATATGTGTAATGTGTGTATATGTAAAGCGCTTTGAGTCATTGAAAAAGCGCTATAATAAATGTAAGGAATTATTATTATTATCATGCAAATTTGTGATTCTCAGGACAGAGCAAAGACCAGCCTGAACGCTGAAGTACAGCCCCCATTTGTTATCAAACATATGATTCAGTGTATGGTGTATGCTATCTATTTATACTGCAGCTTTAATTATCCAGTACTTCCTGCCTTTGAAGTGCGATCAATCAGCTCCTACCTGACGCCGGGAGAGGCTTGCACGTGTGCACCAGGGGCACGAATCCCCCTTTTCCACCTTCCCCCTCTCAGCCCTGTTGTTCTTATTGTTCTTGTCAGCAGAACAGTGAGGATAGTAAGAGGCGAGGCATCCATATCTCCCCCTTCTTAATACCAACCAAATGTGAACCAGGGTGAACCACTGGGGCTGTCTGTCTCCAATGGGACCACATTGCAACTTGAAAGTTGAAGTAAAAGTTCACTTTCAACACATTTTCCTTTCTTTTTTTGTGGGACAATTAAGTTCACGGCAATATTTGACTGTGCAATTAATCGTTCACCTAATTGTCATAGCAAAAAGTTAGTTTGGTCACTCAATGATTGATAACTTGCTATCGGATACAGAGACAGGTGAGCATTTCCAGCACCTCAAAACATTGTAAGAACAACCAAATTATACTTTTTTCCCCCATGCACAAGGCCATGCAGACATTTCAGAGAAAGCTTCATGTCTGGTTTCCTGCACACAGCATGTTTTCATTTACCAAACGAGGAGCGGAGCCAATGAGAAAATCAATAGCACAGATAAGGAGCCCCTCTGCCCTGAACGTGTGACAGTGAACCCATATGCACACAGCAGGGTGCTGTGGCAAAACATGTCACAAAGAGGGAAAGATCTCCACATACAAAAGGCTGTTGTGAATTAGAAGTAAATACTCATAGATTAGGGTTGCTGTAATTGTGGAATAAGAGTTTAGAGCTATTCATCTAAGAAATAAATAGTGGGAGAAAGAGAGAAATCGGCAGAGGAACGACGAGCGCATGCTAGATAGCAGCTGTGAGTAAGTGAGTGTGTGTGCAGGTTTGTAGCTTAAGGTCAGAGGTCCCAGGAAAGAGCTGAAAAAAAAAAAGGTGTATCAAAGAAAACCGAGGATGGAGAATGTATACATGTACAGTCTGATCCATCATAGTCCATGCTTAGGGGTTTCTGTGCAATATGTTCTCTATTACATAGCCCAGGTGATTTCTGTCTGTCTCCCCTCCGAACATGATCTCCTCCAGGCCACGGCCCGTGTCTCGTTAAAGCGGCACGGACCCGGCGTGGATTGAGTTTAAAAGTAATAAAGAAGCGGACCTGCTGGCTAGGTGAAAAACCCGCTATCGGATTCCTAAGAGTACGTTTCTTTTCATGTGCAGACTGCATTCAACGAAGCATTTAATTCAACAAATCCATGGTTGTGATCCACCAGAAACAGAGCTGGGGTTAGTTCAATTTGTACCAAACGATCTCCACATGATCAAAGAGCGGCAAGCTCTCCCCAACACACTGCTTAAATTAGACTAACACCAAAGTCTTTGGCTCTTGGACAGTATTTGGAATGTCTTACCAGCAGAGAAATTCTTTCGCACATATGGTTTCAATAGGCCCAAGATGCCAGCTTCACATCTTTAATGGGCTGACAGGGAACTTTGGTGCTAACTTCTCTGTCTCCCAAAAGTTCTTGGGCTGTCACCCACAAAGCGCTGTTCATTCAAAGTCTTTTTTCCACTGTTCCTTCCCCTCCTATTACCAGGCACTGAAGAGGAGCGATTGTGCAGTGAAGGGAAGGAGTTGCTCTCCGCCTGCTGCAAACGTCATCCCATGCTGTGAGACTGTCACTTCTCGGAGTGTGTGTCAACCACAGTAAGTCAGGCAGCCCCGCGGTCTGCTAGGAGCAACTAACCAAAGTAACTGAGTAACCCTGACTAGACCCTGTCCTCTCCTCTTCCTCCTCTTCCACTTTCTTACAGATAGAGCCAATATAGCAGAGCGCCGTACTTCCCTGTGCCAAGTTGTTGTCAGTCATACAGACAGTCTGGGTTTGTGACTGTACTCATTATGTGAGTGCACATGTTCTTCTTTGTGTGCAGATAACTGCTGTGCATGTTAGCCAGAGAGGGCAGAGACCCTTCCTTCTCCCTTTCCCCTTGCCTACATCTGCAGGGCATGTGGAGCACAGAAGACACACAAACACAGCAGCAGGAGAAAACAGGGGCGCGGTTCTCGTGTGCCTGCTGGATATCGAGCAGTCCCTCGGCATGTTGTAAATGCGTCTATAATATCAGTGTTATAACCAGATGGGGTGTGCATGGCAGGATGCAGTTTTCTTGTCACCAAAGTTGAAGATATCACGCCCTGCACACGATTGTGACTTGTTTAGATGAGCAGTTGTCACAGGAATTATAGATATAAACGGAATATCACACACACACAGATACTTCACATTTCACAGCTGAATTGACTTAGGACTCTCTGGAGGGTTCAAAATGTGACATTTTCACTCTGCGTCTGCACTTTTGTTACAACAGGCATAAAGAAAATCAGAAAAGTAGAACCAGCAGGGGGTCGGGAGGTGGGTTGAGGGTTGGGGGCGTCTCTCCAGGAGCACATTCAGACTCCTCAGCTCTATTACTGTTCTAGCGCAATTAGTCTGTTCCCAGAAGACAGAGAGGCAAGACATGAACACACGCTTGTTGGTATATCACTCCATGAGTTTGATAGTATAGTGGGAGTTCCAAGTATGTGTGTGTTTTGTTTTTGTTTGAGCACTTGCAATATGTGTTGCATTAATCATTATATTTTTATGTCATATATCAATACATTTTCATGCAGGCTTTTTAGGTCTGTGTGTGTGCCGCACCTAAAGGTATAATTCATACAACACACTGTAAATCAAATGTTTCATTAAGATGAGTTTTCTGTAATTGTTTGTAAATACAAATTGCATCATGGCCAATTAAATTTTTCTGCACTTTAATTTTTCAAATCTTTCATTGTCTTCGTCGTGTTTCTGACAATGTTTTCTAGCAGCATGTGAGAAATGTACAGACTTCATATTTATTCTGAAAGGTATAATTTGTTAGCCTATCAAATCTTTCCTATCCACTTTATTTTCCCAGTATGAATTGCTTTTAATGTTGGCACTTTAGAAACAAGGAGCTTATTTCACCACTGTGTTAATTGTACAGTAAGTCACTCTGTACAAGAACATCAACCTAATGCTTAGAGTATAATATACAACGGCTAATCATGGAAACATATATGCATCACTCTCAGTATGTAAATCCTTGGTGCCAACTTCAAATGATGTGGACGCTGGCTAAAGGTATTTGTTCCCCGCAGTAATTTATGCACAAAGTGGCTTTTGTCAGGCCGCAACAAAGCAACTTTGATAAATGCCCTTTAATTTATCGTCACGTATGTGAAATCAAAGTGAAACATTTACAGGCTGTGCGTTGAGCCAGACCAGAGGAGGGGCCTCTCCGGGGAAAGTAGTGCCAAGTTGAATTTCTTGTCTTTGGCTCCCACCTCCTCTCAAAGCCTCCGGGTTAATCAGAGGCATAAAGGTTACGATGTACGTCTAGTGACTAACGACAATATGATGTGCACGGAAACAACGTGACAGTTTGCAGCCATTTACCCCGGGAGCGAGACATGGTCCATTTTTTAGAGGAAGACAGGTCAGATTCAACACAGGATGAGGCTTATTTTTGTGAACATTGTGTTGTGAATTCCAACCAGCTGTCGTTTCAAAAATATGTGCTTAATTTAACGTTCCATTTCCTGACCCCGACAGAAGGACTTTACAACTCAAGACAGAAAGAACATTCAGTGAGTTTTGAAGCATGTGTTAAAATCCAAATGCTTAACTGCAAAGTTTACTCTAGACAACTTGTGAGACAAGTTACTTTTAGACAGGTTGCGTCTGTGTTGTCACAGGGACAATCCAATTTCACTCCCCCCCAACATGTGTCGAGCCTGGATGACTTGCTTATAAGGAACTTCTTGAGAAATGCACACCCTCTTGAAAAGAGAGAAAAGCTTGGCTAACACGGCAATTCACAGGCTGACCTCTGATGTGACCTCTCGCCTGTTTGCTGACATTTTCGCAATGGACGCACTTGAACGAAAAATTGGGGGAGGACAAAAAAAAGAAGAAGAGAGGGGTAAGAAAAGAGAAGGGGGGGGAAACAGAGAATGCCTTTTTCTGATGGATGAGGTCTTCTCCTGTTACATTTGGAGAGAACACAGCTGTGAGGAGCTGTTAAGTACACGCAAACAAGCCGTCTGCTTCAGACAAGCCTGCCGGGCACCCGGCCCCACATCCCACTTGTACAGCTCTGACACATGATCACAGGCAGACAATACATGTGGGAGCCGTGCGCGCTCCACTAAAAAGTGAGAAATATTTTCAACTAGAACAAAAAACAATCCTCTCTCAATACCGCTGGGACCCCTCTTGGTATTAATTCATCTTGTTTCTCTTTGTCTTGTGCTGGTTTGTGTGCTGTTGGGAAGAGGGAAGAGTGAAAGGAGAGAGTGGGGTTCGGTGGTTTAGGGACTAGGAAATAGGTTAGGAATGGGGAGAAATGTAAAGAACATCTGCTACCGTGACGGTGTCACACTTTGTCTAATGTGTTTTGAATAGGCACGGCTGTCCCAAGTTGTGTGAAGGGAAATCTTTCTGATCCATATGCTGATTAAAGGAATTAATGTGGGATTTTTTCAAGCAAAGCCCACCATTACTCAATGGAATTGTTCCCCTTTATTGTGGTCACAAAAAAGTGCACATTATTATATGAAGTGACAGTTGCAAAATTCATTAAAATGTCTTGGGCCTTTTGGATTTTTTTTGTACCACTTGGTGAGTTATACGGTTATTTAGATGAATTCATATTATGTCAGCCATCTTTGCATTTGAAAAAGCATGGGATTATTGAGAAAAGCCTGACAAATTTGCATTCAATTAAGTCACATGTTCCCCAGATGAGCTTTCCCTACAGAGACTCATACCCTCTTAAACACTTTGGGCTCGATAAGCAGCGTTTCTATTGGACACATGTGACTGTCATCTCAACAGTGACTACAGAAGGGGCCACATTAGTCGATATGTTCCCATGCGAGAAACTGAAGTGATCTGGATACTTGTGGCAAACCACAAATAAGCTGACAAAGTTTTTAAACCTTTGCACACTTCCAATCAACAAGTAGTGTAAAGCGGTTTGGGTCAGGAGTCTATTGTAGTGTTAGGAACATGTGGCATTGCGCTAAGCTGAGTCAGGCTTGTGATTCAAAGGATAATGGAGATGGTTTGCTGACAGATGGATGTTGTGGTGAAATCTGGATCAGACCAAAGACAAACCCTGTCCTTTGTCAGATTTCTAGTAATAATCCACGAGTGTTTGTGAGTGAAACTTAAAACTCTTTGGGTAATTGGGTAATCGTTTCTCTGTGTGTCTGTATGTGTGTCTCATGGGTAGCGCTGACGCAGCATTCATCTCTGCAGTGCCACAGCTGGTTGTGTTTTGGGTATGTGCACCTTTCTCTCTCACTCAATCTGAACTGTGAACTTCAAATGACTTCTCGAGTGTAAAGTGCTGGCTCTATTATTGGCCGTACAGTGCTCATTACAAGCCAAGGACACAACAAGCGTCTGGTAGGGCAGTGGATGTGTGTCTTTCTATAGGAGAAACACAGGAAAAAAGAGAGCAAGAGAGATGTGATATGCGTCATGACATAATTACTTTCTGAATCATAGCTACCACAACTGTCTCAAGTTTGCATGCACAACAATATCATCAAATCGCCAGTGTTTGTTCATGGTAAAGGTCACGCTAGGTCTCAGCACTAACCCCCTGCAGCATTTTCTGCAATGCATCAGGAAGTCTTTATTTGTATTGTTTGCCATAACTAACCTATGTATAATGGATCTATCATCATGCTATTTGTGGAGCTGCGGAGAGGGTAGGAGACCTCTCCAAAAGAAGAGGACACACACAGTGAGGACAAGCCGCTGTCAGCAGCTCCGGGTCCAGGTCAGGATACACTATTGTTAAGTGTCTCCATCTATCACAAGGCTCAGGTTAAAGAGCAACCCTACTTCCTGTATCCCAGCACTTCACACTCAGCTGAGCTGTTCTGCAGGACCATCACAAACAAAGGCAACCTTTGCACGGCAACGACTGGGGCGACATAAAGAAAATAAACACATGGATGAATAACTTGGGGGGGAAAACTACAGGAGGAAATATATTTATATCAATAGCGCCCCTTGTTATTTTTCCACAATGCCTGGTGCTAACAGTAGCTACGTGTTGTTTTGGCTGCTGCCTGAGATGTTGGGGTGATGAAGGAAATCCAGGTGAGGCATCTCTCCGGCTCTGATGGCGTCACGCCGCTGATATGTCATGAAGTAAAGCATTGTGGGGCCAAACTGAACTGTGACAAACGATTCTGACATGGAAACACAACATTGTGTAAGGTTTTGGTGTATAAACAATGAAGGGGTGCTATACTTAATTGTATGATATCATTTCGCACTTATTTACAGTTTATTTTGCTTCTGAAGACTATTAGTAATATTATTTAGAGCTCTTAAGTTGCTGGCAGCTAAGATAATGATTTTCTATTCCTCTACAATGCTTTATTTGACTACTTGTGACACAAGGTTAGTTTATGCTCTTACTTAATAGTTTAACTCCTTTATTTTGTAGGTCCTTTAACTACAAACTGTTTTTAACTGTTTGATTGATTGATTGAAAGTGTTGGTGCTGTTTTTGAAAAGATAACCACATTTCTTTGTTTTTCTCAGAGCTGGAGAAAATACAGAACATGTTTCATTTTTTTCTCCAAACAAATTGCAAAACAGAGACATAACATATTTCCTGCCCATTGATTTTCCTGGGAACAAGGAGATCTACTCATACACATTATATAAATTGATAGCAACATGGCTAACGCTAGCAGCCTGGATAACTTACTGTCAAAGCAAGAAACAACTGTGAGTGCTATGAAACAGGCAGAGTAAAAGAACTAAGAGTATAAATCAGTAGGCAGGGTTTTTATAATGCGATTCGGTTGGCACTGCTGCATTGCCTATCAAGGGGAAATTGCAATCCGAGGCAGCGAGAATTGCATCAAAACAGGCTTATAGAAACCAATGTAAAAGTAGATAGTGTCATAATTCAACATACATACATTGTGAAATAACATTTACTTTATAAATCAAACAAGTTATATATTGCCAATTTAAGTAAAACATAGCTGTTTTGACCAAAAAGTTAAATACAGACAATACTTCTTAGAGAAACTGGAGATGGATAGTCTGTCCATATTACTTATGGTCTGTGAGTGTATACAGCTTTGTTGACTGCCAGTGTTTCTACATCTGTTTTGAGGCTCAGGGAGAGTTTTGTTCCACTCCACATCTCATTAGTCATCTTGTCTTTAACTCTCTGTGAGCTCTGCAGAGCACATTACCCTGCTTTCTCAGCATCTCTGTATCTGTTTGTCTATCCATGCATGCTGATGTGTGTTTAGACAAGGTTTGTGCTGCTATGACATACTTCTATTTAGACTCATTACTGTTTGATTTCATTTGACAAAACTTGTTTTTTCTCTCCTCTCCCTGCAGTCACTTGAAAGCAAACAACAGTGCCCCCTTACTTGTTTTTCAGATATTAATTTGGCTTAATTTAATTTGGGAAACATCTCCAGCAAGTTTTCCTGGCACAACCTTTGAAGTGACAATATGAAATAATAAACCCTATTAAATATAAATCACAGGAGCGATGTCAGTGCTGCTATGATTCCTATTTGATTTTTGAGAGTGAACACATGTGATCACTCGCTTTTCCATTTCCCCCCACCCTCTACCCCACTATTTCACCTTTAATTGAATATGTTTCTGTTGTTGTTGCCAACCCATCCACCCCCCCTCCAATCTACTTCCTCAAGCACGTAATGCATGCAGTAAATAATTCAAATGAAATTAATTTTACAGCACCTTGTTTCCACTAAGCATGCCAACATCTGTTGTCGAGTCACAAGTTTACATTGTTGGTCATTACTTTCCACAATGAGCAAAATGTTTTATTAAAGCCCCGTGGGAGTCCCTCTTGGATCAGGCAGAGACGACGGTGCTACTGACTGAACCCTCCCTGAACTCCGACAATCAAAGATTGGCTGCGGCTCTATTGGGGCTTGACTACTGTCTCGCTTCCCAAAACGGGCTGGGACTTAATGTGATTGAGGCGTTGGACAGCCTCGGTCCTTCAGGAAATCGCTGACCATAATGAAAACGAGCTTTGCTGACTTTTGAAGTGACGTAGTGCTTTTGTTCCGCACAACAGAGTAAATCTCACCCTGCTGTTGTTTCACAAAGGCCCTATTACACTGTGGATATAGAAAAAGGCCTTTTATTCTGTGGCTTCTAATTACCATGTGCAAATACTAACAAGTTAAATCATCAACCATTTTATCTTCTGTCAACATACAGTTCACATATATAGCGTTTTTCTTTGTTATTTCAGCTCAATATGAAGGCGTGTTTGGAGATGTTAATGATATTTATTGTGGCAGAGGGAAGGACCTGCATGTACGTATATATTTAATATGTTAGAAAGATGTGTGCGCACATCCCACTGTGCAAGAAGGGGAACAAAGTTAAATAGCACATCTCCTTCACTTCACAGCTCAGGAAGTAGGCTGTTTATTTGCATTGGTCCACATTTAAACAACTCTGCATTCACATCCCTTCAAAGAAAGGCACATTGTGTATTCATAAATGTTAGTACTCGTGGGGAGAGAAAAAATAAGCAGACTGCTATACATAAATCATTAAGACACAATCAAAAGCAAACAAATATAGCGGGATGTACACAGACTGTGGGTTGATTTGCCAATGTGGTCTCAAACCTCAAACCAACGCCGTGATGGTGGTTATATTAGTTACTGTTGGAAAAGGGGCTTTAAACACTAAAGTCTCCACAGACTGGGCTTTAACGGAGCAGAAGAACAGGGGAGAGACAGGCTGTGGGTGTTTCTGGAAGCACCTTTCCTCTGTAGAGTTGGCTGTAAAATGTGAGGGGACCCGGGACACACCCCTGAGGAGCTCTGAAGTGGTTGTAGCCACCAAGGGGCCCTGATAGCCCTGCTGCTACTGCGCTCCATCAGGCCCCAAGCAGGTGACAGTGACTCGTCCACACTCTGGGCCTCTGCCAGTAACAGATGTGCTTAGTCAAATGACTAATTGAAAACCTAAAACAAAATCAGCAGCTTGGCTATTTGGCCTGCATAATAACGTGCCTGTGCTGATAAAGGGAGTGGGAGAAATCACACACACCCCTCTCATCAGCGGCGCCATTAACAATCATGAGCAAAGATGAAAACAACGCTTGGTTTATTCGGCAAATGAAAGCACATAACTAGATGCTGTCCCCGGAGTCCATTTCCAATTTTAATAATACATCAAGGAGCATAGCCGCAGCAAATGCTACTGCGTTGAGAGCCAAAGCATACCAAACTACTTACAGCTAGAGCATCGGGAGACAACTCCCAGAGCTAAGAATTTAGCAAATGCATAAAGGTACACAACATGATAGCTATTAGCTAAATTAAAAGAGCCATTACTAGAGTGGTGTGTGGAATCACTTGCCAGTTAAAGACTACAAACCAAAATGTTCCATTCTAGAAAGAAAATGTCTGCATTTTTGGTTTGTTCCCCACCTCATCTATTCCCATCTTCATGGTAAAAAGCAGGCAGCCTGAGCTCGCCTCAAATTATGTACATGAATAATAAAATACCTTCTAATTAAAAACTGTTGTTAAATATGCAAAAATCTAATGATAATGAGATTGTGCAATACCTTGGAGTAAAGCATATTATAAATTACTTAGAAGTGCAAGTCGGCTTGACCCAAACATTGCATTTTGAAGGCTACTTGCAATATTATGTCTGGGGCATATGGAGTGGGGGTTTAGTAATCTGTGTTTAGGTCTGTCTCAAACTGTTTGTGTACATACATGCACACATATGTCTGTGCATGCATGTGACTGGTAGTGTGTGTGCAGTTGCATGTGTGTGTATACGTTAACATATGAGCCTGGGTATTAGTGGGGGGTTAAATATATGTATGTATGCAAATGCACAGAGTGTCTGCCTCACTGATTTTTCCAGGGAAATGTCGGCGGTAAAGCAACCTGAGGTAGTGTATGAAGATGGTTCCTTTTCTTAAAGATGGCTTCAAATAGACCGTTTAGATGGCCAACATAATGTATAATTAAAAGGGGAAAGTTAAAATGATCCGTCTAAATCATGATTATTTTACTATACTGTAATGTTAGCAGGCTGCCATAACATAGGGTCAGAAAACAGAGACCAGTTTAAACCACGATGAGATGGTTTGGTTTGTTATTTTACTTTTGTAATAATATTACTATACTGTATTGTCAAAGTAGCTATCTGTATTTTACATGCATGTGATTTGATTTTATTGTTATTTGCTGTGGCAGCTAAGCAAATAAATCATCACATCACTCAACAAACATCCGTCTTTTTTCCACAGCTTGCTTTGTGTTTGTTTCGGATCATCAATCACAGCAGTTTTGTCTGTTGTCCTCTGATTGAGTTGTCTTCACAGCTATATGTGACACAAGCCTTTGTGTTGGCAAATACAGTAAACAAAAATAGAATTCCTCAACACACATTTACATGAGGTTTTGAAGAGGTAGGCGTCAAATCAATAACATGAGAGTTGTCAGTTTGCAACAGACAAGTGTAGATCCATAAAGAAGCAATGATGGGAGAAAAAGTGCACATTTTAATTTGGCTTATTGTTATTCTGCTTTTGCCAGTCATGTCCAATTTGATTCTCCTGTCATGTAAATAATACCTTGTCTTTGATAAGATTATTCACACAGGTTTAGTAAAAAGAAGATACATTAATGTAGTTGTAAACAACATGGGCAGACATGCGGCTACACACACTGTACTCACACACTATTCATAGCCACAATTTACCGTATGAAGATTCATTATTAAATCTTATTTATGGAGATGAGAGTTGCAAGTCAATTGGAGGCAATAATATTCCCTAGCTTTATAAATTCTCTTGACACGTGCAGAATGAAGCCAGTATTTAATATTCAGCAAAATAAGACTTCACTCTGATTGAAAGGTTTGCACTGCACATTGTCAAACATGATTGCTCCATTCTGGGCCAGCCGGCACCGGGAACAATGTGCATATTTCACTTCCAGTCAATAGGCCTCCGCCATGTTTATTACAATTTTAACAGGATTCTGGGCATCACAGGTTCATCAGCTATTCAAAGCTGCTGAACAAATCAGCTGTCATCCCTGCTTGCATGATTCTGCACCCCCCACGTCCCTGACCTTCCTGGCATTCAGAGCACGCTGCACCTTTTAGATGACTTTCCACCAAGTCTTTATGGCCAAATAAATAGCAGCATGTGACGCTATGCATCACACATTATAACCCTGATTGTTTTTTATGTTTAAACCATAAACAAATACTTGATTATGAGATAGGGGAATAAATCAAGTGACATTATATGAGAAGGCAACCCAGCCAGTGAAACAGTCATTCAGATTAACGAAGCAAACACACACACATCCACATACATGCAAACACAAATATACTTTGAGAAGAGAAGGCCACCAATAATAGTTACAACTAGAATAGCTATGATTGGAGTGATGTAAAGGTATACGTTCTTTAATCAAAACAAAGTACATGAAAGAACAGTGGTGAAACTTGTCCCTTGAATGCAAACAAGACAGCCGTTCACTAAAATATATAAAAGTATACGTTAAGTGTTTATGCCACGTCTAACCTCCTCGTTTTCATCGAGGGAATCATTATGGCTTTCTTAAGTTATTCATTATTGTCCTCTCACAGTTCTTCAAGTGTCTTGGTTTGACTTATCAAACGAGGTAAACACACCATTGATGTGAAAACTTGACACGACAATGTGGTGACGTCAAACAGGCTCATCCAGAGTCAACTGCAAGACTAGAGGCCCCTTTGATGTCAGAAATGCAAGGCACCGTGGAAAACAAAAGCCTTTTGGTGAGCAGGATGAAATGCTTGCATGTGTACATAGTCTATATGTACAGAGGTATGTTGAGCATGTGTGTGTATGGGGTGTGTGAGAAGGAGCAAGACAAAGAGAAAGGAAGAGGGGAATCTGTGTTCCTCTGTGACTGAGAGAGTGTGAGTGATATTGGATGTGTGTGTGCACGCATGAAACTCATTTTACCCAGCTCTCAACTTACATCCTTCATCCAGCGGATGAAGTGAGTGAGAAAGTGGCAGTTCTTTGGCAAATAAAATCAGGTTCATGCAAAGCCAGTATTAATTTGGCTTTTCCGCTGGAATGAAATGTTTTTGTTTTGGGAGGAAATTGCCCTGAGCAGTAATGAATTTCCCCCCTCTGTGCTGTGTGGCACCATAATTTAGCAGAGCGATAGATCACATAGGCCGACGATTTGAGTGTGCATATATTCTAATAGAAAGCTGATAAATATTAAATGTGCAACATTTAAAAGAGGCTCATTTTCCCAGTTTTTAATGCAGCGAGAGCAACATTCTTCATAATAGCTGCTGGCATCACGAGACAGGGGAAAAAAACAATATGTATTCCCATTTATTTATCCAAATGAGTCTGTTAGCAAAATAGATATCAGAGAGGCTCTGAGTAGTTAGTTTTGCAAAGCTCAAAGCTCTCTGGCATATGACAATACCCGCTGCTGCATTTCAAAGCATCGATCACCCGTCATCACAAACCCGTGGTGATTTTTCCTTCTTCCTTTTGTGTTGATATGTTTACACGGCCACTCTGTTGTTGTCGTTGTGATCAGTTCTTGCTTTACAGTCAAAATATGCCAGTTTTTGTCTGTTAAAACAGCTCTCCGTTGCCTACGAGGGAAGAAATTGTTCCTTCAAAACATGTCAGACTCTTTTTTTGTTGTTTGGAAATTAGTTTTATACCCCAGGATGTATTTGAAATGCTTTGGTGTGTTGGCACATTCCTTTTCATGTCATCCTTGTGGTTAAACACATTTACAAATCAACGCAGTTACTTTCTGGATGAACAGCTGGAGTGTCAAAATCAAAGTAATCAAAGCAGCTGCAGAAGCTTTTTTGTTTCTGCTATTTGTAGTAATTTCACACATGATTTTGGAATGGTGCTCTACATAGTGCTGTTGAAACACTGATTTAAAGGCGAGTGCTGCGCAATTTAAGAATCTGCACCTTGCTTTAACAACACATTTAGAATCAGAGCCAAAGAGGAGAGGGTATGTCGAAATGGGCATTACAAGTTCAGAAACATGCAGAGCAAAGGTTACATTACATTACATGTCACTTGTTAGATTATTTTATCCAAAGCGACTTACATACTCAACACTGTGGACAATCCCCACAGGAGCAATTTGGGGTGAAGTGTCCCAGGGACACAACGACATGCTGACTGCAGTGGGGTTTGAACCTGTGCTCCCCTGATCCCAACACTTACGGATAACCCACTGCGCCACACGCCGCCTTTTAGTTTGTTTATGAATGATAAGGTTTAGTTCAATTAGATCTGATTATGTTTACATGCAACATAAATATACAATTTCCAAGCAGTGACTAAAGCAATAGTTTCCATGTTTGCATAAACTGATGATTTGCCATAATAATACCTTTGCATGACTCCAGACAGTTTCCCAAATTCACTTTTTAACCCTAAAAAAGTTTCTTGTCCAACTGAAATGTGGACAACTGAATTAGAATCGTAGTTCTGCTGTATAGCATCATTTATCAACACAACTGGATTTCATAAGTTGGACATCAAAAAGACAAAGAGGGAATACAGTAGATGCCTATTCCTGTTGCCGTTATTATCCCAGTGTTTTGGATGGAGGTGTATGAAGAGGGAATTGTTGACAAAAATGTCAGGTAGAAATGTCTTTATCTTTGATTTCCTTGTCCTCTAAACTGCTGATAGTTTACATTGCGTAAACTACAAACATCTGGTTTTATTAATTAACCCAAAATATATCGTCCTGCATATTAACAATACACAACACAAGCTTTCCCTTCACATTACAGACTCAGCACACACTGCCGCCTTCAGATAGCTGCAGGGTTTAACTAGCTGTAAGGAAGGGCCTTCATGCAGTACACAAGCAGTTGTGGATGACAGATGGTACAAATTTACTTTTTAATCTCTACTATGGCTGCTTAACTGGCATTATGCTATAATTACACCAAAGACATTTTCTATGGTGTTGATCTTAATTAATCTACTGGTAAGAGATTACGTAATTTAAGGGTTCATTGTCACGAAGGTTCAGGTGGAGAAAAAAATGTCATGCAATATGAGCAAGATTCTGGAAAAACTAGACAACATCTACACAGAGAAGTGAATTCACCATTATGAAAAATATAATGCACATCTGTCTATATTAGTAAGGCAAGGCAAGGCAAGGCAAGGCACGTTTATTTATATAGCACTTTTCAACACAAGGCAATTCAAAGTGCTTTACAAAAAATGAAAGACATTAAGAAAATGGCATTTAAAATCAGTCATTAAAAAGAAAAGCTAATAAAATAAACATTAAAAGAAAAAATACATGGATAAAAGTAGGATATCAATTATTATTATAATGTGATAATTGAGCTATACAGGTTCACAAATAGAGAATAGACCATTACAGTATGTGTGCCGCTCATTGGCCTGAATATCAGCTTAACATTGTATTATCAATAATAGATAGCAGAGAATAATCATTTTAGTAAGGTTATCAACAACACAATGACCCAATATTCCCCTTTTTTATTCTGCTAGCCATGCATGCTGCCAGCGGCCAGGAAGATAACATAATTGCTCATGTTTGTAGATATCTGTGTTTATAATATAACCAAAGCAAACTATCTGAGATCCAGCAGCACACTGCAGATCTGGTATCTAGACTACTTAAATGCAAAATGTTGAATCATTTATGCAGAAAAAAAGATAATCCGGAAACACATATCATACTTTATATTTCCTTACTCAAGCGGGGCCTCTCTCTTGCCTTAAGTATTGAGGGCCATGATGAGCACATTGTGATAAAGCATTTGTCAAATATTACCATCTCTTTTTCTCTCTGTTCCTCATCTCCACCTCTTCAATCTCCATTTACTGCAGGAATGGCCCTCGGCCACAGAAACCACTCCGCCTGTGTCGCTCTAAATGGTGCCTAATTCCAGATTACACAAACCTATGGGTGAGATGATATTTCTTTTGTCTGGTCCTAGAATAGCGGCCTGTGAGCTTCTGCAAGCATCATTTAGCCTGGCTAAATTACCATGACAAGGAAATGAGCAAACGGACAGTGCCTTGGCTTATCTGAGGGAGAGTTGCACTTTAAAAGGGCTTTAATGGAACCAATTATTAGGAGGATCTCTTCGCCGTCTGCTCCTGGTGCCACTTGATTGTTCTCGTTATAAATGTCCCTCCGTCCCTTGACAGGGTTGGTCCCCATCCCCATCTCCAGACCGCCTCTCTCATCATCTCTCTCTCTCTTGTATGGAGATGAGAAGGTCAATAGACTACTCTTTACAGCTCTTGAACCTTTTCCATATTTCTTAATTAGGCCAGGCTACATGTAAGAAATGAAGCTGATAGGCTGGTTCTTCCACACACAGACACACATACTGAACACATTCACACCTCATACTGTGTTCACTAGACAAGTCTGCCTGGATAGATGACGTTTTTCACAGGTAAATGCAGAATAAAGAATACATAGCGCTTCATTTCCTATACTTCATAAAATCTGTCATTGGTGCTGTGGTGGTGCTGGACAATCCTCAATTTTCGGGTGGTGAGGGCACCACCCTTACAACTGGTGTCAGTGATGAGAGGAAGGATGGAGAGAAACAGGCAGCAGTGGAGAACGGAGGGAAAAGGCCATTAGAGCCGTTGACATTTTGTTCATGCTTGAAATCCTCAAGTTGTTCTACTGAGAACCAGTCGATTCGAGTACTAATTAGCAATCAGATGAGTGTCATGGCTCCACCAGTAATTGTGCATATGGGTGAGGTAATCCCACAGTCGGCCTAGTGTGGGTACTGTTCCTCTCTTTGCCTCTCCTCAGATATAATTCAACCATTACAGTATAAACCTTAAACCTTACAGGCTGAAAACTCTTTGACAAACAACAGTTTGGAAAAAATGTATCACTGAAGTCCATTTAGACTGCGGTTCCCACTTCAGTCACCAAACCGCTCTGTCATTTGCATAATTTCACGTCCTTGCTCCACTTTTCTAAGCTATTGTGTTTTAAGAAGCAGTTAGAAAAGAAAATTGTTTTCTCTCAGGTCACAAACTCCACTAATTTGTCCAAGATGCATTAGGTGGCTAGTGTGAGACAATGCACTGGATTTGTGACAGCAGAAGTTAATTGAGGCTGTCTCTGAGGAGGGGCAGAGGCGCTGTGTGAACGTCAGTAAGGCAGAAGATGAGAAAACACACAGCCTAGTATTACCACAACCACACAGTCACCTCTCTGACCTCAGGCTCTGTTCCACTAAGGAAACGTGACTGGTTAATGCACTGTCTTTGTGTAAAGCGCTACACACAAGGGCTCCACGTTATCCAAAACAACTTAAATTAACTGAAAGTGGACATGTCTCCAAAAATAATGTGGTAACTCCCAATTTGGGAACACCACTTTTCTTTGATGGCATTATCCAATTATTTTTTTGTCAACGCCAAATTAAAATACATTTTCAGAAATCCATCAGAATTGTTGTTCTTTTGATTCACACTGGAGTTTTACAAATGTCACTTAACCTAAGACAGGAACTGTCAGTCATTTCTTCATAAGCGGAACATGAGGGTGGCCATAGTTGCAGCACAGGTATACAGTATTATGTTGGCTGTTAGCTAAGATGCTAGCAGTAGGTGCAGCTACCAGACAGGACCAGTGAGAGAAATGAGGAGATAACGTGATGGATGAGTTGATGAAGGACATGCCGTTTCCCCCCCCATGCTATACTGTTTAATGTCAATGATTGCTTGATGACTGGCTAGTTGGTTGTATGATGAGTAATGACCAATATTTTTACTGTGAATATGACCACTACAAATACAAGCTCTGCATATCTTAGTGTTTCATTATTTGTGTGTTAGATATTTTGGCACAATAGAAGGACTCTTAGCAAATGGCATTTGTGTTGTGGGGTAACATAAGGATGACTATTGAAAACCTTGTGAAACCATCATTGCGTGAATCATGTGTTAATCTCTTGGGAATCACATGTCAAATGGAAAAAGAATGGTCTTTAGAAAATACAAAATATACTGTGATGCTTAGAAAGAGGCTTTGTCCAATGGGATACAGCCACTTGATGATAGAGTTATCGTTCATAATGTACAACGTCCTTATTTCTCTCATTATTTATTATATTTTTGTGCTGCGAATGTCAGGTTCCAAACACCATGCAGCTTTTATCAAGAGGACTCAAGTAAGACGGGGTTAAAGAGGCCAGGGTGAGGATGTATCGGAGGCACATGGCAGGAGACTTGGTGCATGCCTCTTGTGCTATCAACTTTCTTTTGCTTTGTAACTTGAGTAGAAAGGGGGCTCAACATTTATTCTGCCTGGTATCTGAGGGTTTGAACATGGCAATATTACTCAAGAGTTGGCAGACAGACGGCCAGAGAGGCAGCCAGACACACTCTCAGTAAGTGCAAGTCAAAGTGACAGCACAAAAGGTTGCTTTACAAAGCGTTTGCTGTTTCAGGCATGTGTGTCTTTTGCTTAATTTATGGACCTGCTGTTTTAGGGCATTTTAGATTAGTCTGTTCTGGGGGTATCTCATTCCATGTCTGACTGTGTGGGGCTCATTAAAGCTGGGAACGAGCCGCCTCTGTCGCCCCCTCATTGGCCTAAGGTGCAATAACCGCCAATCAGGCGATTTGGAGCTATTTCAGAATTCAGGTACATTAAACTGGCTTTGCATCAAGTTAATACGCAGGGTCTGTTTGGCAACGCTGGCCCGATAGTGTGATTCATCTCTGATGGCTTTTAGAAAACACCATAAAAATATATTCTGGTAATGACTCTGATGTCGTCAAGAGAGTGGGCTTATGGTGTGGTTAAATGCATGAATGCTTGCTTGTATTATTTTCAGTATTTGTTGGATCTATGGTGGCAATTATGCTTTCATTTCCACTCAACTGCACTGTGTGTGGTACTAAGCGTCAACCAAGTCATTAAATTGGAGTTTGGACTAAGGAGTAGCTGAGTTCTATGTGTTTGTTTGTGAGTGTTTTTTTTCCGAGGTTTATGGTCTGTGTTTGAATAAGACGGTTGGGTGAGAGTAGCGTTTATTACTTTTGTGTGTGTTTTGTGTGTGTGAGAGTGTGTCTTTGTTCCTGTACTTCCATCTTTGTGAGGACTCATTTAAACCTAAAAAGTGAGGATATTTTTTACCTTAAACTAGGCTGTTTTTAGGTTTAGAGGATTATTAGCACTTCGGGATTTGAACTCAAATATGAAGTGCTTTATAAATGAAACCCATTATTATTATTATGTTTAGAAGTCAAAGTTTAAGTAAGGATTGCAATTAAGTAGTAGTGAAGATCAGTACTAGCTAGGCAATGAACTACATCCATAGAGTTATATTTATTATTGTAATACAAACACGTCTATATGTGTATGTTTCGTGCATTTGTTGTGTAAAAAAAGTGTGAAAATTGTACTGGTTTGTCCTCTCACACAGCTCAATGCATGCTGATGTCTTTGCTCATGAGAAGGTGACTCTAATCGGTAGCAAACTGTGCTGCAGCCTGTTTGTGCATGCATATGTTTTTATATCAGTTAGCGGACGTGTAGGTCAGTGTTTCTGAGCTTGCTTGCATATGTATTCATGTCTCTGTGCGTGCCTCGGTGCACGTGTGTGTATTGTATTGTGTTAGTTCAGCTCCTTGGAGGACGTGACCTGTGTGGGTAAGGACAGTGTTTAGGGAGGCGAATTGGGAGGAGGCCAGGCTTCTCATTAGCAGGGCAGATGTGAGGTCGCTCTGACCAGATTGCTAGCCGCTTCCTTAAAAAAACAGCTCACCAATGGCCTGGCGTGAGATTTACGGAGGGGGAGCAGGGGCATGGAAATGTCCTGTGTTCCTGACATACTGTGAGTAGCCAGTAGACAGGGGAAAGCCAGCAGTGTTAACCCACCTCAGAGGCCACTGAACACCGACTCCCCCTCTCTCCTTCTTCACAACAACATCCTTGTACAAGAACGATGGTCAAAAATAACACAAGCGGAAAACTGCAATGAGCTGCTACTTTATCCCTCCCGGACCCCTCCTGGGACGATTAGCAATCCAAAGTGAAGAGACAGAGACAGAACGAGAGGGAGGGAGATGTGAAGGTGGGAGAATGAGAGAAGAAAGGACAGGCATGGAACCAATTTCACCACAATTTCCATCCCTTTAGAGATGCTTGTTCATGGCATGATGAGGAGGCCATTAGAACAACAGATTAGGTCATTACAAACCAAAGGCCAAATCATAACCTCTAGTTGCTTTTCCTCCCCTTTAATCTAACATCCAATTCAAGATGGCTGCCTGCCTAAAGGAGCATGCGAGGTGAGATCTTAAAATATAAAATACATGCATTGCAGTTTTTAAAGTAATGCATTAATCATGTTTCGCACCATCTGTTATTTAATATAACATTCATAAAAGAAAGCACATTTGGCCTGTATGTTAGAATTGAATGTGTTAGATTTAAGGCGATGATAATTAAATACATGAACGAGTCGCCAATGAAATAAATCTCATTCAAGCAGCAGGGGAGATTGGGGTTGCTTCCTACCAGTACTAATGCCTCCTGTTTGTGTGTGTGACACTAGCTAAAATCAGGTAGACAGGTCACGCTGTCAAACAGGGAGCAAGTGCACGGAAAAGAGGGGTCAAGGGCGAATAAATCGCTCGGCCACTCTTTTTGAGATGAAAAACACGTGCTCCTGCCAGAAGGGAACCATTAAAAATAATTTACACAAGCTTTATGTTTGCTGAGCTCTTTTTGAAGCAGTGTTTCCCCCTGGCAATTATGGCTGTGGCGCAGTTCCAGCCATATGGCCAGCCGGGCAGTGGGCCGTGATGCTCAGGAGTACCTGGGTGGTTAATTAAGAGCTGTTGCCAGGGCCATAGGAGGCCAGTCTCAGATCTTCCACACCCCCACCACCACCAGCACCATCTCTGCTAACACTCTCACTTCCTCCAAGAGCAGACCCTCCTATGTGACCTACTGTTGTCTCTACTCGCTCACAAGCAGCAGCCACTAGGGACAGGGAGAGGCCACCGGTAATTATTTGAGATAACATCCCCCGAGTTGAGGTGGGATATGTGAGAGGAGAAAAACTATGTGCTGTGTTGTGTCTGTTTTTCTGTATCTGGATGTGTGCGCATGTGCACCTAGGTGTGTGTGCGCTTGTATAAGTGTGCGTATACTCCAGAGCATAAAGGTCAACATTTCCACTTTCCTCCTTCGAGTGAGTGTAATGCTTCTTTAGAATGGAGGACAACGTAGCCGCGTTTTTCATAAATACCTCATTCTGTATTCAGACATTTACTGTTCTCTGCTCTCGGTCACCAGACCAATTTGAATAAACTATTCTCACTTGTCAGGGAGCACTCTCCTCACTTTGATTGACATGTACATCTTTCAGTGACTGCAAAAAGAAAATGTGAATATAAAGCATTGGGCCATTTCAAAACATTTTTTAAATGTATTATCATAAAAAAAGGGTACTGTGATGAATAATTATACGGGATGCTTTTGTACAATCAGAAAGGAGGCCTTCTGTATATTCCGGAAATGTGTATTATAACTGGTCAGAAAACACACTATTCTCTGTGTGGAGTAATGGATGATCACAGTTAAAGCCTGAGTCCTATTATTCTCTATGTCACACACTGTAGTAATAGTCATTGGCTGTTAACATATTCACAAAAAACAACATTTAGTCAAAAAGTCAAAGTCAGCTTTATTGTCAAAATTACTACATGTGTTATACATCCAGAAATCTCGAGATACCGTTTCCCGCAGTCTGACATATATACATAAAACAAAACAAAAAAACAAAACAATAACCAGTTCATTTAACAACAGCTTTTGTAAACCCTGACAATTTGAGACTAAAATGATGTTTGACTCATATCACTACTATTTTGACCTCACTGTGGTATCATGGTTTGTGTTGTCATAACATATAGCTTTGACCTTGGATGAGGTCTTAACAAGCCCCCTGTCTAAACATATTGATATTCATAAAAGCACTATCACTCTATCAATCTGCTAGACAGAGATCTAATACAGTATAATGAAGCAATAATGAGGAATTCTCTCTTGTTAAAATGTCATTTATGTAATGAATAAAAGATGATGGGTTCAGCTGTCTCTGCTTTGTTCTCAATCAGTCTTTTTTTTGTTCTGGCCTGTACACTAACAATGGCGTCATTGGCAGACATTGTCTCGATAATCAGCCAAAATTGCTTCATGTTTCCACTGTATAAACAATCATTAGGATGTTGTTTTGTTCATTCGCTTCGCCTCAGCTTTTCATTTGTGAACAGTGGCTGCAAGGAAAACACAGATAGCTTCTAATCTAAATCTGTGATAGTTCAAAATGTCCTGATTGTGACAGCATAGCAAGGCAAATACATTTGTGACTGTGTGTTGGTGCCCCCTCTATATATACACGTGTGTTTGTGTCTGTGTCAGAGACCCCCTGCTGACTCGCCACCTCATCTCCATATTCTTTTATGGGAAATGTAAATGGATACATGATTATCTTTACACGGACCCAAGCAGGAAATGGGATCCCACCCTTCACTGTGACTAAAGAAGAGAGGGAAATGTTATGGTACACATTACACATGATTTATGCGTGTAGAGAATGGCATCTTTTCCTTGATAACCTCTCCTGTGTGTTTTACGTGCTCGCTTTTCAACTGAGATTCAGCAAGGTCCCGATGGTGCAATGTTCTCTCCCTGTATCCCTCTAAACAATACACAGCATTATCTGTCTGTCTGTCTGCCTTCAGCCGTTTACACTGACCTGCTATCTTATGGTAATACATCCCAGTGAGTGAAAGAAGGGTGATATACTTGATGCTGAATAATTGGTCATTTTGGTTGCGGGCTCCCCTGCTTCACATTACAGGGATAATGAAGGCCTGCTGAATATGGTGATCAGTCTGTGTGTGCTGGGTATGTGCCTCTGTGTGCATCTGTCATCTGTGTTTGTGCGAGTGTGTGTGTGTTGCAGAGGTGTCTCCTGAGTCAGGGATTATTGCTGATAGATTATTTCTTCAGCCCCCTCGTTATCACTGGATCAAACAGACATGTGACCCGCACTTCATCACTCTATTCATCCTCCTCTTAAACTGAGCTCTGGAGACCTGCAGAGAGGGCTGCTTGAACCATATATACAGACTAGGGCCCCGTAATACTGCTGCACTGGGACCCTTTTGCATAATTCTAAACCCCCTGCTAGCTCTCTGTGTAGTATATCTTAACAGGCATTATGAAGTTGGTTTTACAGCTGAGAAAAACCCTATTTTAAAGTGGGGAGTGGTTGGTTTTAAATCGCTCGTCATTCCGTTTGCAGCGAGGTGGAAACACTGGAGGATTTAAAAGAGATAGCCATTTAAAATATGATTTCTCATTCTGCTGGCCCCTACTGTCCAGGCTCATGTTCCAGCCCCTGTTATTATGTGATATTGTCGTCACCTATCCTCATTACTAGTTGAAGGACAGGCCCTTTGATGCTCATTAGCGAGCGCCCCTGTGTCAGCAGTACAGAGTAGTCATAGAGAGCTGGTGTGAGCCGCGGCTATGAGAGATGTGATGTCAGCCAACCTGTGTATACCATGACAGTGGTGACACCCAGCCGGTCGTCCTTTTGTCAGGGGCCCCTAACG
Organism: Gymnodraco acuticeps; assembly: GCF_902827175.1. NCBI lineage: Eukaryota > Metazoa > Chordata > Actinopteri > Perciformes > Bathydraconidae > Gymnodraco > Gymnodraco acuticeps. The sequence goes on from NW_022990270.1 coordinate 1,462,046, forward strand.
AGGTCATCACTGTCCCTGAGACAGAGGTCACCCTTACATTTGACCCCTATCCCTCCCGACACTGTAATGTCAACAACTCCTCACGTCACCTGCCCGGCGGTGTCCGTGCTCCGCTCTCCCTCAATGGCTGGTGGCATGCCGAGCTGTCATTCGAGAGGCCAGTGTGTGTGAAAATCAAGGTGGGCTGATGTCTTTTAATGAGACAGACGTAGAGCACCGCTAATGTCCCTGCCTTCGTTAGGCAGGACCCAGCTGCAGCCTGTCAGCCCCCTTGTTAGGCCCGGCCCTGGTGGGACGGCCAGGCAGGGCAACGCGGCTGTCGCTCTGTCTATCTGTCTATCAGTTGGTCAGCTTCTGTCCTCCCTTCACCCCGTGGTGGACCTCAGTCTCCAGGGTGGAAGGCGAGCTCTGTCTGCCTGATGGCACGGTACTGTATGTCAGGGCTACACTCTCTGCTGTGTCCCCTGGATCCTGGGAGGTGGTTGGCTAATGATCCACCGACAGGGCTTTGGGGCGCTCCACGGCATTTTGTTCCCTGATTAGAATGCAGCGGCGGCCTTTGTCAACAGCGATGTCAGCCGCTGTAAGGACAAAGCATTGTTACCAGGAGCATAATTAAATCTGTTTCCTGTGAATCTGCCACCTGTGTTGACCAGGCAGTCAGGGATTCAGAGAGGGTGTTTTTTCACCTCCCACTCGGTGTTTTGTGTTTATTCTCTCCCTCCTCCTATCTCTGTATTTGTTGCTAATATACTGTGTAACAGGGAGGCAGCTACATAACAGGGAGAGGATAGGCTGTTATATTTCTTGTTATCATTTCTTACAGGGAACAATGCAAACACACAATTAGTAAATAAGCTTTTACTAATGCCAAGCTCTTTTTTTCTTAAATGCATCAAAACCCAGTATTGATTAATTACTTGACAAACTGACATCAACCAAATTCAAGATTTTGAAAAAAAAATGTTTTTCTCATTTACATTTTTATATTAAATTCTACAATCACATGTATATCATTTTCATCTCTTCTAACCCTGCTATAAAAGACTACAGTTATCTGTCTCATCAAATACACAGTGACATGTGAGCCAGAGCTAACCAGACCATTAAAAGCAACAGCAGTCCCTGGGATATGGACTGGTCAAAAATTAATTGGCCCCATGGCTGTTTGAAAGCGCAGAGAAAACAACTCCATGGAGTGTATCAGGATTTCCCACATAAAATATGTCAATTTTCCCCGCTCAAGCCAGTCGAGCAATAATGACCCCATGGTGCTGTAGAGTGGTGTGACAACACAAATGACACTACACTGTGTGCTAATGACATGGGATGTAGTCGCTGGGTAAACATGGCAATTAAACAACAGTCTTAGACTGAGCGGGGCACACATAGAACCTTCACAGACCCCATTGTGTCTTTGTCTTAACGCACAGTCTCACTTACTCTCTCTCCCTCTTTCTATGTTTCTGTCTCTCGCTCTCTCTGCAAGACATTTGCATGCTGGAGGCATAATTGGCTGGTCTCATGGTGGCGGTGGCAGTATTCCTAGAACGAGGACATCTCAATGCACCTCACACGTCCTCACTGTCACAAGGCTCGCTGCTGAAAGCCTTCCTGACACAAACACAGCAACACAGAACGCTCCCACAATGGCAGCCATGTCTGCTCCCACTCAAACTACACCCCGTGACAAGAAGGAGCTGAACTAAGCACATTTCTCTTCCCCCCCCCCTTGCAGTTTCCAAAGTTCAGGATTACCGTCAGCATGCAGGAGCTCTGCTGGAGAAGTTTTTCGCTGTCTGAGAAGACTGTGTGTGAGTTTGGATGGTGACAGCCTAGCTTTAGCAGTTTGCTGGAGGAAACTCATGTTGAGTTTGGGTATGTAGGCACATTTGAGCATGCGGTAACTTATAAGTGGCACATTTTGTATGCATGATGGACTGAATTCAAATATCTTGAGAATGGGAATGTAACACACCAATGTGTAACATGTCTCCTATATCAGAAAAGACATATAAAAAAAAAAAAGTATGGCCAGATAGTTGCTTCTACATCACTAATTTCCATCCTTTATCACAAATTCACGCTTCTTCATCTCCAAATGAATCATTTAGCTCATATAGAGTACGCGTGGCTGCACACAGGTGACTCTGCAGTGTGCCACAGTAGCCAACAATTGCTCGCCACATTGATAGAGTACGCCTGCCAGAGCCTCATTTCATTCACCCGTGGAACAATTAGCAATGCTGAGCAGTTTTGCAATTAACAGCCTCATAACTGTCACATGCCCCAATTTTAAATCAGCAGGAGTAATATCTGTTTTAGAGCAAAGTTTAATTACAAAGTACAGCATTTGCATTGCAGTGATTAGCATTTTTAAATGACATTGCTATTACTTTTTAACATGTTTTAACAATCTCCACAGGCAAGGCTCCTCCCTGTGGCAATATAGCAATATATTATTTTTGGCAGGGTTTAACTTTCACACCCATATGGAGAAATTACACAGAATCTGATAACAATGCAGTTGGAGCTTGGCTTCACCCCTGAGTGGTGATAGAGAAATAAGCGTTTTTAGGTGACTGAATGAGTGCCAGTGGAATAGCACTCACTTCAGGCTTGACATTCTCCATCAAACAGCAGCATACTCTTGTGAACAAACAGTCTGTCTAAAACTCTAAATGGGCTCACTCAAAATGGATGCTAGAGCCCAGTCAAGGCTTAAATCATCTCTCTGTTGAGCTCAAAAGAGAAGCGTCAAAGCCAGAAAATAGAAGAGCCGGGCTGATGGAATCTGGCGCAAACACATTCCCACCTTTCCAATCTTATTTTCGTCTCTCGCCTTCTGCCTGGTTCCCTTGCAGGGGCTTAGTGTACTTTTTGTGTCCCAGTGCGTACAAAGTCTATCAGAATGCATTTGTTTCAGGGCGCCCCCATTCACTTTCAAAGGGTTAAACAGACCATTCACCGGCCTGTCAACATTCCCTGGCCCGCCTCACGGAAAAGTCTGCTCGAGTTTTGTTCCCGATCAACACTTGTCTCCTCGGCCCGTTGTTGCTCGCGTCGTGTAATATCCATGACAATCGTGTTGGGCTTTTCAGGGGGCTCTGTAGCACCCATTCTGTGGGGCCACTTTCAGGCCATAAAGAGCTTTATTTGTGTGGATTTGAAAGAGTCATGTGAAGTGCCCTCAGGCTGGAATCCTCTTCAGCAGGTCAACACTGTCTCAATGGGCTTCACACTCACAGTCGGCCATCAGTACTGCCCTCACGTTCTTATGAAGCAACATCAACGCCACTGCAGCAAGACTTCTGAAAATCCTCTGAAAGCTGCACTACAGGCAAAGGCGGGAGGGGGGGATAGGAAAAAAGGGCGGTACAGGGGGAGAGACAAGTCCAGGGGGGGAGATAACAGTCTATAGCAAAAGGTTTAGGTGTAACAAGTTTAAGAAAGGAACGTTTTTTGGCAGACACAGTATTTTCAGTTCTTGACTGGGTATCTAACATAAGCAAATCCAGAACCCTGTATGACCCCCAGCCTGTCTCTCTAAACCACCCGACTGAAGTGTGTGGACACACATAAAGCGCACAGCAGCTAAAGGCGCTCAAGGCCTGGGCGTGGGAAGTGAGGGAGGTCCAACGGCGTATCCATTTTCATGGACCATATGGAAATTCAGCAGACGCGTTAGATAGCGATGACCCTAACGGCCATGTGTGTGTCTGCTGAATGGTAAACAGTGTGGAGAGGGGCGTCAACCTGACCCCCGGCATATGGGTATCCATTCTGAAGGAGGGATTTCACAAACACGGCCATGCTGCCAGGCAGGCCCTTGGGACTTTGATTTGTTAATGAATTGCTCTATTGACTTGCATCTTTGCTTGCTTCATTAGAAGACACCAACAAAACTCCCTGTTTTCTTTTTTTCCCCCCTCTTTTTATTCCACCCTGATCTTATGCACAGAGAGGAAGACGTGGGCAGAAGGAGGGGGGGGTATTACAGAAAGCTTTTGTAAGTTTGACTTAAATCTTCAGGCTTGTCATCTGTTTCCCCCCTCTTCTGTGGCTTCAATTCTTTAGCCCAGATCATTTGTATTGTGGCAATTTAAGACAACTCTCCAGTGCTCAGTGATGCAAGAGAACAAACCTAATGCCCCGCTCCCCCGCCTCCCTGTCCTACCCCCCCACCCTCTCACCCCCATCCCAGGCAGACCATGGCCCAGGACCAGCCTCCTCTAAATCTATTTCCCAGTCCCTCCCCAGCCCTCATTACCATTTGGAGACAATAATGGTTTTGTCAGGACGATACCTGCTTTACAAGTAGCAGATTATTGTGTCCCGCCAGTGTTAACACAACAAGTACAAGCCCTCTGTCTGTGGCCATTCCACCGGCTGTCAGCACTCATCCATAATGGCAGTGTCACACCATAACACACGGCACACAAAGACGGGTGACCCTCCAGCTACATGCACAAAGACATGCAGCCTCTATAAGACTTACACAACATATGGCTGCAGCATTGGGGCCCTTGGTTTTTGCACAACCCGTCATCGAGCCAAAAACGTCCTGCCCTTTGTCCAGAAAATGTGTTGCCGCTGGCTGCTAGGCCACACAGTGCCATGGTTGTGCACCAATTACACCACACTTTACCAGGAGTACCATCTGTATGCCAAATGGACCAGTCTGTCAGTGAGTTCTGGCCCGATAGGTGTGAATTTTACAGTCCTAAGAGTGTCTTAAAGACAGCAGGAGCCTTGTACGAGTGTGTGAGCAGGTTTTTTTTTTTTGTGGTGTGTGTCTTTATATGTATGCATATACTTAAAATATTAAACGTGAAATATAGCTTTTTCTTTTCTGTGTGGGTCGACATCGCCTACGGCAAACACGCGCAAATAAAGGCAAAGAAAACTGTCCCATATCTAATCTTGTTGAACTTTCAGTGACACAGATACACGGTCGATTTAAAGGGAGTTTTTCATACCTAAACTAACACAAAGGAGAATGTGTGTTTAACTGCGGCTTAGGGCTTTTATCAAATCCCTGAGTAGATGTCTCAGAGGCTCCATTGACAATGCTTCATGCAATACCAATGCTTATACTGTCCTAGAACGACATGAGAGGAAGCGTAACACACTTTGACAGCCTTTTATAGGAGTCATCACAGGAATTGTGATACTGTATATTCTTTTTTCTTTTTTTTTTATCTCTGAAGGAAACTGCAGGTATTTTTAGGAAAAAAATGCAGTGATGTTCATTCCACGTGTGTCAATATGTTCCTTCATTCAAATAGAGTTTTACTTTAAAGTACATTAAAAGGTTTTCCTGACTGATTGATGCAAAACTCTGTATTGAACCCGTATTAGTCAGAGACAGTAGAGAGGTGAACTTATTTAACTTGTGAACACCGGTTGGCCGAGGGAACTTCCTGTGACTGTATATGTGAGGAGGCAGTGGGTCAGCTGGAGGAGCTTCCTGCCCTCTGCAGAGTGTGGACGCCTGCTGTGTGGGTATAACATGGCAGGCCAGGTCTATTGTCTAAAAAGAGGATGTGCTCTGGTGTTGTCTCGGCACCGAGCCGGGACACACTGCGAATGACGCACGAAAACTCTCACTGTCTGGACCCAAAGAGTCAGGGTGGAGCATGCCGCTCTTGCAAGTTAAGGCCTGGCACGGTGAGGTTTGTTCAAAGAAAGGGGAATAAATAACATCAATAAACAGGAAGGTGTCACTTCTGGAAATACATTTGGGGAGATTTCTGAATGGCCTAGCCATGTTGGCTGTTAAATGTGTCTGCTTTAAGATTAGCTAAAACAATTGTTATGTTTTGAGAGAAATGTATGTATTTAAAAAAATTTGAAATTAAAATAATCCTTTTGGAGGACAGAGGATCCCTGATTCTGGTCTTTGATCATTTTTGTATAGGTGGGTGGGGTCACGGAACTTTTTTATGGTAGAAATGTTGTTTTTCTGCCTATTCTTGGCTTTTACACTACCATATGTGCAGGTAACAACACGACCTTTGACCCTGGTCTGAGGGCAGTCAGATGGGGTTTGGTGCTGGTCAGGCATAGATCTAAAAGGACCATAAGAGTTTTCAGTGTAGTAGCTATTCTGGCTTGGATAGGTGTCTCACACGTAGCTCTGCTGATTATTGGTGCATGGTGGACAGTAACCAGTAAGTATATTTACTATTTATTTAATTCAAAAGAACATATTTTACTTCTTACTTTACTACATTTATGAGACAGCTTAAGTTACTAGTCACTTAAATGATAACGATGTTTGCATAACAGACAGAACCTTCTCCGTCGCTGCCCCCTCCCTCTGGAACTCACTCCCACAACCCATCAGAGACAGCACTGACCTCACCACCTTCAAAACACGTACACAAACTCACCCCTTTAATCTGGCTTTTAATGTGTGATTGTTGTTGTATTGCTTGATTTTAATGTGACTTTATCTATATTAATTTGTCGTTCTCTAAAGCGACTTTGAACACCTGTTAAAGCGCTTACAAAATAAATCTATTATTATTATTATTTATTATAACAAACAGAACAGTTTATAAAATATAATGTGTTAATAAAATAGCTTATACTAGAACCGTTTTACTAACTAATCAATTAGCTGATTGAGAGAAAACTAATTGCCATCTATAAACAGTAGGGTAGGTAAGAATGGAGAAACCAGCTCCAGTGCGCTAGAATTTGAAAGTACGCAGCCGAAAATAATCTGCCCCTTCCTTCAGACTTCCTTACAGAGCCCCTCCTCCAACACACACGAACGCGCACATGACCAATGAGGGCACGAGATAAGTTTGTGCAGGTAGGCCATCCAGTTACTTTAGCCGGGCCGGCTCAGATGATTGGTCGTGCTTTTTACAGTACTACGGCTTCCACAGATGACATGTTTTAATGTATTTATTGTCAAAGCATTTCATTTATTCATTGCTATCGGGATGATAAGAGCATTCCATGGAATATAACAAGTGTTTCTGAAGTGAATTACCTACCCTACCTTTAAGGTTTTTTTCTGCACAAAGTACATTATCATTTAATACTTTTTCTTAAGTAACACTTTCATTGCACTACTTTAAAGTGCACCTATCATGCTATTTTTAAGGCAATAGCATAGGTCTCAGATATATACAAATACATATAAAAAACATGTGTTTTGCTCAAAATACCAAACAGATCACCCATTCTAGCCATGCCTCATATCCCTCCATTTCACTTCCTGTTTCAAAAGTGCTGATTTTATGTATAAAGCTTTTAAAAAATTGATACAAAATAAAGAAAGAGGGGGCTGAGTTCATGCGGGACCCGGCAGCTACTGTCTAAACTAAATGCTGCCGTGATGAAACGCCATATCATGAATTATCAAGGATGATTTCTGAAACAGTATGGAGCTCAAAGGCTTTCTCTCTTGCCGGTTATACCACAAGGTGAGTTCCTTTTTATGTCCTGCTTCTTCACACACATGCTCTCCAGTACAGGTTAGCTGTGAGTGTTAGCCATGCTAATGTAAACACCGACCATACAGTCGGGCATTGTTTCTGATAGCAACGTTTCTGATTGGGCCGTGGGTCCACATTTCAGATATTACGTCATATTGGACGCAAATCTGGATCAGCTCCGTTGTAGCCCCGTTTTTAGAGATTTGGGTACGGAGGAAAAGAGAGAGGGTTTTATTTGCTGACGCTGCGTGAGTTCCCCGACACACCGGGGACACATAGTTATGTATAAAAGACATCAAAAAGTGCATTTTGCATGATAGGTCCACTTTAACTTGTAAGGGAGTAGTTTAATCAAAGGGAGTAACTTCCTCGATCACTGCTGATTATATTGCTGCAGAGGAAGTGAACAAGACAACATATTGCTACTTCAGCTTCAACGCATTCAGTTGTAAAGTTAAATGTTGATATGAAAATGGTGAGAATTGCTTACTTTTTAAAACATTTCTGATTTTGGAGATGCTGCAGAGATTGTTTTGTGTTGACATACTCCCAGAATTTTAGAGCAGCTGAAAATATTGGAAACCAAAACAAGATCCGCGGCGTCCTACCGAAACAGCCTCACACAGCTAGATCAGTTCTATTTTTTTTTTAAGTCTGTAAGGTTTAACTCAAAACAAATCATCAATATGATAATCAATTTAGCCCGTTCAGATACACTCCAGACTAAACTATTTCATGTTTAAATTATGCTGTGATTCCCTGGCTTTCCCAACTATTTAAACTGGTTTACTCAGGAGGATGACTTGAACATTTGTTTTTAGATTGGCTGATTATAAGGACAATTATCATGACATGGCACTCCCATGTGCTATCAAAAAGTCATTTCTTGCAGAGATAAGAGCGACTCGGACACACAGTTTACACCATTAATAGTGTTTGTTAGCATGGACGTTTTAAAATGAGCTATTGCACTTGGATGTCAAATGGGGCCACTGCAGGAAGGAGGAATTAATTAAGAAAAACATTTTTTAAGTTTGGACAAATTCTTTAGATAAAACACTGATAAGCGTTGCATAATCAGCGTCTAACTTGACTAAGCTAATATAATTATAACTGCAGCTTGCTGATTTAAAATCGACTTTCATTATTTCTAAAGCAGTCAAAGAGTGACAGAAAGTATTGCTGACATCATCCGTTGTCAGTTGTCAATCAAAAAGCAACGTTATTTTTTGATTCCTGAAAAGCTGACACTTTGGAAAGGGCTTGGAAAATGATATTTATACTGTAAACACATCTGTAATTAATGTATGTACAACACAATGGAGGGAAAATATGGAGTGAATGATAATATATCAGATAACGACATTCATAGAGTCGAAAACATATATACTATTTCACATAAAATGCAGTCCATGTTTTAAATGTATAGCATAAACCAGACAGCATTCACACGGTAGATGGAGCCTAGTTTGGATGGGCTGGAAACGTTTTTCAAACACAAAAAACAATTAAGCAGGCAGAGTGATGGGGGGAGACAGAGCTAAGCTACCCGACGGCGGCAGTCACTTCCACAGAGCTGCATCAGGAACAGTTGGGTTTCACTTTGCATGCTGCTGTGCTCGGAGGAATCTCAACATTTACCCAGTTTGTCTGGCCGTGGCACCTGCTGGGGGAGACATTAGTCATTTGTAAGTATTAACATGGGCATCCCCTCCTTCGCTCATCTTCCCTGTCTCCCTCTCTCCTCGTCTTCCTCCCCCCTCTGCACTCTCACTCCCTCCCTCTGTGAGTACACTGTCAGTCATGTTGTAGCCTTTTAAATGTCATCCACTTACTGCGGAGAGCAGTCGCCCCACTTGACAGTTTTATTGGGAGACGTTGTGATGACGGTGATGAGAGAGCGAGGGAGAGACAGAGGAAGAGAGAGGTAGGACTGGGGGGGAGGCATCTTTGAGTCAAATCAAATTAGAATAATCAGAGTGATGTGATTAATAGGAGTGCCATTGTGGGGTAATCATGCACAGCGATCATCACTGCGGTGGACTTCAAATTAGCGTGCCCTGCAGTGAGGCTTTGATCTGGCAAGCATCAAATAAAGCCGGGCGTCAGGTTGTCACTTACTTAAAGCACACCTTCGCCTTGACGTCTTTTCGCCACACTAAAAATAGAGACGGGAGACAAAACGTGACAAAAGGCAGAGGTACAGTCGACAAACGATCATGCCTGCACTGTGTGGCACCTGCTGCCGTCAGCCACTCAGGAAGATCTACATTTCAATTTCTTAAGGTGGACTTAGGAGGGAAGAAAGAGAGAACAAGCTAGAAAGGAAGACATCAAAGTGACATTACCCATAGCGGTTATTTCTTTCAGGTGTATGTCAGTCGAGCCCAGATGTGGTTGAAACATCACGGCAGAAATCCCCATGGAATAATTTCTAGTGTAGTACTTTATAATTGTCTTGGTTTTAATGCAAAACATCTGGATGAAATTTGGACAAATATATGCGTTGTCCTATTGGCCCTTCTTTCACTTTTGTTAGCAGTGCTTATGAATAGGAAAGAGATATAGGAGATGATCATGCGAATTGCCACCACTACTCAAAATCCATTAAAGACAAAAAAAAGGAGGAAGTAGTCAAAGAAGGCCTCGCCCAGACGTCAGAGTAAAAAGGAAAAGGAAAAGAGACATTTAAAAGCTGTCAAGGACCATGTAGTTGAGTTTGTGAAAGCTCAAGTGTCATGGAGACTATGCTCGGTCTCTGAACACAGAGCGTGCCTCTTCCCCCACTACAGGAATACTGACATTTTCATTAAAAGGTCACCGCTCTTTTCATGTATTCACCTCAGCTTTTAATGTGAGTAGAAAGGTGAGCAAGAGAATGAAGAGAAGAGAAGCAAGTGAGGGGAGGAGAGGTAGAGAGGATTTAGACATGGACCGAGGTGAAGCGGGACTTTGAGAGATACAAGATCAAAAGGAGAAAAAGACCAAAGCGATCAGCTCTCAGACCAAGGTCAGAGCTATGAGGAACATATCCACAGTTCTTATCTCATACAGATATAGAGCTTTGAATGGTTACATGGAGAATGGTATGTATGGCTGACTGCCAGTAAGTACTGTTTATAAGGTCACGGTGTCCTTGCAAAAAGTCTTTGTTCACATTATACTTTGTTACAACATGTCCTTAATTCCCCTCTGAAAGCCATGTGTGTTTATTGCATACATGTTAATTAAAGTGAGTCTCAGTGGGAAAACAAATTCACCATATCAGTTTTGCTCACTTCAAGGTTGTTTATAATGCTCCTCATGAAAGGGCGGACTCAAACAAACAATTGTAATGGTAAGCCAATGAGCCATTGCATTTAAATCAGCATTTATATGTAAAATAATTCAGCATTAGTATGTGAGGATATCCATTACCGAGCTAATACTTTGAAATGAATGCCAAAATAAAAGAAGGCCTTTTAGTTCTCTAATTTACTATGTCGACGCATGAAGTTAAAAGATGCCCCCATTTAGCTGTTTAAATGAGGGTGTAGAGAATTTTCCTCTGAAAATGGATTAAAATAATTTGCCGAGAATAATCATTAAAATAGCAATAAGGACCAAGAGTGTATCTATTGAGCATACAATCATTTCAAGTATAAATTAAATAGCTTATTACTGCCTTTCATTTCCTTGAGGGAATCGCCCGCACTCCTTTTTTCTCAGCTCCCTTGGTAGATGGGGTAATTTTCTTTGGAGGCTGGTGGAATAAGCGCCGTGCGGCCGCGTGTTCAGCAGGGGAAGTACATGAAAGTCTCCTGTTTTACACAGTGGATCTCATTCTCCATGCTGTCCATATTTCTGTCTGTCTATCTCGAGAGTAGCGCTAAAGCTCCTTAGTCTAACAGTGTTAGAAGAGTAAAAGAGACCTCGTAACTGCGGCTCAATGCGATTCTCAAGAATAAATCCAAGTCTAATCTTTTATGCCATACCTATCAGAAGCCCTTCACTCAGTGCGCCCCTGCATTCCTTTACACATTGTCAATATGTTGGAGAATTGCTGAGATTTCAACACCTGTCAGCTGATATATACCCCAAAATGAAGTTGTGCAATAGACTGGCCTGGGAATGTTTCAGTGCTGGAATGCAGTGTTCGGTGACTGGAGGGATTCGAGTAGGGGGTGGACGGACCCTGGTGCTGCTGTGTGACATCAGTGTGGTGGCATGGCAGAAAGCTGAGGGCCCGTTTGGCCCCGACAGCTGCGTTTGCCCACAGTAATGCACCCCGCCGGCCGGGGCCAAGGCCTCTCTCCTGCTGTCAGCACACCGATCGGCTTTCATGGATCATCTCTTATCTGCCGAATCTGTCATTGCAGAGGAGGGCTCCTTTTGGGGGGCTTCAAACCGTGCTGCCATGGTTCACAGGCTCCAAGCCCCCCTTATGGATACTTTGCTCTCTCTCCCTTTCTGTCTTGCTGTCTTTTCCAATCCGTGTCCCACTCCTTTTTTTTCCTTTATCACTCCATCACGCTCTCAGATGCATGACCTCTCTGTCATTCCATTTTTGTCTCTCCGCCGTTTGTTTATGAGTGAGACTTAACCTGAGAGGCAGGGTATTGGAGCTGGGGGGTGGAGGGTTGCAGTGTTGCGGAGTAAGGGAGGGTTTTGAGAGGGAAGAGGCTTTTGTTTGTTTGGACAGATGCACAGGCCCATCTCTGAACTTCTGTCAGTGATCAAAGGAGCCGATGATGTAGAACAGATTCATGGGCCATGTCTTATCAGCCCTTGCTCCGGCCCTCATCCATCATCCTGAGCCCTCGTCCATCTCACTCTGATGACGGCACCATAAACAAGGTGAATTAATCACTGACGCTCCCATCTTTGGCCAGGTGGCCGCCCGCCCTACAGACAGACAGTCATGCAGGCTGAGGGGCTGATGGTGTACCCGGCACCGACCCCCGGCCCCCAGGGCAGCTTTGCTCACTGGGTCTGCGCCTTTTCCACCACTAGCCTCTGGTGCTCTTTCAACAGGTCCACAAATCTCTTCCGGGAATCAAGTTGGTTTAAAGGAGATTCATAGGCAAATGTGCACATATAGACACAGGTATGTTGTGCAGTTTGCCGATGTTATGTGCCGAATGCACCCTGTGGCCTTTTGCTGTTGATATCTTTCAGTATGTACGTCCTCTTACCGCGGTTACCTTCGGTCATCGGCATCCCCCATTATTGATTTCAAATGGAAAGTGAGTCATTGCGCTTGTAGAGGATGAAGGGGAAAACCGCTTAAGTGGTTCCTTTGTGTCAGCAGGTTAAGCAAAGCGTTTCACACAGGCTTTTACAGCTAGAGATAGTGCCTTTGTGCCTGAAAAGACTCAACTTAAAACAAATGCCAAATGTGACACCAAAGGGTAATGGCTACACACACAGAACGAGGTGTTTCTAAGGAAAGGCTTGTTTGTCACGCCAGGCTGTACTCTCCTTCAAAAGTTTCAGAGGTGAAAATAAGACTTTGTCACAGTTTCTATGTTAGAAGAATAACGTCATCCACACAGTGCTTTAAATTCAGTGATATGTGGTGAACATACTAACTATAGCTACTGATAGTGACAAGGTGACATTGTGCATATATCATTCTTCAACAGTATAGGAAGTAACTTTTCTAAAACAAGAGTTTCACTTTAAATCTCCCTTTAGACATTCCTGTGACCCTTCTGAACATTGTTTCACATGTTCTTCGGAAGTTTGTTGTAATTCATGTTAGCAACAGTGACCTCAGCGAATTACCGTTATATTGCTAGCCATGCTCGGCTCCGAGGGGGTGGCTATAGCAGTCTGGGAATGAGGTCAGGAGGTCAAGTGCCAAAGCAAAGTGTCATGGAATCCTGAGTCAAATGATGGAGCATGTGTGCTTGAAGACCCTAACAGATGCAGAGAAAAACCAACCCCAGACAGAGACACTCACACACAAAGTCAAAGTCATTCCCAAGGTGAAGTCTTAAGCACAACGATGTTGACAGGCAGGCTACAAGTTCATCCCAAGGTAAGGAGATATAAACACTTGAGGAAGTCATCTCTCTGACGGCAGGACATAGAAGACATTCAGGCAAGGCTGTGTAGGAGTGAAATGGGAACACACACAATCAGAACCGATCATCCAACTCAATATTTCTCTCAGATTCTCCCATTATGTCAGCATAGTTGCGTAACCTTGCTGTTGTCCTTGGCCTCTGAACTGTTAATAAGCCTATTTGTTAAAATGACAGTGGCAGGCAGCATAAGCTCGGTCGCCCATCCCTCAGAATGGAAGTCAGTTATCCCCCTCGCAGCTCATCTGGCTGAGGTGAGGGGATATCACTCTGACTGCTGTGACAGCTCTACTTTAGCATATTCATGACGAGTAGGCACTCATTTCACAGGTGTATTAAAATACCCCTAACCCCTTTCTCATAGGGAGCCTCGTCTCACACCGCAATGGCCAGACGCCATCCATGAAAATCGATGGGGAAAATATGTAGAAATATAAGCATGCATCAGAGGCCGGGTCAAGAACCTAATTTCACAGTGACACCGGGGGTAATTTGGCTCCAGAAATGTTTGTCAATTCCCCATTCATTTGAGCAGGCATGGCATTGTGAGGCCCCTGATGTGAGTGCAAGGTGGCCAACCTGAACGCCTGTATTTATGGCGCACTTCTGTGAATACATTACGCCTGTCACGATGAAATAAGTGACATACTTACATGCTGCGAGGAGGAAGTCCAAAGGGGTGAGCAGCGGGCGAGGGAGAGATAAGAGGAGAGGTAATTAGTACATTCATCTTTTTTATGATATCATTTTTCAGACATATATGATCACAATGTAAATTAGAAATAAGGAGGGACCTGCAGAAAATGGAATTCATTTGGAGCGGGTCAATCGCTCTACAATAGCAGTGCTGGGAGGCCAGGTGTAATTTACGGTGGCGCTTGGCCCTCTCTCTCTTCTGCCATGCACCTGGCAGAGCCTGATACCCTGCTGCTCCCCACAGCTGCTGGGCCTCCTCTCCCACAGATAACACTCATCTCCAAAAGAGATTCATTTCCCGCACAGGAAAAGGAGGAAAGGAAAAGAAAAGGGAGAGGAGAGGAGAGAAGACAAACCTACTCTCCCTTTTTCTCTCTCTCTCTCCTGTGATTCAAGACTAAGCACTTACTGTAATGATATTCTATGGATTATTGATTTTTGATTTGGTTTTCCTGCTCGGCAGATGCCCCCCGTTTTAGCGGAGCCATTACCTCCGTAACGATTAGAAACAAAAAGTTAATTATGTAATTATAAAGCCAATAACAGCCTGCACTGGTTTACCCTGCTTTAGTCGGTTTAAACATTATCTCTTGTGTGCACATCATAACAGGCGGAATGTGAGGAGAGGAGATTAACGCCTTGGAAAGCAGATGCGGAATTTAATTCTCCAGTCCATGGCTGCCTGGGAAACCATTAAGTAATCACAACATTCTCCCTCGATTAAATTCACGGCTGCCACTTTGCACACAAAGGGAAGGGGGAAGAAGAGGTGCCTGCAAAGCTCTCCCATTTTTATTGACTGTAACGTCAGTCCCTGCCTGCAGGCACAGATGAATAAAACTGTTAAATAGGGTGCCTCAATCTGTCAGAAAATGAAAAGTTTGAGTGGGCAAAATAAAATCTAAGTAAAATAAAAAAGGAGGGGTATGTTGCGATGTGTTCGGCCCGATAAAGCTCACTCAGAGCGGGTGGAATAAATGGGGGAGCAAAAAGATGCACTTGATATTTCCCCATTATTTTCAGTCATTTTACTCCACCGCAAATGATTTTTGTCCCCAGCAGCTATAGATAAGGTTGACTGAGAGAGGAAGTGGCTGAATTGGACTTGGTTTAAATGGATTAAACACACATTCACACAGCACACCAACATGGGCCTACTTTCTGCACACACACATACAGTACACATGCATGCAGCTGAGACATGCATGTATTGACAACCTAGAATGCATACAGCGAGTGTGACTAATTACTTAAGGATGGGTATGTGAGGAATTAATATGGCCTTGAAATTATATTTATTTAATGTTACGCAGTGAAGCCGGTTGAAACAGCCCTAGAGGGATAGAGGTCAAAGGGGCGGTCTCCTTCTATAAACGAGCACTTAAGGGCAGAGAGAGGGTCCTGCTCTGATTAATTGGGTAATTCATTAGTTTGGTTAAGTCGTTTAGTAAGCTGGGTGAAACGAGGGCCTATAACCTGAGGGCTGTGCAGAGCACTAGCTACAGATGAGGAGGAATACTGTGGCTAATGCGAGATAACAACATCAAATGAACTGTGAACAAATACACATCTACAGAGCCATGAGCCAGAGTGGCTGTGCTTCCTGGAAAATGAGCAACAAACAAAGGCAACACATTGACACATATACACACAGATGCCCTTTCATATGAGTTTAAACATGTTGAGAATTACAGTGCAGCAAATTGTGATAGGGTGTGTTTCTAGTGCATATTGACAAGCATTAATCCTACATGGAAGCTCAGGTATGTGTTATTGACTGTTGTTGAATGGGGAGCTTGTATGTTAAAGGGTAGCTCTTTATGCTGTATTTAGATAAGCTTTACTTCAAAGTGCCAGCCATCATCTATCATGCTCTTTGGGTTATCGGGCGGTAAGGGGCTCCAGAGTCTGACTGGCGAGGAGACTACATGTGTGTACATGTGTTGTGTGTCAATATGACACTGTTTTTTCATGGCTATATTTACAACTGCTTCTTTAAAAAGTACGTTGAATGTCTGGAAACCTCACTCACAGAAAATGTGACACATTCACCGACTGGTGCACGCACCTGCATGTGCACACACACTGACGCACACACTTCTTTTCAGACCCATACAGGGCCCAGTGTGAGCGCCAGCCTGTTGCTATATGCTCCCCTCTACTCCTGTCCATCAGTTTCTTCCCAGGGGCCCACAGTCATGCCCCAGGGGCCTGAGGCCTGCACTTCCCCAGTCTCTCTTCACTCAGCGAAAATGCCAGGATCAGGTTTGGGAAAGGCAGCAGTTTTTTGTGTACAGTGGACAGCTGCTACATTCCAGATAAGAGCTGAATTAAAAGTGAGTACAAAGGCAGCAAGCATGGGTTTCCTCTTTGTCTCTCCTTGCCTATTGATGAGCTTCTCAATCAGGCCCAGATGGTTTGTTTCTACAAGCATCCACACAATATCATAACAGCACTGGCAAAGACTAGCAGCCAGTGTGTCTGGTTCCTGTTTGGGCCTGTTAAGCCTTTTCAAAGCTTCCATGTAACACCAGACACTGAATGGACTAAGTGGGATGATGGATTTGAATACAGAGGTTAAAATCCAAGTACACTTGTCAGTTAAGTCTTTGATCAGAGCCGTACAATGGCAATAATTCATCATGTGGAAACCGGTTTGTTGCAGTTACAGTTGATCCATGCTAATTCGATCAAACACCTCAAATACATCGCTTCACAAATAGATGAATAAATGAACTGCCACTTTTTTATGTTCCGTTTCCTGTTGGTAACATTTACACAAGGAAATGTCAACATGCAGTGTGAAAAAATGCAGTGACGAAAGCAATTTTCAACATAGTTTTCTTTTTTTTTACACTTTATTGAGCTGCATGATGACCATAGCAGACATTCTCTAACTTTGAGCAGCTCCTAAATTCCTCTTGGACCCCTGTAGCTCGGTTCAAACATCCCCCACCTGACCCACAACTCTGCTGGGGACCCCTGAAACACTTGGTCCCATCGCTCCATGTCAGGGGAATCTGTCCGACTAAACCAAGATGAAGTTTCATGCACTAATTACACTACAAATAATTAAGCGTGTACACATTCAGTTGGACAGACTGGCTCTGAAGACAAGTGATTGATGAGCTCAAGAGGGGGAGAGGAAGTGTACACAGAGAACAAAAACTAACTATTTTGGTAGTGTAACAGAAACAAGGCGATAAAGACCATATTCAGTCAAGCCACATGCACAAGCAAGCACACTCACAATGCATAATGCACACACACCAGGCATGTGACATCAAGAATTCACTTTCTCTAAAAAGCGCAATTCCTCCCCGAGTCCCTTTTGAACCAGGTCAAAGCCCCCACCCATAAGCCCCGGCAGAAAGGATGGGAAAACTAATGACTACAATAGAGTGTTTGCATTTTTCTTAGGCCCTGAAAAACACAAAGAACAAGGCCTGTGACAAGCTCCATTATTTGGTTGCTCTGCCAGTAAGGAGACAGCTCCTGCTGGAGAGATGAAAGTGGGGGGTGTGGGATAGGGAGGACAGGAGAATGGAGAGTGTGTGGGTGTGTGTGGAGGGGGTTATGTGAGTGGGGTGTCAAGAGGGCCACGGAGATGGCAGGTGATGAGGACGGTCCCGCCCTTGCTGCCATAACCCATGTCGCGTGGAGCTACGGGCCCATCAGCACAAAGACAAATTATCGCAGGGGGAATTTCACGGACAGGAAGAATCTGTCACCTAGTGGAACCCTCCCTCTTAGGGACTTCACACAGCCATTATGAGCTTCTTTAAGGAGGGAGAATTCACTGAGAGGCCAGCGTCCAACACCCCCATTGCCAAGACGGATAGGGAGGAGGAGGTGGGGGTCAGAAGTTAGAAGGGAGTTGTTTTGCTTTAACTTTTTTACTCGGTCTGAAGCACCCTCTCAGGACCTATTGCTAAAAAAAATTGCAATCCTTTATTTTGGTATGTTGCAGAGCAGCATTGGCAAAATACCAATATAATAAATGACTAAGAAAATGTAAAACGTGTCTATGCAAAATCAATTGACTCGACTGCAGTTAATGTCTCCTGTAATACATTAATGTCTTTAGAATCTAACCCTTTACACCGTTTTGAATACTAATCTGCACATACTCTTTAGCCAGTGTTTGCTTTCAAATTTGGTGGAATGACCTTCCTGTCCAGCAGTGAGCTCGAGGATGTCAGCCTTCTCGCTGCTTCTGTTGCTGGCACGCTGCCTCCCAGAAGTTGGACTGTTCCCAGCAAACACATGAAGAATCCTGCAATAATAAATAACCACCACTCAATTGGGTATTATGTGTTCTTAGAGAGTTAGATTTATAAATTAAGGCTTTGTGTTTGATTGGCAACTCCCTGTGAGAGTTAACAGTGTGTTGAATGTGCACTTCATGGATAAACTTAGCATTAAGCCTCTAGATACACAGGCAACAGTTGTTGGGAAATGCAGGCAAACACATGATGTCAGGCATTGCAAAGAAAGGCTGTTCCAACAGGAGGGCTGCCGGTGGTGATAAATGTTTTATTTATTCTGGATATTAAAGTGATTACTATGGGGCTTGTACTTTCACCCCAAGTGGAAATGTGAGAACAAGAGGCCTTTTAACTCCAGTTAGAATTCCCACTCCTATATCCAACATATACATCATCACTAATGTCAGGAACACAGTCAGTCAAAGCTCTAAAGAAAGCAAACGTGAAAACCAAACATGTTCAAAGCTCTTTCACCTGTCAAAGTTTCACCAGAGGTCAGGCAAGGAAATTGCTTTAATTGTATTCGTTGGAATTTTTTTCGTCATAAGAAAATGAAACACAACAGTCCTACTTTTGAATAAGTTGCCAACATATAATTGTTATATACAACTAATAAAGTAGTTTGGTGTTTCAAGTTTCTCTCTTTCACTATTCAATTATTAAACAGTCCTTGTCCATAATCTAAATCCATTCATTACATATGTTGTGTTGTATGGGAAATAACTCACTTTCACCATCAAGAGATACCCCCTCCCCTTCCTTTCTCACTGTGTCTGTATCATTCATGAGACCACAACATGTGTAATCATGCTCAATATTTTATAACAGGTTGTATTACAACAACTTATTCTCATTCAGAGTGTACGCATGTATCCAAACATCTCGCCCAATAATAGGAACAATGGGGCTTTAAGTTGTTCGTGGAAAGAAGCCACATCTATTGTGTTCAAAGATATCATTCCAATTGAACCATTATGACATCGCCTTTTAAATTTGTCTTGGCCCACACAAAAGACCATTGGCCCTTTAACAAATGTGAAGGGGATTATTCTATTCCTTCAACTTCGAACCCCACAGCCTTTCTCCTCTCTTTCACACAGGGGCATGAACTTGGATGGGCCCTGCTTTCCCCCCTGCTGAACACCACATTTTAAACACACATTCACAATTGGCTGGATTAACCCACTCCCTGCCCCCTCTGCATGGAGCAATCCTATGGACTCAACAACCCCTACCATGCTAGTAACCAGCAGAGGTGCATGCTAACTGGATCCTGTTCTGTGAGAAGAATAGAAAAAAAAAGACAAGTGTCCCTAACTTTTCTCATGTCACTTTCTCTCACAGCCCCGTATGGATGGGTGTAGGCCTCACTTAAAAGAGACTCCTTTGAACTCGATTCATGGGCCATTTGCATAAGCAGATTTGGGTGAGGAGAATGGAGGGGTATTGCGGCTGGTCATTAATATGCCAGCTAATTCAGCACATTGTAAGCCCATTGATGCTTCACTAAAGGGCAGTTATCCCATTGCCATTGTTTAGGCCTGAACCAGTCTCAGCAGTTGTTACAAATTACATACTTAATTGATTTAAAATCTGCCATAAACCGCACAATGAGGGGAGATATGGCAATGGTCGACGATGGAGCAATGCTGAGTTTTTTTTTATTTTACACTAATGTTAATGTCTGTGTAATAAATGAATGGGCCTGCAAGCAGCTGGCTCTGTGTTTGTGAAATAAACATCATAAGCAGATGCTTTGCTAGTCAAGCCTGCTTATTTAACAGCATCACTAACATATGCAGATGTTTTAAAGATATTTGCAGACTTCATTTCTACACATTTGTAAAATGACGCCTATCGATCCTATATTTTTCAGTGATTTTCAGCCAAGACATTTCCAATGATAACACGGTGCAAGTGATTACTGCATGTCTGTTTGTGCCGTCATGACTCAGCCATGGTAATGCTCACTCCACATTTTCACACTCGGCACCAATTAGTGGCTGCAACAAAGCCTGACCAAAAATAAACATTGCAGTATTGCATACTTATTACTACAATAAGACGTAATCCCTGGGATATGCTGAACAATATTAGCTTTTCAATTACTCCTCAGAGCCATTGAGCGGCAGTCTATTGAAACAGAGAGAAACCCCCAACACAGACACACACACACACACACACACACACCCTGCCCTCCACAGGCTACTCCAGAATAGTACTTGAGATGTGAGAGCCTTAAACATAGCACCCCTCAGCATACACACCAGTGGCTCCTCACTCTTCATTCCTCTCCTCCTTGTTTATTCTGCTCTCTGCCTTTTCACTGCTCCGTCTTTGACCCCTACTCTGAACAGTTCTGATGCAAAGGGTACAGACAAGTGTGCGGTATAGCAGGCTGGGGAGAGAGAGGAAAAACACATGATGCAATGATGTTTTGTAATAACCAAGCCGATGGTGGGGCAATTATGATGGCGAGGATGACGTTAATGATTATAAGAATGAGAGAAATGGCGACGGTGGCGATAAAACTGACAGCAATGATGATGAAAGTACTGATGATGGAGGTGGAAGAAGAGGATGAGGAAGTGGTGACGCGTCGCTTCCCGATATGCCCCACCTTTTGTGAGGCCCTGACCCACTCTTCAGCAGTTGCCATTGTCAGCGGGTCCTTCGAGGGGTTTGTATGCTGCGGGGGCCTCTGTGTATTCTCCCCCCCACCCACTCTCTTCAATCTCCTGCCCCTGATAGGGCCACATCAAAGCTTGAAGAGCTGTGCTTTGTGGGGCCTTGGTCCCTTGACTCTCAACATGTGGTTTTGTGGCTCTGGACATCGGCACCTTTTAACCCATTCTGTCGAGATTAGGCATCGCCTTCAATTGGGCATTAGTGAAACTATAGTAACCAATAAGAAGCTTGTCGCTGAATGGAAACTATGTATCTTGTCACAGTGGAGCTGTCGGAACATCACGATCCCAGACAAGTTCCTCGGCAGGGTTTTGGCTGCCTGGATGGGGGCCCCTTCTTTTCATGCTGACACCAAGTAAACTCCTCACAGAGACACACACACTGACACACATTTTTGCAACCCAGGCACTGAAATGGTAATTTATATGCAACACAAAGAGGGGGGAAACATTGTTTTCCACAGGGCACAAGCATTTAATTATCTCAGTTTTTTTTTCATGTCTTGCCTAGTACAGTGAGTGAGACAATTGGACCAAAAATGAATAACCAACAACAGTTTAAGAAAGGGGAGGGGGAAATTGCTGCACATGATGACTTAGGGTGTAGGGTTTGGAAGCCTGGGAAATAAACAGGAACTAATGGAGTGGGTCTCTGCTGCAGTCCTGGCTGGCACAGGGCTGGTCCTGGGGAGAGAGGAAGGGCAGGCGGAGGGCCAGGCAGTGTCGTCGGCCTCCAGCTTCATTAAGAGGTGCAAACACAGCTCCACAGTACTCAGGCCTAGGGCTCCATCAGAGAGATCCTGGCCTTAGCCCGGGCTTAACATGAGCTAAAGACTCCAGACATCACACACTCATTAAAGCCAGGCTCCTGGAGCAACTGTCACTGGCTAGCAGCTCTCCGACAAATGCTCTCTCCAGCTTCCTGTTGAGGGGAATCTTCACACATCCGCAGGTTGGCTCTCTCTGCTCCAGCACCAGCTTGGATTAGTGAGGTTATAGTCAAAACATTCAACAACCGAACAAAGCTTTTCGCTGGCTTACTCATATCCCTGCTATCAGATGGCCATTTATTTAAACGATTGAGATAAGAAGCACAATCCTCGCAATTTTCCGATAGTTCAAACTACTCGCTGACGGCTCAATCTGTCAGTGTGTACATGATTTGATGTGCGGTTTCATGCAAACTAGAAAGGGAATCTGCAAAGCCATGCTAATGCCATCAAATATACTCATCATAGCGCTGACACTTGGCTGGTGCTTTTTGTCTATCCGTTTTGTTATAAAGCCCCAGTTACAGTGTTCAATTGATGCCGCTCAGTCGACACAAGTCTCACACTGGCGCAAGCAGAGCAGGGAGAACCAGCATGAGGGAGGATTGATTTTTGGCCGGGTGCGGACAGTGAGCGAGGGACAGTGGGCCTCCAGACAGAAGCTTGGCTGGACTCTGTGAAGACTGGAGCCTTCTGTGAGGTTGCCTGCCCCACCACATGGAGTGCTCCAACAGTGACCCTGCGCAAACTGGCAACTGCCAACCGTCTGCTTCCGTCTGCTTGGCATATTTGGCCATTTAGTGGGCGCTTGTGAAGATCAAATGGGTTAAGATCGCCCCTCTTAGTGAGCGGGGAAAAAAGAACATCAAAAAGGTGTAAATTTCACTTCCCCACTTTTGATTAAGTCAAGCATGAAAAGAAATGTAATACTCTCAAGTGGCAAGGGTTTACACTATTGATGCTGTTACTTCTGCTTCAGGAGGCCCAATCAGCCGACAGGGAGCTGAGTAAACTCGCCCTGAGTTTTAGGGGAGGCCAGATGGAGGGCTTTTGCTGTGCCTGAAAAGACAGCTTAAGAGCTCGCCTCCTCAATCCCACTCAATACTGACTGTGTGAAATCCTGGCCCTGGCTAACCCCCCAACCCACCCGCCTTCTCAAAAGCTGGTGGCTACCACCATATGGGCTTGTTTAAAAACTCCCACAGGCTGGTACAAAGCACAACAACACAGTTTTCATATCAAGTACTCTCTCAAAGAAGCCCCCCTCCGACTCCTTCCCTTCTGATTCCAAAGGCTGTCACGGGTTCTGCTCTGATTAATAGTTGGTGTTGGCCGTCTGTTTTGGCAGATCATTTGGTGCGATGATTAATATGAATTTACCAGCTCAATGCAGATTTCACATGTTACAAAAGGAACTGCCGATTGACTGGATGTTTGCCTTTTGACCTGCAAAAAAAACACACAGCCAAATATTGGAGAGATATTAGCGGGGTGACCCTCCGGGGTAACATTGCACCTCCTTGCTACGCTTTGTTGCGACAGAATCACACAAAGCGAAAGTGAAGTAGAGCAGTGCCCCTGGTAGTATGTGGTGGACAGCGCAATGGAATGGCTTTTGAAAAGACTTAATAGAATATTTAACCGTTCCAACAATCCACTCCCATGGAGTTGCATTAAGTAGATATTGTAAAGGGAAAATGACCTAAATAGCTCAACATCAACCTCATTAGGCATGCAGGCAGGGCCTGGGCCATTTCATGGTGGAAGCTATTGTCAAAGCTCACCCCAGGTAAGCATTAAATTGCAAATGATACCCTGAAAGGCAGAGAGGAGAGGGCAGAGAGGCAGAGAGAGTGAATATAGCAAACATAGAGAAAATGGTTCTCAGGACAACAGATAATGAAAAGGCAGTTGGAGGAGCTGCTCTGACCGTAAAAAATCCAATACATCACAGCTTTTGGGGAGCAAATTCCACTCGTCTCCTAAGTGTCTTATTTGTAAGCAATGCTGAGCACAGGCCTGTGTAGGGAGACAGAGAAACAAAATAGACAGGGGGCAAGAGAGAGAACCTAATGACAGACTGATAGCAATTACTTGTGCCCGTCGTCGGCTCCTCTCCTTCCTAGCATTCCAGGGGAAAATTAGACGAGTGGGAAAATAAGGCAGAAGAAAAAAGGATAAAGGGGCTGAAAACAGTTTGGATTGAGTCTGAAGAAGTAGTCTCTGTAGTCCCTCTGCACTGTCACAAACTTTTCCAGCAAAGTCTATCTCTCAGCAAATCAATAGCCGCATCCACTGCAGCAAACAATCTTTACCTAATGACCCCTTTGGATCAACATGTTAATAAAGGGGTCTCTGAAGAATAGTTTGCAACTGCAAAGTGCTCTTGTGAGTGACATTAAAAGATGCTCAAGGCGGGAGGTGTGCTCCCCGGCGGTACTGCTCTCTGTCACCCTTCCTGGTGAGGAATTGTACCTCTGCATATTCCTTGTCACTGGTGGTATAAGTGAAAGGACCCCCGAGGACAGCGTTACTCACTGCTTGCCTTGTGGAGTGGAGTAAATTAAAGCAGGGATTAGGAAAGGCGAAATTGTGGATGACAAGCAAGGCGGTTGCAGCCACATCAAGTGCTCTTTAGGCCCATATGTCTTCATGAAGCGCCGCAGTAGGGGCCACCAATGAGCCCACCACACAGCAGTTTAGTTTATTCACGCTGAAGTAGACAAACACTCCTCCTCACATACCAACAAACACTCCTGCAATATAATGGAAATGCATACAGTGTGCTTACATGCCAGAGAAGAGAAATATAATGTGTCTTTCCCTGAGTGACTCGAGGCAGATCTGAAGCTCCTCCTGCGTTTTCCTTCAAGTTATCAATCAGTAAAATAAATAATAGATCAATCAACTACGATAAATCAAGAAAAACAACATAGTTATATGATTAGTATGCATGGCAGTTTCCACATTAACTTAATACAACAGATATTTCTTCAAAAGCAACTAAGTGGTGTTTTTTTCCTCTTTTTAAGAAGGAAAATGTTACCCTTAGCATTTTAATAGGCATTTTTGTGCTCCAGTCGTGTGAAATGATATCCTAAAACAAACAATAAACCAAAACAAATGTAACGCATGAAGTTGTGAGGAAGCTAAGAGAATATTTTGACACTAGATAATCCTTATTCTCCATGGATAAACAATCTCAAACTTCAATCTGCTTTCAGGAGCAGTGAGGAACATACCTCCCTTCAGGGCTGTGAAGAGGTGTGTGTCTGTGTGTGTGTGCTTTCAATGTAGAATTAACATGCAATTACAATATAATGACACACATTAATCGTTTGAATTTATCCAGCACAACTGTGGCACCGTGTTGGATGCATTAATTAGCGAGCTCCTCATGTTGTGTCCCGGCAATTGTTAACATTTGAAAAAGGCTCTCCAGCCACCACGCTCCCGCAGATAAATATCCTCTGGCTAGTAGATGAAAATATCAAAAACAACTGCGACCGCGTATGAAACAGACGTGACGACACCACCCGGGTGGGAGGCATTTGTGAGCATGCTGGGAAATCCAGAGGCATTTAAAATGTGTGTGTGTGTGTTCAGCTTGTATCAAATGTGTTTTTTTGTGTGTATCCATGTTCAGAAAACCCTCAGACACCCAGGCAACAAAGGTTATGGTTGTATTTTCCACACTAATGCTGCAGTTGGTGTAATGTATAAAACACCTTCTGTACCTAGTTAAAATATCTAAAATTATGAAGCATACGAGGTCTAGCAAAATACAAATTTGAGACATTTAATTTTTGTCTTGAGGTTTTTAATGTACTAGTGAATGTCCTTGTTTACATCCCCCCTTAAGATCGTTATTGGATTATGTTACCCTGCTTCTCATCTTGTATGCAGGCGCAGTGTTAAATCTATGAGTGAGCTCAGTGGGACGCAGCCAGTGGGTGCTCTAATGAAAGTCACTCTGCTGCCCTACAGAGAGGTCAAGCTTTTACACCTGGCCAAAACCACATGGGGCCACACTGCATGCATGGCCTTGGAAATGACTGTCAGATAAGGAACTGCATAATTTAGATGCAGAGATCACACCAGCAGCAAAGCAAGAGGAAGGTGACAACAGAGAAAAGTCAGGTAAACTTAAAAGCTATTTAAGTATTATTCTTGTGTTTTTATACTTTCACTATTCAAACACTTTCAGTAAAGTCAGGGTCAAATACTTTGCTAAAAACTGCAAAGGAAAGAAGTAGAAAATAATGATTTCTGTGTGATTTGACCAGCTAAGAATAATATGGTAATTGTTTTCTTTCAAATGTTCTGTGACATCCATGTCTGGCGTCTTCAACATATGTTACGATTACACCCTATTATCTTTGAATAACCTGACGCCTGAACATACCTTTATAATAATTGTATATGCAGATTGCTGTTGATATATGTGTGTATGTGTATTGCCACCATCACACCAGAGGATGGCAGAGTGGTTGATGAGACTTGGCTTCATGGAGCTCGGCTCATGACGGTGGCTGCTTCAGATGCAGGGGAGGGCTTAAACAGTGAGCTTTGGGCACCATTAAGCACTACAAAGCCTGCTTATTTTCCCAATTCCACACCTCCCTTTAAATCATGCCGCATTCTATGAATTGTAAGAAAGAAAAGCAGAGGCAGATAAATCCAACTCCGAGTGGCATCGGGCATCACATTTCAAAGGTATGTCAGAACATAACCAGAGGATGTAAGTGACAGTTTTGACACTCATTCTGAAAACCTAATAATTACGGTGTATTATACCTATAAGAAAATATCCCTTCATTCCTTTCCGATGATCAGATTGGACAACCATGCAGCAGCAATGGACAGGTATAATCTCCATGATTGGAGATTTGTTCTGGGGCATCTACTGAAGTAACTCTGCTGAGGACAAATGGGTCCTTTTGGAGGCTTCCAACAGTGCAGAGATCTATAGGCTGCTAACGCGTGTTTCCAGTAGCATGCATCCGTCCATCTGGCCGCCGTGTCCAGGTCTCTGGCCCCCACAAGCAGTCTGTGCAGCTAGACTCCACGCATGGTCTGATCCTCTTGGCAACCAACGATGCAGCACGCTAATGAAGAGGTAATGAGCCAGCAGATCCCTGCGATCTGCACGGGGGCCACAGTGCAAAAGTTTACGTTCCCAGGACATGGAGGGAGAGCATGCCGAACAAGCTGCAGGATGAAAGCTGGGCCTGAGTCCGCCGCATAGATCTACAGCCACAGAGGGGATTACAGACACCTACTTCCAGCTTAGGCTGGAGTTTTTGAAGTTTGGGCATTGGAGGGGAGGGATCCCTTTGGCAGAGTCCTGTTTGATTCTGGTGGGAGTCCGTCTCTAATCCCCCCTTCCCGTTCTCACCTTCTGCCTGATCCACTGCAGCCTCTCATCCCCGTGGTCCAGGATCATTATCCACCTTGGCCAAGGGGGCTCCCCCTCATTAATTTCCCTAAGCAGATTACAGAGTGTGCGTTTGTTGTTGTTGTTGTTTGAGCCATCTGATTTGCCTAAGCCCTTTGTTTTTTCATCTGGTTTACACTTTAATGCCCCCCGAATGAGTTTCAATGACGGGGGGATCAACCTGACCCACTGGCAAAGCAGCAGAGAACTTAAGAGAAGCGAGGCTAGCCCGAGGGGATGGATGAAGGGAGGAGCATATCTCACTTCTCTCCACTGCAGATTTAGATGTTCAGAAGGAGGAGACAAGTGTTGATTTAACCTCAAGTCATCTCCTCAGAGTGGAGCTAAAGACTAAACGGGAGACTGGATCACCGGCTGAATTCAGTGGACCAATAATGCCCACAGGCCCACTGTTAGCTTCTCTGGACTACAAATGCCACAGCTGCTGGGCCAAACCGGACCTAGCTGTCTCCCCACAGCCAAATACTGCTCTGAAAAATGAACCCTCAGAGTGATGTGGTCTGTTGGCAGGCCATGCAAAGCTCTTCTCTGCGTTTGGGGCTGTTTGTACAATCCAAAGCTGGAGGGGAATTAGTTTGCAATGATCGCTTGGTCGCTCCGGTCGCTCCATCTTCTCCGTGTGACATCTCATTAGTAAGATGAACGCAGGCTGACCCGGGTCCAGCAGCACTTGGCAGTCCAGTATGCTCCCCCGTCTGACACACCTCTCACACATCATTATCAGCTATTAGCCACAGTGAGCTGAACATTACATCATTAATCCAGCTTTTCATAAGCAAAGGTTGAGGGGTGCATTCATGGCATGCGACTGACTACCTCCAGAAATAGAAATTCAGCAATCAAAGTGTGCCCTTTTTTTTTTAGCTTTTAGGACACCGACGAGGTAGCCTTGTTGAAAATGCTCCCAAATTCATTATCAATCATGACTTAGATCTACCTTTGGAACAATTTTGTATAAAGCATAACCGTTCACGTGTATTACATCAGTGTAGGGTACAAATTGAACAATATTTTCTTATTTGTTGTGTCCAAAACCCTTTTGTTATGTCCAAATTATTGTCAGAAATACCAGTTGACCACTACAAACATTGCCTGTTACGAGCAAGGGTAAAAAAGGCAGGGTTAACACACAATAACAATCCACGGACAATCACACAGGCCTCCTGCCCAGCCCCCACCCAGAATCTACCTGGTTCCTATCTTCCAGCAAACAATTCCATACAATTAATCTGATCCAAATGTAATTGATTGATAAGGGGCAGAAGGGCTTTCACTAACCTTCCTGGCTTGCATTTGTCTGGGAGCACAGACGGACAGTGCAGATGTCATCAGGCCCATCAACGGACCAGACCTTATCAGGCGTCGGGATCGAAACAGAGTCCTTTTGGAGTCAGGCCAGCATCACCCAGAGAGGGAAGGCGGTGAAAAGGTAGAGCTAATGGGACACTGTTGTACACCTCATCTCCATCTAGATCTAACAGGCCGGGCCCATGTGCTCGTTAAGGTC
This sequence comes from Gymnodraco acuticeps, assembly GCF_902827175.1. Lineage (NCBI taxonomy): Eukaryota > Metazoa > Chordata > Actinopteri > Perciformes > Bathydraconidae > Gymnodraco > Gymnodraco acuticeps. The sequence continues at coordinate 1,490,954 of NW_022990270.1, forward strand.
ACAACTGACTCAACATTTGTCCTCTTTTCAAAAGCTAGTCCTTTGTGGAAGCTAAGAAATGCGATAGTTACACGGTGAGGACATTTCAGATTTTCTTTTCCCCAACTATCTTTTAGTATTTTTCCCGTTAGCTGCAAAAGAGAACCAGACAATAGTTGTGACTACAATGTCTGATTGAAAAGGATGAAAGATGTTGGTGGAATAAACACGGCATTGTTTAACCTACAATGATGTCCACATTTCAGCGCTGATCTGCACCTGGAAAATGTTTCGGCCTGTTTTTCTCCAAACCTGCAATCATGGCATGGCTGTCTGTGTATATATTTTCATTGTATGGTCAAAGTGGCGTGCTGAGTCACACAGAAGCTGTGCTCTAAACAGCGAGAGAACCTAGGTATTTGGTCTTTGTTTAGACTAGGACACAAAAGACACAACAACATGGGAATAAACTGTTATTTATGCACGCACAAGCAAAGCATTTGTATATGGCTGCTACTCGCTGTAATTGACTGTCTGCTGCTGACTCTGCATTGACCACATCCTCTCTGCATGCAGGCTTGTTTGCTTAACCTGGGCTGTCTGTTGTATGAGTAATGTAGATTGTTTTCTTCTATGTAGAAAGTAGACAAAACATGCTTTGCTTTTATATCACTAGGAGACATTTATGAAGCATTTTTATCAATGCCTTATTTGACTTCATTTGCATTTATATTGCACAAACTTGAATTGCTCATTCTTACATTGAATAATTCAATTAAAATATGTATAGGATTATTTGTAAGAAGGATGTAATAGAACAACATAGATTAAAAGCAGATATACATATATGTTTTAATGTAATATATTTCATTAAATGATGATGTTAAGGTGGCAATTAAATTAAGATTTCTACAAAGAAGTACTGTAGCTGTGTAAGTCGCAATAGAGTGCTTTTACTCAATACTAGTTGTTTTCATTTGGCCTACTCGGTTTCATATTTGAAAAGAAAATGGCCAATTGGCTGAACCTTCACCACTTTTTCAATTTTCAATCAAGCTAATCATCAGTTTTATAAAGTATTCAAATATAAATACAGAATAAAATCTTTTTTTACTATATACACTAATATATAATTTCACAAGTTGGCCCCTGTGATCTTGAACCCAAAACCAAAGCATATTCCTCTCAGTTTTGCCTCTCTCTTTCTGCTCTATGGGGATCTCCTATATTCAGTGACTGGTCCCACATCTGGAAGAGTCCTGTTAGTGATGAATGTCCCGCTGTGAGCTTTTACTACCCATGACATGCAGGGGATTATCTAGCTAAATGTCTGGGGTTGGCTATAACTTTAACTATAACTCTTCAGTTCTCTCTGGATGAAGTGTAATATATCCTTACATTTTTCCTTTTTTTTGGCATGACCTGAACATTAAGTCTGACTGGACTGTAGCTTTGCTTATTGCTAGTATGATTCAAAGCGTTTGAATTTGGCTTTTTGTAAAAATCATTGTACATCAGTATGTGTTTGATTTTAAACTGTTGTTTTTTACTCGCTACACCCAGGCCCTCTGGGGCTCCTGTAGGATGTGGGCAGAGTTTTGAAGGGTAAGGCCAAGCTGGTAAAAACCCTCTTCCAATGTTAAGCTAAGAAGAGGAGACACAGGGGGGAGGTGGGGATGGGGAGGGAGGCTGAGGCCCACAACCACACTGGGTTTCAGTGGCAGAAGGAAGCTGCAGGCAGTGGCATTGGCTCCCTAACGGCCTCACCCCACTGATCCCACAAATTCGGTAAACTTCATGGAAATTTAATAAGTGCGCTGCTTTGTGTTCACCCGCAGAGCCCAGGCCTGGTGCTGGGAGGCACATGTGTGATGGTTTACCCACAGACACTCGCCGGCCTGTTTCTGAGGCAGACAGAGGAAAGTCCCTCTTAGTGCCGCGGCTCTCTGAGCCAGAGAAGGAGCTGTGACCCCAGGGGCCACGCTGCTTCAGCCAATATAGACTCTGTACGTCCTGAGGGGGAATAATATGAGGGGCTGGCCCGGTCCCGTTTCATTTCCCCTCCCATCTTTCTCTCTCTTTCCCTCCCTTCAAAGACCCTGCTCAGCTGCTCCTGCCAGGCTACAGAGCTCTTTGAGTTAAAAGGACAGCGATTCTCATTTGAAATTGCTGCTTTTGCTCCCTCGTCTCTCCTTTTTTCAGGGGCTGGCTTCTGCTGCCTGCACCACACTGAGCAGTGCTCTGCCATGACAACTAAATAGGCCCCCTAATGCCACTTCATAAAGCCAAGGAGTATCCTTCAGGCAAGGAGCTGTAAATTAAAGACATAAATGTTGCCGTCATGGAAAGCGCAAAGATTGAACCTTCCACTAAAATGACAGGAGTGGCTTAACAGTCCAGGCTAAGTGATACCTTAACCGGGGATAATTTATAGGCACATACAGTGAGACATACATGTATCTCCTGGTTATGAGGACTTTGAACAGACACCATGTTGCTCTGTGCGTTAGTGTATGTGCGAGCTTATCAACAAGTGTGGCTAAGTAGGAGGATAGACTACAGATAAGAGATGAAATGTATTCTTCGTCGCTCAGCGGCTGACAATGCTAGGAATTCAGATAGCAGAATAAAGATAAGAAAACAACAAAGTATACACTCACTTAATATACCCACCAGGTGATATATGGTCGCACTTGAATGCGAGCAGGTAGACATGAAGAATGTATTTCATTTCAAACAGTCATCACTCAGCCCTGTCCATCACAACCACATAAACAGTTTTTGTCAGTCTCATAAACAGTTGCAATGTCCCCCCGACAGTTTACCCTGTCATCGCTCATTTTCTGAGAAAAGGATCCCACAAGAATGACAGATGAGGAGGAGATGAAAAAGGCGACATAAAAAGGATTGCTTTGGGCTTTTCCCAAACACAGAGAACAAATATGTTATTCTGCTGTTTATTTAGTCTCACTCCCTTACCGGTCGACAGACAACAATGAACAGAACCTATTGCAGGTAGATGACAAGAGATGAGTGAAGAAGCAGTCTGAGAGATTTCCTTTGCTCTGTTTCTCTGTCCTTCTGTCTGTCTGCCTGTACCTCTCCTTCGCTTTCTTTCCTTGCTGCCTATGATGATGTGACAAGGCTGCTAAGCAGATATATGCACCCATCATTTACGCACCAGGCTGTCTGTAACAGAACAATTCCTCCATCATTGTTTCCCCGTTTTTAGCGTGTCACCGGGGTCTCGCATTGTGGGCGTTGTGACGGCGGGGGTGAGATAGGAGGGCAAACAGGCGCAAAGAGGAAGGATGCTGGACTTCTCAGAGGGGATGTTTGGCTTTGTAATTTCACCCTTGAAATTCGTGATTACAAACGGGACAACTTTTTTAATTTTCTCTTTTGTCTGGATTCAGCTGGCTGACAGTCTGCCCCAGCAGCCAGGCCTTTTAATCAATCACCTAGATAATCAAATGTCACTGGCTATCTGCTCCATGTAATTACTTTTGCAATTAAAAATCAATCTCCAGTCACCCCGTCTAATTAGAGGGATGGGCAGATCTTCATCTAGATTGATTTTATAATACATATTGACTTCAAATGCCATAACATTGCCATATTCCCTCATTTTCATGCTGTGGAGCATCAACACAAAATGCCAGGGATTATGGGGAGGTGCAGCTAGGGGTTGTTCTGATTCTGCGTACCAGGAAAAGGTCCCCAGTCTAGGAAAGGTTCACCTTGCTTGCTTGTCTGTAATGACAACACTCATCCTCTCTATGCCCATTGGTGGAGGTCCAAAATACACGACAAGCTAAAAGTAGAATAAAACCCATTTGGTTTCTGAAGCATAAGCCAATATTGCAGGATAAAAATGACTTCTCTCCCACAAAATAAATCAAATCTCTTACCATTCTAATAACGATGTAGAGGGACATTGGAGAACATTGGCTTTTAATACGATATTGACATCTTAACACGTGTTATCTGACGTAGCTCCAGAGGTGTCTCCGGAGGTGTCTTCTCATGCCATACATCATGACGTCTGGGAAACCTGCTATGGCAGACATAAGCAAATAAAACTCCACCAGAGATGGCTTGTTCATGACTCTCTCCGCGCTTTTAGCAGATTTGTTCCCAGGGAAACAGACAGATGTGTCCATCTGGAAGGCATCATAATGGCCTGCATGGCCACCGTTGGGGACAGGCTTGTGACAGGCGTGCACACGGTGCCCTACTGCGTGTCTCTCTGTCTCTCATCACCACCTCGTTGCCTTCGGGGAGACTTACAGCACTGACAGGTCCAATAATGGAGCTTTCCAATGTAGGCTTATTTAGACACACACCCGAGCACGCATGCACACACACACAGAAACACATGCGGAGTCGTACACAAAAACACATGCACAGACACACACATTCAGGCACAGCCTCAGGGAAAGTGCCACTCATAGACAGGAGCCAAACAGTGGAGCCTACAGGGAGACATGAAGCTCAAGGACCAGCTGTGTGAAGAACCTTGAGAACCCCAGAATGCAAATACCAGTGGAAAAGCTGCCACGGGCGTGTAATACAAATATGTACACAGCTAAGTGCTTAACTATATTGAGGTCTCTTTTGGTTGATAGAAGCGACTTCACTGGTGATAATAAATGGCTTCTCCTATATGATGTCCATAAGTGATTAATTCTGTCCGTCAGACATGTGCCGAGGAGTGTCCTTCCTCCCCTTGGATGATGATAATAGAGAGCTCTTCAGTCTGTAGTTCAGTCTGGTGCAGTGATTAAAGCAGAGATCAAAACCCCTTCTGGCCCTTGAGGGAGGGAGGGAGAGATGGACGGATGGAAAGAGAGATTGAGAAGCAGAAGAGTTTATTTAACCCAACATCACAAACAGACTTGGCAGCATTGTACCTTTCTATTACGCGCTAAAGAGTAAACAAAGGGCATGTATGAAGCAAGCTCTCCTGGACCCATGTGGCGCGGGGGGTGTGATTGGCCCCCGTTAGCCAAGTGCTGTCCGGGCCTTCTCCCAGTGAGACCAGTAATAAGGGCAGCACTTATCATTTGTTGCCTCCAGCCACCAGCAGCAGAAGAGGGGAGAGAAGGGCCCACCACAGTCGAGAAGTAATTAATCACCATGGAGTGGGAGCTGTCAAATCCCCAGGTCTTTTGAACTGATAATGCTGCCCACCACAATTTAGCCTGATGGAGATGAGATTTTCTTTTTCACCTCTGGCAAGAAAGAGCCAAATAAAGTGGAAAGAATAAAGCGAAGAGAAAGGGGGAGGGAGGCCGAGCAGCAAATATATTTTTTGAACAACAGCTGCCAGTGGTGTACTTAATGATTGCCTTGCTCCTCTTAAACCTGACGTCCTTATCAAGTCTAAGTGTCCCGATCAATACGTTTCCTCTCCGGCATTCCTGAAATAGCTCACACATCAACTCTCTCCAACAACCCCCCCCCACCCCCTTTTCCCTCTGTTACAGCACCATCTGTTATTATAGCCTGATCGCTGAATGTCTCTGCCAGTCAGACATATGAACACGTCAATATTTGTTCTGATACCAAAGTTATGCTTTTTGCGACGCACTTTCAACCTTGATGTTAGTCCATCAGGGCTGATTTGTCTATAAACTTCTGTATTTAACAGCTGGGTATGTCAAAGACTGCCACACTGTTTTATTTACAAAGAAAGTCCATATAAAAACAGATTATGACTCTTATTTGTTTTGTGAGTATCACCTTTGGGCATACATGAATAAAATGCTCAAATAAACGATTATGGCTTAGCGGGATTTGTATCTACAGTAGAGTCTACTTGCAGCTCATTGTGTACAACATATCAATTTGATATGGTTTTTGAAAGAAAGGCAGTGAGTCCATGATTAAAAGTTTTGAAGGATATAATTAGAAAATATACGGGAAAACGTGGCTGACTTACAACTTTATAATTAACGTACTCCTGCAAGGACAAGTGTGTGATCCTACATGTGGTGTTAAGCTGGACACTGACCAATGAAGCCATCCGTCTAAATATGGAATTTAACCAACAGAATGTGTTGGTGTTTGATGTGCATCTCTTGTTTGTTTTGGCTTTAACACTGCTATTCCCATGGTCAAAGTGCTCTCTGAGTGCCAGAGTTCGTGACCTCTGATGGTGTGTTTTGCGACACTAGATGGAGGCGCTAAGCGCTGGCTTTAGCAAAAGGCTGTCGGGACTCGGGACCTGCCTCATGGCCAGACTGGAATGTTTTCGAACTCTCTTTTAAAAGCACATTTCCAAGCAGGTTTTATAAGCGGATTGGGTGTCAGGAACAAATAAGCATGATGGCTCTCCAGAATCCACACTTGATAAGAGAAGTGAGGGGGCCACAAATAGAGGAAGGAGCTGCCATCCAGCGATGGGACAGCTGCCCTGGACCAGTCTGGGTCCTTATCGGGTTGACTGGGTCCTGTGTCACACTACGACTATTATAAGTGGGCCGCGCTGTGCTGAAAGTTCAAAGTCCTTCCCTCCCGCTATCCTGGTTCTGTTTCCTTAGTCATTGGACAATACTAATGTTTATCTTATTCAACATAAATGATGTAATACAACTTGATAGCATGAAGTCAGATAGATGAGACCTGAAGGTTAACTACTAAATATGATTCTTTAGTCGTTAGTGTAGCTATTTCATTCTTAGTAAAGTACAATAAGCACTTCAAATGGTAAAACGCAGCACTTCTGAAGTAATTCAGCCATTTTGTTTTGTTTTGGAGAAATACAGAATTGCAACCTTAAAATATATTACTGATAGTTTCTCCTTGGCAGCTAAATTAGCATGTCAACATGACATTGAAGGTATTTGTACCTTTTGTCCTGACTTCACACTCTTTGGAAGTAGAACACTGGGCAATAGAGAACAGGTTTCCTTTTTATTGCTGTGACATATAGTCAATACTCAATATAGTTCTTGACACCCTGAGGCACAATAGCAGTCACTTGTGTATAAAGAGTGTCAGCGAGTTATTTTGACCCCCTACTGTAATCATGACCTTTCCAATAACACGACTCCCCCACAGAGTCTCATTCCCTAAAGGCTCTTCCAACTAAGGGCTAAACTGCATTACCCCCAGCCAGCATTCACAGCTCAGCAGCTTCTAAACAAGCCACTGTTGACACACACTGAAGCACATATCCACACATGTATGGATGCGATAGCCAAGGACAATAAATGCCTGAACACCTGAATAGTACACACACGCAAACGTGCACACACTCACACACAAACACATAAACACACATTTACGTGTACATGAATAAGGCTTGCATATTTAGCTCAAGGGAACATAACATGTAACCAGCGATATCATGCATAAATGAAAGAGAAAATGATATGGCGTGCATTTCATTCTTTTGTAAGATTGCGTCCCCAGGTCATTGACTAAATAATTAGGCGATTGAAGTGACAGATTAAAGGCAGATTGGAAGTGACTGTGAAAGCAGGATAATGTTTCTCTAATCAGCTTGGTCGGAGAAATGCAGATTGTGAAATTTTCCAGCTACTTCCTTAGAAAAATGCATTTCACTTCTGATTAGGGATGATTAGTGTGTTGGTGGAGGAGCAGGGGGAGGGGGGGTCAGGGCCCCCTGCTCCTTGGTTCCTGAGGCCAGAGAGAGAGAGAGAGAGAGAGAGAGAGAGAGAGAGAGAGAGAGAGGAAGGGAACAGGGTTGGGGGCAGAGGTGGAGCGACAGCATACATAAGCAGAGAGCAAAGCCTCAGAGAACGGCTGGAAATGCTAGAGCTGGAAATAGTTAGAGAAAAACCAAAAAAAAAATGTAGGCTGTCCTCCCAATTCAGTTCAGAGGATGATTTAGGAGTAGATAAGCTTCTGAAAGAGGAGAAGATCACGTAAGAGGAAGCACGGGATTGCTCTGAGTCCTGTCCCATAAGGCAGGAAATGGCAGGGGGAGATCTGCTCATCACAACGTTTCAACTGGTGGATCATTTATTTACCAGGCCATGACAAATGTGCCAGATTGACACAGGCTACAAAGTCACCAGGTACCCCCCCCCACCTCCTCGTCGTAATGCCAAGGTAATAGTTTCTGAGCAACAGCATTACAGAAGGTTAAATGAAGAACAGATGTTAAGTATAAAATACAACATGATCAAAGCTAAGGCACTCAAGACAGATGCACCAGCAAATGATGATGAACGACTCTCTGTAGAATTGTAAGCGGCACACCAATGTAGCGGATCTCTAAGGTTGAAGTTGAGCAGGGGGGTGTGGGGGACACCAGGGAGCAAACCAGTGTCCAACCTCATCGGGATGATCCTCTGCAGAAGGCCCGCACGATTAAGTTCCTACAGCGGGAATCACAGTTCGGACAATGTGTAATTGATTTCCCCAAAGGCTCAGAGAGCACACTTAGTGATCCCTGGGACAGCCGCGCCTGTGAAAGTTTGCTTTTCTTCCAGGCTTGCGGCCACAACTGCATGACATCACCACCTAGCACACATTTTTACTTTTATCTCTGAAAGATATATTATCCATGTGCTGGGCTCTACTGGTGGAGATCAAAGGCAACACTCTGTTCAGGCACCATATTAAAGTGAAACATGATTTTGCTACAGAAAAATAATCTGTTTATTTCAAGATAGATTCTGTTACATACCTGGCTTGCACGGGCGTACACAGTTCAAGTTGGCTCGGCTGCTTTTCCCACCAAAAACCACTGTTGTTATCCGTTCCAGGTGATACACTGAAGAGAGAAAGACAAAATATGTTTCTTATTCAAATGGACTTTTAGTAATAATATCAACATTCAAAATCATCCTAATTTACAAGGAGACTTTTTCTTCAATTTCAATAATCTTATCCAAACTCTACAGTACATGCATACGAGCAAGTGTACTTGTATCAGAAGCACATGCGCACACAAAAACCTTTGTCATCACACACACATACACAATTGCCCGACATTCACATCCTCTTTAATCTCTTGACGCTCTGTTCAGGATGATCAGTGGCTGGTGTGAGGCGTCACGCTCAGAGGGAAACCAGACAGAGGGACACATGTTTGTGCACTCCTAAATGAAGTGTGACCATGGTGCACCTCTGAAGCAGGGGCTGGGCTGGGGGCCATTATGGGGCCTGACAACAGGGGGGCGCTGTGATAATTTGATGTGAACTGGCTTGATAAATCACTGTGTTGTTACCTTGGCTTTAGTATCTGTTTATGTCTCTACAAATTGAAACCCCACTGGCACAGGGCTGAGGTAGAGCCGCGCTCTGGCCCCCAACGATTAGTTCAAGGTGGGGAGAGTTTAGAAGGCTGGCCCCTATTGGCCATCTCCCTCTTGCTGTTTTGTCTCTCCCTGCTGAGGGAGAGAGCCATGGACATGTGTAAGCAATAAAGCCAAAGGTCTGCCTTCCACCGCAGCCTGAGTGAAAGGAATGCAGAACCAAACTATAAAATAATAATGGGCACCGGGGCAGGGAAGAGGCAAGGGAGGGCAGAGGGCGGTGGAGAGGGGGGCATCAGAGACACACATCTGTAAAGGGAGGAGATGGTGGTTGTGGATTGGGGGGGGGTGCAGGAGGGTGTTGAGGTGGGGTGGGGTCCTGAAGCAGAGCCCTCATCTGACCCCTGGACGTGCTGTTAAAGGCAGAGCGTAGCAAGCAGCCCAGGCTGGCACCACATCAAAAGGCTGACAGATGAAGGTCAAAGGTCAGGTTGACCTGGGCGCTAAGCTGCTGCTAAGCCTTTTAAAGCCAGAGGAGAGGTGCAGTAACAGGGAGGGAGCAGCAGAGAGAAGGGGGAGATACTGAGAAGGAAGGAAGGGAGTAAGTGATACTAAGAGCAAGAAATATCATTCACAACTCTACCCTCCTTTGTGTTAATCAAAGCAATGATACAAAAAAAGCCATTCATGTAGACGGTATACAGATGCACAGAAGTCAGAAGAGATAACATTAAGTACCTGGTGTGGAATAATCGCGCAAGGGGCATACTTCCTCTAAAGCTAATAAACCAACATCCCTGAAGCCTGTTTAAAACAGGTTTTCATAATCACCGAAAATAAACTACAATCAGGACAATGAGACAGACAGATGGAGTCCTGAGGCATTTATCTGCTTTAAACATTTTCCCTTAGAAGCCACCAACTTATCATGAGCTTGTCAACACAGCGACACCATTCTTTCAAATGAAAAGCTAATGCGCTGATCTGAGCACGCAGCGCCAGTATCTGTTCATGAAATCTGAGGGCTGATCAAAAGGTTCGGTACATCCAGTTCAGTGTACACCTCGGCAAATAAGTGGAAATCATCACAAGTACTCACATAACAAGGATACAAACATAGTGGAGCTGTTTCCAACCAGAGGAGCTATGACAAAGCAAAGCAAATAACACCATGAGGGGGAAACGGCAGACAGGGATTGAAGGGGAGATCAAATAGAGGGAGAAAAAAAACAACAAGAGAAGAAGAAAAACTTTGAAAAAGCCCAACTGATCTGCTGAAAGGAAGTGGACATATTCCACAATGCAACAGGACAGGAAATACCTACTGTGAGGATAGGGCTCCCCTCTGGACCCCATTAAGGGAATGCATGAAATTAATAGTGACATCATGTTGCTTGGTCAACAAACGCCGGTTGATTGATGAAGACAAACGGTCAGGGTGATGGCCAGTTGTTGGCTTTCCCTGGGAGATGCCATTTTCAGCCAGCCTCCACTTCCAGCCTGTGAAAGGGATATGGGCTGTCTAGCATGCGCTGCTCTAATGCCGCTGCTGTCACTCAAACTCACTCCGGGCTTGTTTTTAACACTAGTGTAAGGTGGTTTGAAATGATTTAAACTCAAGTGCTGAGAAACTAATATACAGTATTTCTCTTGAATTATCTATTGCTTCTTTTGATGAGTTAAATGTATTGTATGTTGCACTGCAGGAGGAGCCTGTTCCTCAAGAATATCTCGGCCAAAAGTACAGCTATTGTACATTATGACAATAAAAGTGTTTGGATCTTGAAACTTCAGGTGTAGTGTAGCGTTCAACCGTATAACATCATGGAAGATAATATGAGAGCATATTGCGTTTGATAGAAATAAGTTGCTACAATGCAGTGCAACAATAATAACATTTCATATTTCTACATATACAAACACTCACATTTACCAAAATGTTAAATTAATATCATTTTTTTTTTTTATTATCATCAATCTTTTGTTCACATAATTATTATATTCTTAACATCTGTTTCCCCAGACCTGTGCACTTTAACCTGGGTGATCTTCAGGGGTTCTTAAGCTAGGTAGGATGTATAATACTACAAGAATGTTCCGGGTCTGTCTCCTTCAATTTAGCATGGAGTACCTCTTCAGGGAGTTACATTCAGAAGGCATCCTGACAAAAATCTCAATGAGCTCCTTTTAGCGTTTAAGTACAGCGGTTTTACTCAAAGCTTCTTACAGACATATGCACTCATCACCCTGTCCATAAGGCTGAATCAAGACACGCTGAACAGGAAGTTCATTTTTCAGTCATTACCCAGAGCTTATGACCATAGATGGGAGTTAGACTGTAGGTCGTCTCATAAATCAAACATCTGCATTACAGTGGACAACGCACCAATCTGCCCGTTGATCTTCAGTCCATCAAGCTTTTTAACTACCTCAGTGATCTCTGCAATAGACTTTGGAAAAGCTTCTCTCTAATCTTTCAGCTCTACCTCTGCTTTAGAGGTTGTGTCTGTAGGATTCAGGCGTTTTCTCAAATAGCTTCTTTCACTGGCCAACTACATGCCAAGTTGAGGTCAGTAGTTCTTTCTTGCAGCCTGAGTAACTCCCAGAATCATCTCTGTGAGTCATCTGATGGTTTCCCACTAAAGAAACGGGATGAACCCTAAAACACATGTGTTATTATCATTTTGATGTCGAATTGACTTATAAAAGGAAGAATGGTATCTCTGTCAGTCCGACTCTGTGCTCCGTATGTCTGTTCAACCCAGTCTCACGGCATTTCGTGTTATAGTCACGACATTTAATCTATTGATTCGTGTTCACCAACACGATTTTCCCCTTGTTTTCGTGTCACACAGGACGATTTTAAAAGCAATGTATTTCTATTGGTAGTATGTTTCGTGCCTGCAGCACGTCTTTTTGTCCGTTCGGATCTTGGAAGACCGGAAGCTGTGGGGTTCATAAAAACATGTTCTTACTCAATATCAAGCCACGATTATTGTTTTTATTTTTGAATCGTATAATGTCGGACTTCTTTTGTCGTCTGTGAGGAAAATAAACGGGGCTCAGAGCCTCAGAATACTGAAATCTGTATTTTTTTAAATCTTTTTTTTCTTCTAATTTGTTATTCTTTTCAAAATAACACACTGTTATTTACTCGCCAATAACACACAATTATCCTTGTTTTTATTTATTTGTTTAATTCCATAATATCGGGCTTCTTTGGCGTCCGTCAGGAACTGCATTTCAAAATAAAAATAACCGGAAACAGACGTAGGCCTATAAGGGACATTTCGAGCATCATTGCGAAACTGAGGCCGTTTCTCAATCTCGAGGATGCTGGCTTGGTAGTCACGTACTTCCAAGTCGCTTCCTTCAGAAACGAAGCAAGTATGCTTCCAAGCCATGGCTTCGGAAAACGAAGAAGAATGGAACAGGCTAACAAGTGTGCCACTCTCTCTAACGGTTTCAACATAAACTGTACCGAAAATAAATACATTACATTGCATGTTAGACGCTTTTATCCAAAGCGACTTACATACTCAATATTGTGGGCAATCCCCACAGGGGCAATTTGGGGTGAAGTGTCTTGCCCAGGGACACAACGACATGCTGACAGCAGTGGGGTTTGAGCCTGTGCTCCCCTGATCCCAACACCAAGGCTCTATCCACTGCGCCACACGCCCCCCATACCTCACGATGTCTATCTAATTATGAACTTGCTTTACTTTCACGGAACACATTTTTGGTGATAACAAATGTAACAAAGTAACATATTTACCAACACGCCACTACATACTTACATTTAAATGTGTGCTGTGTCAGTTCAGTCATTCTCCGCAAGGGTTTTTGAAATTGGTCCGTGCGCAAAGCATTGTGGGGATTTTAAGGACGCGAAGTCTATCCATGTGCAGCCTCGAAATCTCCCCCAAACCAACGACGCGGCCTCGGTGGAATTCCAAGTATGCTGGAGATTGGAACAGTACTTCGGTGGCACTCGATGACGTAGCATCCTTGAAATATTGGCTTGGAAGCCAGTATCCTCGAGATTGAGAAACGGCCACAGCCACTGAACTGATTACCCAAGATCCTCAGCTATGGTTTAAGCTCACTGATTGGATGTTTTAGCCGCAATGCATGTAGGGATATGGTGTTAATGTCATATCAAATCCGAAAAACATTTCTGAGTTTAGGATGGCTGAAGACACTACACTACCCATAATCCCCAGCTATCGTTTAGGACTATTGTCCCCGTGATTAATCTTCAAGCTCTGGGATTGGATGTTGGAGTGACAGTGTGCCAAGGTTACGCCGAGCATCAAACAGCTGTTTGAAATGGAACGAAACCACGCCATACTATCCAAAACTGTAATGAAACGCCCCCCCAGAACTACACATGCTGGCTATTGTGTTTCGCAAAATGTTCTATGGGACATCTCTACTGAACGTTTTCGTTTTTCCCACAATTAGAAGTTGCCAGTATTAAACACATTGGTGTTATCAAATGTAAAACATATAATTAATAAATGGGTGAAAATCGCTTGTGTCCATAATGCGCAGCATTAATATATACCCACATGACAGCTCATTGTTACTTTGTAATTCTACTCCATTACAATTCAGAGGTTAACCTGGTATTTTTACTCCACTACATTTATTTGAGTTACTTTGCAGATTCTGATGTGAAATATAAACAACCCTTAAATCAGACTTTAGTTACACCTGAGTAAAATTCAGGGAAGGTGATTGTCAAGTGCCAACAATCAGGAGAGATATTTGATAGTTGGTGCTTGAGAAGACTAAACATGTATCTGCAATTGACATGAATGGAAACGAGTAATAAAGTATATTCATTACTCGTTATTCTTTAATTAAAGACTGTATATTATGGCTATTTTGCACATCCCTTTCAAAATGTCAAGATGTTCTAAGGTTTATTGACATATCATATATATACACAACTATAGTGTAGTTATGCAATGAATGAAAAACTTGGGTCACAGGTTCCTCAACAGTGCATTACAAGACATCTATCAAACAATAATTCAATAACATGCTTTAACCACTAGGCGGTGCACACAGCCATAATAACTTTGTATTATTAGTGTAGGACACTTATGTATGTACAACATCTGAAGATGTGTAGTTTTATTCATGCTTTCACATAATTGTACAGCATATTGCTATATTATTTCAGACTCAGTATTTACATTCTTATATTCAAAGAAAATCAGTAATATCTTTAAAAACTACAAGTCCTTTTGTATCAGCTGTGCACCGTTATCGTGTAAATATAACCTATCTACGAATTAGATCAAATGTAAAAGTCAGCCGAATTAGTGTTGATACTGCAAGGAGACGTATTGTGTGAAGAGAAATTGAAGATGTTGTTTAATTGTTGATATATTTATGATCCACGTCAAGTATTCAGTTTCGGCGGCATTTCTTCCAGTTTTTCCAAAGGTCTTCTCATCAGGGCTCTATAAATAAAGAACTACGGCAGATCTGTAATATGTAATGCAGCCAAACCGTGTATTACAATGCCTTTACTTCAAAGAGAAAAGCAAAAACACTCGGAATAAAGTATTATTTTCTTTAAAAAAAAAAGTTATTGTTATTGGTGAGTATATAACAGTGTGTTATTTATAAAAGAACAACAAATTAGAAGGAAAAGATTTTAAAAAATACAGATTTCAGTATTCTGAGGCTCTGAGCCCCATTTATTTTCCTCACAGACGACAAAAAAAGTCCGACATTATACGATTAAAAAATAAAAACAATAATTGTGGCTTGATACTGAGTAAGAACATGTTTTTATGAACCCCACAGCTTCCGGTCTTCCAAGACCCGAACGGACGAAAAGACGTGCTGCAGGCACGAAACATACTACCAATAGAAATACATTGCTTTTAAAATCGTCCTGTGTGACACGAAAAAAAGGGGAAAATCGTGTTGGTGAACACGAATCAATAGATTAAATGTCGTGACTATAACACGAAATGCCGTGAGACTGGGTTGGTCTGTTCTTGCACTATGCACATTTAATAGGGGGTGGTACAATCTCCTGGGAGAAATGCGTAAGAGTTCAGGACACATCATATTGTATGGAGAAAATGTTTTCTGTTTTTCCTTTTAATGTCCCCCTGCTGCTCTTCCTCGACTCCCGGAGAATTGTTGCTGCCGGTCTCAAGACAACTGCCAGAAGAAGAAGCAGTGTATTTCCTGATGGACAGAAAGCTTTAATATGATGTTGAAGTAACACTAACTGCTAGCTGCTGCTAACAGTAGCTGCCATTGGCTAGTTAGCTATTAGCTCAGTTAGCCATGCTGCCAGGACTGGAAGCTTGCAGCAAAAGAGACGTTGGCAGGTTGGTAAAGTTTACATACTGGGATACAGGAATACAAAACAGTATGCAGACTTGATGAAGATCCAAACAAAGGACAAAACGTTCTGAATGAGCAGGCACTACACCATAGAGGTGTTTAAAGCTTGGTAATAACTTAATTTGCCCAAAAGAAGGCTTTGTTAAAGAGAAAAAGACAGAGGAAACATTCTTTGTAGAGCGAGTCAGTTAGTGGCAATAACAAAATGACACATCTTTCACAAAATATGTTAAAATAAAATGTCTTTCATTTGACTATATTTAACTGTTATTTCATTTTCCCACACACACTAAATACAAGCCACATTTTGGGTATTGCATTTCACCAGACATGGAAACATCGCATTTTTCTCAAGGTGATGTTGTTACTGAGTTTCAGTGATACACAACTGTTTCCATTCATCTCAAATTCTCTGCAGCTGTTGAAAGATATTTACTTTGATTTAGTAAATATCTCTGCACATCGAGTGAAGTGAGCATCAAAGGTACGTGAACAGATATCAAAGCGTCCTCCTGGATCATCTATCCTTGGCAGAGAGATTGTACTTTCCATCTTAAGTGTGAGCAGAGTTACAATGTAGAAATTGTATAGGGCAAACCTTTTACTAAGGCTACAACCTCAAACTGAGACGGCCATTCTGGGTTTTTATTGCAAGATGTGGATAACTCAATTATACAAATAAAAACAACTATTTAAGAATGAATAAGGTCAAAATAACGCAATGATTTGGCATGGCTTTTTTACAGACTAGGTTAATGCAACCAACTTGCTATTGTTTTCTTTTGTTCTTTTTATAAAGTATTAATTTTGTATTTCATAAATACATTAAAGGCAATTCAAAGCCTATACTTCCTAAAGCATATTGTAACCAAGAAACACTTACATTAAAAAGGATAAAAAAGCTTGGCGGAGATTCGACAGAGCAGTATACATAGAGTGAATCCAAGGCTATCCTGTCAACAGAGGATGACGATGAGTGTTAACTTACAAATTGCGGGAGATCAGAGGTGTGACAACAATGACCTACAGAGAAAATAGGATTGAAGAGCCTGCACGTTACTAGGTGCCTTATGAGAGGGAAATTGGTCGGACCAGTGTGAGCACGATGCTAAACTGTGCCACCATCTGCTTCGATACTTGGGACCAGCCCAGACCACAAGAAAGCGGCTGAAACACACAACTCAAGATGGCAGCCTGTTCGCATACACTAGCCATGAAGCTAATCCGAGTCTCAAAGATGTAGCAGTGAAATAGGTGTGACTTAGTGACACAAACATTTGAATTTTTGGGATGACGCCAGAGAAGCTGGGCCAAGCAGGATATTCTCCGTATGGTCATCCTACTAAGACTTTGTGTGCAACTAGTTTTTTAATATTCCAAAGAGAGCTGAAGGAAGAAGCTGGCGGCACCTTAATAACAATATAGGATGGCAAAGGAGCACACTGCTTTATGTTGATGTCCACATGCTGGTATGAAGGACATCACTCGGCCGGTCCCACAGGTATAGGATGTTCTCAGTTGTAGTTTCATGGACAAATAACAAAGATCCAACATCAGATAAAGGCATTTGGCTCCACGGAACAGAGTGGGAAGCCCAGTGCAGCACGAGAGGCTGTCCTTCACGAGAGGAACCATTCTCCACACTTGGCACTGACATAAAAGCAGTTTCTACTCTACTGAAGTCCTCACACATACATACACACAAAGACATACATGCACATAAACATACGTGCGTGCCCGTACACACACAACCCCACACATACACGTTGCAGGAAGTATGCCTGTCACGGACACACAGGGATAGGGAGGCAGCAAAAACATCTTTCTGTCGACAGGAATAAGAAAAACAACAGTTGAAAGAGGGTCTGCGTGAAGAGAGTGCGGGACAAAGGCATTCACTCCATCAGAACTCATCATTCTGCAGAGGGAAGATATGTAAGGGAGATGCAACCATATGAACGCTGTCACTGTCCTCCCAAACACAAGACAGGGGAAGGGACAGGCTGGTGGAGAGTGAACTATAAGGCAGGGAAACCTTCACTAAAAAGCTTCCACATCAACAGAGACATTGGCAGGTTGCTGAAGTTTAAGTGTGTCTGGGATACAGGTATACACAACAGTCTGCGGACTGGATAGAGGTGTAAACACAGGACTTAAACAAACTTTCTGAAAGAGTAGACACTATGAAAATGAGGTGTTTACAGCTTGGTAATGAGTTAATTTGCCCAAAGACACAGGGCCTTGTTAAAGAGAGACAGAGAGAAGAAAACCCTATTGGAGAGCTAGTCAGAGAGGGCCAAATTACCCTAAGGCCTCCAGGGCCACTCTCCAAAAGAAAAGATAAAAGAGCTTATTAATAGCCCTAAGATTTACATGCACTAAGTGGATGTTTATGTTGGAACTTGCTGCTTATGTGTGAACATCCAACAACTGTAAACAGTGCCATTCAGGTCCCATTTCCCTTACATCATTGATATTGTTTCAACTTGCAAAATAGGCAGCCAGAGTTAAAAAAACATCATTCGGGCATTATCTTTTAAGTGGTTCCACAGTTCAGTCGCCCCAAAGCGGTAATCAAGACGCTTCGTTGTGCACTTCCTCTTCTGCCTCTTCACGTTACGCTGACTTCAGTATAAACAGCTGAGAAAGGGCAGACCGACAGAAGCACTGTTGTTTTAGTACGGTGGCTTGGCCTATAGGATGTAGCATTACTAGTCCTAACAAAACTTATTTGAACCACAAGAGGCGACTACAGCACTGCATGAAGAAGTCTTAATTTAAAGAGAAAATTAAAGAAAAACTGCAAACTTGACTCTATCTCCAAGTATTGCTATTAAATGTTAGATTATAATACTATGGGATGAATATAAACCTATTTCATTTATTCCACCGTTGCTCAGTAAAGGCTGTGAACAGAAACATTACGCTATTGTATTAAAACACTGCACCTCGTCAACCACATGAAAGAGCCACTCAATAGGAGTGAGGTTCATAGGGAATCATACAGCGCATGTCCGTAACCCCCACTGCCTTTTATTGGACAAATATAAAATTAACAACAGTCCGGAGCTGTAATGGTGAGCCAGGCTGCTTCCAACACACATTTCCAATTTGAGGTCAGCTGTATGGTCCTATAAAAGTTTACAGGGCTGCTTAAAGAAGAGCCGTCACTTTACAAGAAACAAACTTTTCTAATTAATCTTCACGCTAATAACCCCCGGTTTTTTAATGCGCTGCAAGTCTAATGCATGCACCTATTAAAGGTGAGGAGAAGGCAAAGCCCAAACTAATGGCTATTGACATAAATCAATAAAAAAGCTACTGTTAAAGTTTCCTTTCTGGAGAAACTAATAGGAGGACTGTAAAATTACAATGCACACCAAGGAGAAATGACCTAGCTTTTAGCATTAAATGTACTACCCTTCCGCTCATGTTCAAATCTGTAACTTGTCAAAATGCACAATGGGGGCAATGGGAGTGCCAACAGTAGAGCTGGCTGCAGGCTATTAAGACCATTTAAAGAGAGAAAATCATGGAGTAACACAGTCAAAAGTGGATATGACATGTGGGTGTACTGGTAGAATGTGTTGTTTCTACTTGATGCATCTGGTTATTCCTGATTTGACTCTGGAATGAAACTTGTCACATGTAACAGATCCATTTAACATCTAGGACATGTGGACAGGGTGTGTGGAGGTGTTAATGGACTGGTTGACACAAGCATCATGTTCAGGATTCCAGGCTGGAGTGTTCTTAAAGTGTGTAAGGACACTGCAGCTTTGTTCTGCCAGGACATCAAAGGGACAACCCGAGCTATTTGAACAACGACTCCCAACTATATATAGAGGAAGTGATGGACGAAGAGAGCCGGACATGTATGAGGTCACCGTCAGAATGCAAGGAACATCCATGCCAACATCCATCAGGTGGTGAAAGACGCGCAAATGCTTCTTTCCCGCCAGTGCAGGGTCACTGACTGGGTTCTGGGTATGGCCTCCGCAAAATCACTTAGAGGACTAAGTCACCTTTAAATACTGACCTCACCTCCCCAAACAGGGCAGCTTTTACCTGCTTAAGCCCCGTCCATCTAGCAACAGGGTTGGGTCCTATAACATGTGAGACCTCTCCCAGATAAGATCACAGGGAGATTAAGATCCTCTATCAAAGATTAGGCTAAGTTTGTTTTCACTCATTTGAACCTTGGTGGGGATAGTCCCTAGGCCTGTCCCCCCCCCAGGCCTGGGCATAATGCCATTAGTGGTGTTTTGTTGACAGCAGGCAACGGTAAATGAGGCCCCGCTTTAATCAGCAGCATGCCGGGCTGGTGTCAGAGTTCCCCCATGTCTCCCAGGTGAAAGATGAGCAGGGAGAGAGGTGTTGTCTCCACGTTAATTAAAACTGCTCCCCTTGTGCGAGGACTCGGCGCTGCTACCGCCAACCCGCCGCCTAAAACCACGACTGTACTCTTGGCATAAACACTAGCCATTAGCCAGGAGAGCAAGGAGAGGGGGCAAGCAGCAAGGGGTGTAATTAATCAGACTAAGATCATGTTCTAACTACTTAAAAGCAAGAGGGGGGCATTTATCTGCAAGGCAAACAGGTCTGTTTTGGTTTACATGGTGGTTATTTTGGAGAGAGGATGACAATAAGGGAGAGTGAAATAACTTTATTTCCTGCTTGTAAGGCCTTGTTATAACTCCAAACAGTATTACTTTAATACTGTTTGGAGTTATAATAATTAATACAGGTTTCCCATGCTATCTCATCTTCAGTGCTTTGGTCAACTTTCAGCTGTTAGGTTGAAATGCCTCATCCTCTACTTCCTCTTCTTCCATTTCTTTCTCATAACAGTACAGTACAGTCCATGTCAGAGGGACAGGAGACACTGTCCCAGCTGCCTTGCTATTTACCCAGAAATCCCATCCTCCACAGCGGCTTCCTGTTCCCTTGAAGTGAGACATCCTTTCCTGGGGGATCAACTGGATGAACCAAACACAGAGATGCGGATGCTGCTTTAGCCTGGCCATGCCCAGTTACAAAAACACCTTCACGCTGTTCATCCCAGCAGCCGGCCCTGATACCCCAGCCCCATCCCAGCCGGGAGAACCAGGCAGGAGGCCTCGGTCTGGCCTGGGCGGATGAGACAAAGAGTGTTGGCTGGAGGGTGGGTAGGCGGGATGGAGGGAGTCCCCCGCTTCCCTCCCGTACACCTCCCGGCCTCTGATGCAAATGAGGCAGTGGGGGCAAAGAGAGAAAACAACATGAAGGGAAAACGGACACAAAGGAGGGATGGGAGGGGAGAAGGCCTCCTAAAGCAGCGCAGCGCAGCTCTGAAGGCCTTTTCAAATCACGGCAGCAGTGGGTGTCAATCAAGCGGTCAGCGTTAACAATGTTATGCCAGAACAAGCAGGGCTAATGTCCTCTTTGCTCTGCCCAACCCCCATCACCAGCACCTCCCCAACTCCCCACCTTCCACAAGCCCCTTGTGACCACATGAATCTGACTAGTGACAGCTCGCCATCCTGTAATTTGCCAATTTGCACGCATGTCAAAAAGCCAGACCATAGTGAATTATGGCCACAAAGTGGGGATAGGCCGAAAGAAGTGCAAGAGATCTGCAACACAGGGGAGGATAATGGAGATGACGGGGATAACAGCAGGATAAAATACATTTGAATGAAGGCTGCTTTCACAGTGTGTGTGCCTCCATCATAGCAAACACTTGACTATGGTGGGCCTTGTTCACGTGCCTTGTGTGTGAGTTTGGATGATTGTTATGTATGCATCTGTTTAGGTGTGTGTGAGTTAGCAAGATCATGTCTTCTTTAAGACCATTGCTGTGTCTCAATTCGGATACTTTACACTGCCATGTCTAATACTCACTTGTGCAGTGTGAGTTTTATGACCTATAGTAGTGTTGTCCCAAATTGCACATGGCTGCTGTACCCTCACCGAGAGACAGGTTGCTGCTAACTAGTTAGCTAGATAGCAAGCTACAAACGTTTTTGTATTCGTAAATCATTAGAGACTGCTCATTTAAACCAATATAATTAATGGTGGCTTAATCTCGACACCAGTATAGTGGTACATTTTAAAAATAGTGAACAAAAACATGGATAACTTTTATTTCTATCGAGCTGTGTTGACCAGAGTAACTGCAATCGCATGTCTGTTACCTAGCCAAGTGTTGATCCTTAGGCACTTTCACACCGCAGTACTTTTCCCACAAAGGTTCATCAGAACTTGGTTCATCAGAACTTGGTTCATCAGAACTCTTCTCATGCACTAAGTACAGATCGCGTTCACACCGGAATAAGTCCCCCTGGGGGAGGATTAGACAACTGAAGCCGTTGACGTCACTTCTTCTTCTTCTGCTTTGGGTTTACTGGCAGGCCGCAAACAACTTCACGGCGTATACTGCCATAGATATATGATATAAACACTAGATGACTCACCCGCGCTGCTGGCCAATGGAGACCGACGTTGCCACATGGCGGCCATCTTGCCACAGGCAGCTCGCTCATTCATAACATTATGTCTATGGTGCACTATTGAAATAACCGAAGATTGCTCCATTTTCAACCAATTTTCAAACGGTTTGGTTCGTTATAAACATCAAAGATGTAGTTATGAAACTGCATAGCCTACTTATAATTATGGTCATGAACCTTTTTTTTCAACATTTCTTGTTGTCTCCTGTATCATAGCCATGCTAATAACGTTTATAATAAACCAAACCGTTTGTAAATCAGTCAATAATTCAGCGAGTTAAGAGTATTTTTGTGCAGATCACTCACTTTACAACAGCTGTAGCAGTAGTTGTTGACTGTGGCAAGATGGCCGCCAGTGAGTTACGCTGACGACTCCCCCTTGAGCCATTTAGTGTTTATATATATCTATGTATACTGCCACCCGAAGTCCCCGGCCGGAAGTCCCCGGAGTTGGGGACTGGCTTCAGTAGAAGCTGCTCTACTGAAGCCAGTCCCCAGCCTTCCGAGTAAATCGCCAGAACGCCGACACCTCCTCATCAATCCATCGCTCCCAAGTTTTCTTTTGTGTTGCCATAAGTTAGTCACTCTGCGTTTCTGCGCTGGGCTAATGCTAATAATGCTAATGCGAGGATAATAAAATGGTGGCTTCACAAAACTTTTTTGGGAGTTTTACGGGGCGTGGTTTGCAATCCGCCCAGCCAATCAGAAATAGGAACCTTTTTCTCCCACGAAAGTACCTGCTCTCTAGCAGGGACGGAAAAGGGGGTAAAAAGGTTCTCATGAACTAATTTTAGTTCCGGCTCTTTTTGATGTGAACGCGACATTTCGGAACTATATCGGAACTAAAGTGAGAAATGTACTGCGGTGTAAACGCGCCTCTTGAGTGTGAGAAGTGTCATCCAGGTACTCGTAGTGCACTGAATTTCGCCATACTTACTTTTGAGACGCACCTATTCACTTAAAAAGGACATAATATAACTAACGAATTTCACAAGACACAGCACGTGGGCCATCTGTTTTATGAAACAGGAGTTGAGGAATTGAACAAATCTATCTGTGACTGCTGTGCATAAAAGTGGGAGATGAGGGTGATTATCCATGGCTGAGCCATTCATCTTCAGCATTACCAACACCTTGCTGGTGCAATCTGCGTTTCAATCTAACAGTCCATGAACACTTCACCAGTGTTTAGCTTTGGGTATAGTGAGGACTGTGCAGCACTATGGCAACTAAAACACTCAAATAAAAGCCCTCACTAACAAACAGTCTACTGCTTACACATCTCCAAGACATACCGGGGACTAGAGCCAAAGAACAACTTGACCTCATATTTGTCCCGTGGAGAAGGAAATATACCTTTCATGTTCATGCGCATGTCCAAATACACCTCCAGTACATTTACACACACTCTAACACAAGAAGGAACCATGAAGCCTATATAAATCTCTATCAGGACGCCAGCCAACCTCGATGCCCCTTGCTGCTGAAAACCATATAATAGTCGAAGGAAGCAGAAACACATTTTCTGGATAGTTGGCAGCAAATGTCCCATAATGTCTCTGGCTGGGTAACTTTCTTAATGTTATTTTTATTGTTGGGTCTGAAAGGTAGGGAAAAAAGAAAGTGGCTGACAAATGCACCCTGAAAAGCCTACAATTGTGTTCTACGTCCACTAAGCAGAAAATAACACGGGGAGCAGATGAGGTGCCATGAAACCCCAGCCCACACAAACATATGCTGACAACCAAAATAAACATGCACCAAAACGGTTTTGTACTTATACACAAAAATAACAGCAAGTCAGCACTTTGAATCGTCACATTGACATGAAGTCACGTCTTCCAAAGCCCCAAAAATCACAAGCTATCATTGCAACATGTCATTTGGCAATGCAGTGGCTGAGTCTGCCCTTTACACTTGTTTAGCAATGTTTTACGTCTCCAAAACATTCCTGATCGCTGATTAACACCTGACAAAGGGACACTCGCAACTGCAGGAGATTCTCAACCATCCATGAAAGTGAAAATGAGAAGCAATTATGTTAAACACTCCACATTATGATGGCTATTTACCACACCATTGTAACTCTAAAAGGTGAACCCTTTAAATGTCTCACAAAGTAATCTCGCCTCGGGTACAGTTCACTGAATCCTCCACTGCTGTCCCGACACTCTGTCTTGCGTTACTTGCCTTCCCAAGTGTGGGATGTTAGAGGACTGAAAGGAGGACAAAGCTGACACTGCTTGTGGCTTTTCAAAGTTGTGTCATTTACTCATGGGTAAGGACCGTCACATGGCCACTGAGCATGATTGTTCAGGGAGTAAAAGTGAAAGGGAAAGTGTTTTTGCTGAGTGTAGTTAAGAGGTCTGGTGTCTTTGGGGGCTTGAGCACTGCATGTGTTGTGAACAGCCTTTAATATTTCAATAGTGTACAGTATGTGCCGGCCAGAGCTGTGTGCTGGCTGAGGAAGAAGGAGGAGGATGACTGTAATGTACTCTTGTGTCACAGTCAGCACCAGGTCAGCGTATAATAACTAGTGTTGTAGCAGAATCTTCGTTTAAAGAGGTGCAGTTACACTACTGATATTTCCAACTTGAGAGGGTAGGTTTTTTGATCCTCTTTCTTTTAAAACAAAGAGAGATTATAAGAAATTGAATTGAAAGTGGAAGTCAACCAGTGAAACCTGGTGTGAAACCTCAAGCAGCAATACAGTTTACTGGTGGCTGTGTGACAGCTCATCGTTTCAAACAACTGTTAAAAGGCACTGTGTATCTGAATAGGTGAGATTTTAACTGACTGGTTATCACATACATCAATTGTCACACTGTATTCCTTTATATGACATAGGTACCTGTTTGTTAAAAAATACATTATAAATAATGTTTCAGTTTGCAGATTGTTACCATCTCATCTCACCTTGTTACTACATGTATGTACTGTACAATGCATACATCCGTATTGGTACACCAATAGTGCACATTTGGGTCCTAAATCTAAAGTGTTTTATTATTGCTTTAAATAATACAATGTTGTTTGAAATTTAAAACAGAAGTCAGGAGCAGGTCAATGTACATATAGAAATTGTATATTTAACTATTGAAAATAAAAATAAAAACACACAAAAGGGGAGCTAGTTACCCTTATCTCATGCACACTTTGACACACATAAAACAGCATTACCAACCGTAGCTTTACCCATATTTCTGCTCTCACTGCATGTCCTTACAATAAATATCTCCCTTCACCTACAACGTCAGGCCGCAGGTTGGTTTCCTTTCAGGGTAATTGATGTGAAGGTTCTGCTGAAACCAACCCTACACGCATTTGGAAAAGGTGAGTGGGAAATCGGGCCATCAGAGGTGGAACGCCGCATTCCCATCACGCAGCTTGGATCAGCACCTCTGGACAGTCAGGATTTGTAGCTCAAAGGCTGTCAGAAACACTCTGTATCTGCACCCCTACCTTGACACGGCACCCCCTTTTGTTAAGATAAAGGATGCCCCTCAACAGATTTGGTGACTTGGCCTTTTGCTAGGCCATTTCGTGTCCACGGTAAACACAGTTTAGGTTTTGGAGGCAGTGCAACGCTGCCATGCAGGGGGATAGGAAGGCAGAGTTACTGGATATATCCCAGGGAGTCGGGGTGGAGAATCAGTTTCCATTTCACCATGACCTTTCTTCATTCCCAACGGTGGTCAGCTCCACCACTACCTCCTTCCTCCCACAACCCCACTGAGCAGCCTCCGCTCCACTGCTGTCTTTTTTTTTTTCGTTTGTCAACCTATCCATCTCACACTTTTTACCCAAATAGGACAGAACGCCCCCCCAGCACTCACACCCCCCACTAACAAAGAGATCAAATTCCCATAGCTCATCTATCTTCTCATCAGCTGTTTACACCGATTTGAATGTTAGCATTGCTCACAGTTCAAATGCGTAACTAATATACAACTGATGAATAGTAAGACAATTACATCTAAACAACTCCATATCAAATTAAGGACCACCAACTCCATCTAAATAAAGATGTAATTGCAGTGAATTTTCCGCCCAGGATGGGAGTCATCCCTTTCCAACACCCAAGCTATTCTTAGTGTTTGTTAGTATTATTTTCAGTCACCAAATGTGACTTTCATTTAAAAACGCATGTGATGTATTTCTCTCATGCCAACAATGTCAGGAAGCTGTTTGTCACCCGGCTGACCGCAAAAATTGTGGCAGACTCCAGACACACCCTTCACTCCAACTGTAACCATTTATATTTACCTTTTCCATTTACTTTTAGATACATCTGTAACACACATATCAGTGAAAGACAGATGATGGAAACAACATTAATGGAATGAAAAGGCCAAAACCAGCTAATGTGTAATCATGGTTTTAAATAATTTGAACACTCGTCCAATTAAATTAAGTCATATTTACCTTAATGATCCAAAATACAGTTCATTCAAGTAATAACTACACAATTACAATATCATGCAACGGGCACAAAAAGCAGAAATCCTAGGTAAACTTGCCCCCAAAAAGTTGGACATCTATGCCACATAAGTCGCAATCTTTAAGGTATTACCAGAATATAGAGTGAAAGAAAATTAGGGTAATTCAAGTTGAAGAGTGTCCACAGCCACAGACATAAGTCATCGTCGATAGTTAAGCGAGAAAAACACATTCAATGGGTACAAAATAAGGAAAAGTTCAAAACGAATTATTGGAGTGATTGTCAAATGCTGTATCCAAGGCCCAGAATGCACTTTGAACCTGAAACATGACTTGATAATTCAACTATTTATTTTCTAGTTTAAAAAATACTGACGCGATAATAGGTTATTCCTTAGCCCAGGTTGTAACATGAGCTAAGGAAGAACCCATGACATGTTCAAATGGATCTGAATCAATAGGCAATTACTTTTCACTTTCTAGATTGTGTATGTTTTTGGCATAGTTCCTAAATCTAAATATTTTAAAAGGTGACATGATGGACACAACACAAGTACTGTTTATCATCTGGGTTATATTCTGCATCCAGTCTATTGCACGTTTCTCTGTTTAAGAATGTATAGGAGGATCAGGCAAATGAGGGGAGGGCATAACAAGTGTGGTTAATTGCAAATTCCACTGGATTTACCAAGGTTCACTCAATTTGCAAGGGGTCACTATTGCGTGAAGCAGGTGCAAATGTAAACACCTATATTAAAGGACTGTCGTGGTGGGTGGTGGATTGAAATCTGTAATGATAGCAGACAAAGAGTGAGTGCATCATAAAATGTGTATAAGACACATGTACTGATTATAATTCAAAGCAAAACAGCTTCTTTAAAAGACAGCGAGCAAGGGCCAACAATTATTACATTTCAGAAGCCGAAAATGAATACATTTGTAACACCAAACAGAGAGAAGATGAAGAGTTGTGATTGCATGTGTGGTCATTAAACTTGAACTTGAATTCATGTTCACTGAGCTGCTGCAGTAATTGGGCTCTTTGAAGACATTTACATTGCTTGTATTCTTTGATAAGCAGTCTTTTCTTTTGTACGTACAGTATTTTGATGCGGTGGTATCTTTTTCCTTTCCGTTAGAAGTTTAACAACTCCCACTGGGCTAGTTCTACAAACTTTTTCTATTAATTACATTTGTTATGATTGTGCTTTTATGAATTTTAAACAGCCAGGCAATTATCTCAGTTAATTGTGAATCATCACTTTGTGAATGTCATTATTTAATTATCTATCGACACATCGCAGGATATCAAAGGTAGATATAGTTTGATTATAACACTGGCAGTTAGTGGATTGCTAAAACATTGCCACTGGCATTGTGGTAATCACTTTCACTCAAAGTCAAATTCATGAACATGAGGACTTGTTCCGCTCTTTCCGTGTCACAGAGGACAGCTGCAGAGTCACCTGTGACATCATTCTGCAGACACGCCTGTCCAACGCTCCAGCAAAAACAAACGCTCACTACAGAAAATAGAGAGGCAGCCTAATCGCCACAACGTTTGTGCTCCTCATACATTGATGAATGAAGCCATTGTGCAGTGATTATCACAGTTATTCATAGCCTCTGTCTTATGGGGATGGGACATTTGTTGCATTACATAGGAGCAGACACTGCTGGGCCGAGCGCATGTTTCCTTGTCACTGTGTATTATGGCTAGCCAATGACATTTATAAATACTTGGTAATCTGCACTGCTATATGCGTCACGTTATTAAATTGCCATTATTTTGGCGGCAACTGTGCCCGGCCTGTGATTAATTGAATACTATTAAGTTGAGTTGGATCATGCCTGTTTATAAATGCTGCTCTTACACTACAAATTAATCACAGGCAAATTACAATAAATTACTTGTTGGTTGGTGCTAAGCTTTTGCATTCTCTGTAATAGAAACACAAGAAATATGGAAACATTATTTCTTCATTATTTTTGGTGACACGGTAATAAAGAATGATTTAAAGGGTTGGCTAATGTTGCACTAGACACATACAAATGATGGAGTGTGTGTGTGTGTGTGTGTGTGTGTGTGTGTGTGTGTGTGTGTGTGTGTGTGTGTGTGTGTGTGTGTGTGTGTGTGTGTGTGTGTGTGTGTGTGTGTGTGTGTGTGTGTGTGTGTAGGCTTCAGACCTGGGAGAAACAACAGACCACGCTCTGGTAAGCATCAGGCCGAGGCATTTGGCTTTTTCTTAGTATTGGAGTGGGAAGAATAAGCTCCGAGTTGTGTTTCTACTCTACCACGTAACCTCAAACATAAACTCCAGCCTGCAGACAGTTAGCTGTTAGCGGCACTCTGCAGCAGCATCTGCTTTTAGCTACATGGAGCACAATATGGCTGTTTAGACAAATCAAAACTATTAAGATAGTAGCAAATGCATTACTTTTAAATTATCTTTACTTTCTGGCATTGATAAGAATGCCTAAGCCCTGACAATCTCGTACTAAGGGAGGTTAAAACTACTGCTCTGATTTATCTCCAAACATTTATATAACTAAATCAGAAAGTACATGTAAGTGCAGGTTTAGAGGACAAAGTAATGCATGTTCTGCTTTGTGTACAGTATACCAGGGCTTCTGGTTAGTGATCATGGGCAAGGGCATTTTCCAATAAGTCTTGGCGCATGTATCTGCACATGTGAATTCAACAAAGGGTTTGGTGCTAGTGAAATCACAGAAAAGTTAAAAAGGGTACAACAAGAGACAAGTTCGAAAATCTTAGGATGAAAGCATTACGTAACAACTTAAATGTCCCCTGTTATTTTGATCACCTCTTTTTTCTTAGCCTTCTCTTCATGCACAACTTGTTCAATGTCTACAGAGTCCTGTTCATCTTTAGAATGGCATCTCCACTGGCAAAGCCTGGCATGCTGCACTGAGCTCAAGATCTTTTCACAACTCTTTAATGAGAGCACAGGATTTTATGTTTACATTCCACCCCCCTCACCACCTCCCCGTGTGCCCACTCCCAACTCTGGCACTTCGGCAATTCCCACTCTCGCCTCATGATGGCTGCTGCCTGAGATTTGCAATTAGCATCCTTCATGATGTTCTGCTTTGTTAGCTTTGCAATGCTAAAACCGGAGTGGGCGCAAGCTAAGGCATGTCAACGTTAGTCGGCGTTGGGAGAGATTTTGCTGGGATTTACTGTGTCGTTAACAGGGCTCCAGGCCCGCTCTCCTCTCCTGTACATTCAAACAAACTCTAGTTATTTCAGCTTCAGTGAAAGCTGACTTGGATCTGAGGAGAAAGCCTGCCACTGAACCCCGAGGGAATGGGCGACCGGTAGCCTTAAACACCTCTTCTTTCCCTCCCACCCGCCATCGCTCCATTCCATCCTCCCTCTATCCCCGAGCTTTGACAGAAGGTATGTATTTTAGGAGAGACCCCTGGTGTTGTGATGGACACGAGAGCCCTGTTTGAAATGGAAACCCACACATTCTGCCCTGCCACAGAGCACCAGGAATATCCCAACAGAGATGGTGAAAGGAAATGGAACAAGTGAAAAAAAATAGGCCTTTTTATTGAGGTTTTCCTTTCATAAACACAAGTAAATATAGGAACGACACTTCCTATTCAGGATATGATGCTGTGTAATGCTATCACCTCAACAGAGTACCCACTGACCACCATAGGCGTAGATAGTTTCTTTTTCTCATATCAACTCTCACTCTTGTATACACTGACAACACATGCTGGCTCAGATAACCAAGAAAAAAATACACGATAACAGAAATGAATGTAATTCATGAAAAGAGATAAACTGGGCCACACACAAGCTTATCCTCCAGTGTGAGCAGCGCCGTCTAGCTTTCACCATTTATCGTCTCCTTTCCCTTCAACCTCTATTTATTTCACACAGGAGAAGAATACCATGTGTTTATGCATGTGTGTATGAGTGTGTGTGTGTATTCTGGCGTACTTAAGTGTTTATGTGCATGTTGGCCTTTTTCTGTGTGCTTTTGTGTGTGCAAAGAAAATGATGTGGCACACTCCATCCTCCCTATAACTCACCTAGACTGATAAAGAGAGCAAAGGAATCGTTTCCTGCGCCTGCTACTCATTCAAATGGGCTGGCGTCTGTAAACAAGAGCTGCAGTTATCCGTGTAGCGGTCAGATAAGAGGGGAAGGAGACCTCCGGAGTGATGGATCACGAAGGGGCTCCCAGTCCTCTTCTCTTCCCAGCACCACCCTGCCACCTTGGGATAATAAACAGCCGCGGAGCAGGGGGGCAGATAAGAGCCATCACTCACAGTGGCCGGGCTGATAAGACACAGACGCTCTCTGTCACCCTCCATGACATTTGTTTTTCATTCCACTTCAGACCAAGGGAGAAGTCAACCTGTTTCATCTCATCAATGGGCCCCACTCAGGATCCCCCGCTGAGTGTGTGCCACCCTTTGACACTGATGGCGGTCAGGTGACTGACTGTGTCATGCTGCAAGGAAGAATAATGGACTGCAGCCCTGAGTGTCTCCACTGTTTCATTCACTGCAGTACCGTACCTCAAGCAAACAAACACTGCAGCAAAGGCTAACAAATTAATATGACAAAGTTGAAAGAGGATGTGATGTGAACTCTTCCCTCCCGCTATGCACTCATTGCAGTTACTGATATAGCAGAGACATTTTCCACTGAGGGTGTGTGCAAAACATGCCCACTTTGATGAATTGCGGCTTTATTTCTAAATATGTAGTCAGAGTTAAACCAAGAGGCCTTGTACACTCACTACCAAGTCCCTAGAGAAAATGTCCTGATACGGTAAAGCTCTATGAACAGTCTGTTCAAATTGAATACCTCTACCTGAGCTATTTTTGCACCTCATATGTCATCTTAATGGACCGACTGGGTGAAGTTTAAGAGTAAGAAACATCCAGGAGAACAGAGGTAGGTTTTCTATCCTTCCCTGGCTTGCTATAAAACCAAAGTTAGACATGAATCAATGTGAAATCTCCTTGAAGAAAAACCTCGAGCTACAAGTTGTAAATTATGCTTTAGAGACTAATATTTCTGATGGGGTTCGTAAAATTATTATTTCAAGTCATTTTGTATTTTACACCTTTAATTCCCTAAAAACGCAGAGGCCTATCAGAGGGAATATGCAGTCATTGTAAATCTTCCTGCCCTAACATTGCCACTACCAGGGTCACCCACAAGTCACAGATTTGTGAAGGTATAAAATGGTTACTTTATAGCTATCCCAATTGTTATACGTTAGAGTTATGTGCATTGTATTACCGCTAATGAAGGGCATAAATTCTCAGTTTACGACTGGACCTTTACAGGGGGGGTTGTAAAACACACGCTTTTTGCGTTACTTGTGTTTGTCACCGGAGTACTGGAGTTCAGACTGTGCACACACTGTTTCCATTAGTCAGGGACTGCTCCTCCGAGAGGCCTCCGTCTGCAGTAATGGGTCCGGGCCGTGAGAGAACGAGATCCCGTCCGTCGGTCACGGATGACATTTAACAGACAGGGCCCGACTTCCTGTGATCAGAACAGCAGAGACCATGAAGCTAATCCACGGCCCTCACAAATCCCTCATCCTCCGGCTGTCAAAAATGGACAGCGGCTGAAAGTTGTAGGACAACGATCACCTGCGTTGACCCCCACATCTCAGCTCATACGTCCAGAAACTGTCCAAGCTAAACATCGGATCTGTTTAATGCACCTCTCAGCTCTAAATACTGTGCAATTTGGTCAATACTGTTATTTATATCAACTTAAATGACATGTGTACAAATGAACCCCAAACCAATGGAGTGCTGGCGACATGCCATGTTCAAAAAAGCAACGAAGGGTGAGAGTCAACATAAAAAAGGATGTTTATAGGGAATAGCTGTGAGAAATTGTGATTTTTTTTCACAGTGATGCAAACCCGATGTCTGGGAGTAAAGATAGTAACATATAAAAGTCACAAAGGCTCTTTGTTTGATTTAACCTAAGTAGGCTTTGTATAAATGACTTACGCTACTGGTGTTGGTTTTACTTGCCATCTTGTATTCTTCACTGATAGTTCACCATAATTATGTCAATCACATTTATAGGGGTTGCACCTTGTGCTTCAGCAAGACATGGTAATAAACACTGGAGCTCTGAAGGGAATCGTTGCTCAGTTTTTAACCTCAGCTCTGCAGTGTTCCCACAGTGTTCAGAATATACGTATAGCTGCTGCTGATGCATGAGATCTTCCCCGTGTAAACACCCTACTGTGAACGCGATGTCCCCACCACAGGCGGGATATACCACTTTTGTATTGCTCAATGTATTTAAACTCTTTGACTTAGCCCTGTTATATTTGCATTTTGAGGGCTACCTTTTTGCAAGTGTTGTATCTAATATGTTCTGTAACATCAACATAATTCACAACTATGCAAATGGCAGGCCTTGCTCTGTCACTGAGGGTAATATTTGACAGTCAAAGGATGCTGGAGACAGTAGGTGTTCAGTACAGCAGCGCAGGGATTGGGAGGGATTGACAAATCAAGCAATTAAAGGGGAGGTGATTATGTCATAATTTCCTTGGGATGGCTCAAAAAAGGTCCTGCTACATTTCATATTCACACTGAATGAATGAATAAGGAATGTAAGGGGGGGCTGAGGATTGAAATATCTCACAGGGACATTCTGCTTACTTTTTTCAGACAGGCCTTATCTCCCCACGTTCAGCCCTGTTAATATGATGATGAACAATATTTCATGAAGGGCAGCTGAGTATGTCTCCTGGAGAGAGCGGGGGGCTCGCTCTGTCTCCTCCCCATGTCCTCGTCTTTCCTTTGTACCACTCTTTTCTCTGAGAGAGGGGATAAGGTGAAGGGGGGGGGGGCAGGTGAGGAGAGGGAAAGCGTGGTAGATAATCGCTACACACACACACACACATTCCTCAGAAACACACCAGCTCGGGACCCTTCTCTTCCCCTTCAACCCCCCCAAAACATTTTCATATCAATAATCAAGCAATTTTGCTACATGCTAATCCATCAAAGCGGGCTGGGGCTAATCTGCAGGCGTGGGGCTGGGTGGTTTGTGCCGCTTCCTCTTTTCAGGTGTGCCCCACTCGCTGGCAGACATTTGTCCCGCTATGTGGCACACAAAGCCCCTGCCCTGTCAGCACTGATTGATCAGAGGCCGGCTGTAAAGGAGGAAAGCAGCACACCCTATCAATGATGCTCTACATCTGCACCTGAAAAGAGCCTTCGTCTCCTTCCACAGCACGCCCAACGCTGTAGATAATGAGAGTCGTGCTGTTAACAGCTCCCGCAGCTCTGGTTTTTGTCATGTGTATATAGGCAAAGTGCTTACCTTTTAGATGGAGGGAAGAGACAGTTTAAAAAACAGGGCCCTTGGTAGGGAGATTATCATTATGTCTACAAACGCTGACAGGGTTGAATTTCAGTGACTCCTTTGCAGATTAGCGGGGCTTTCTAAAGGGTGCATTTGCAGAACAATGTGATTGCGTGTTTGATTTTAATTTTCTGACAATCTTTCACAGCATGTAAGGGATACGCGTGGATGTTTTTTTCTGTACTCGGCATTGTTGGGATTTAGTCAGGCTAAGGGTGCTTTTAGAAGCATATGAAGGCATAGCAGGCGCCTCTAAGAGCCCGGGCCATCCTGCAGGAGGGAGAGTGAGAGGTAAAATGCAGAGGCCTCATTAGTAGCACATTTATCATCTCCTGTCTGTGATTTAAAAGAATGACTGGGTCAAATCACTTTAAATACCTCGGGGGAAATCAACATTTGTCATTGCAAAGCAAACCTGCCTCTCCCTTCTCTTCTGGCATTAATTTATTCCGGTAAACCAGCCTCATTCGCCGCTGCACTGATTTTAATATCATCCTTGCAAAAACCTTGGCTGACTGTCCATCTTAATTCATTGCTTTAACACACAATTGTCCCCTTCAATTCATTGGAGTAGTACTCAACCCTAGCAAGGCTAAGCCCTGCCCACAGACACTGGGCAGGTGATGCAAATGGTCTTTAGTGAAACACTAAAGTGTGGGAGACATGGCAAATTATTCTTCTGATGTCTACAATTAAAAACGAATGCCAACAGCCCAGATCAGAAAAATGTACACGCTAAGAACAAGAAAGAGATTATGTATTATAAATGTGTTATTAATGCGTAACTCGGCGAGGTCGGGGAAGTCAAGATAGGTGTTGAAATATGGATGTCACCCTCAAAGAGCCCGCTAACATTGCTGCAAGTGGACCCTCTGGACACACCGCCTGACAGAATATTTATGTGTTTGCCAGCACACCAGCTTACATCATCCGAGGACAGTGCAATACTGGAGACTACCAGCATCTCCACAGTATCGAGCAAAATAAGGGCCTTGTACTGACTCGGCTCCAAATGGGAAATCATTTTCCACCAAGCAATCCTCTAACGTAAGTTTTGCATTCATTTTGTCTAAATCATTTTGCTTTATTTATCCAGAGGGCAAACATGAAAAGACTCATAACATCTGACCACTTTATCCCTCTGATTTCACATCCAATTACACTCAAGCTATATTATTATTTTGCTAAAACTCAATCTTACACAATGGGTAACAATGTGCTGCATTATAGACGTGGGATGGTCACTTTTACCAATGCACCACCAAGCTACTTTTTGTAAGTGGAAGTTGAAGTGCTGATGGGACATTTAAGATGTTGATTCCAGCGTTGTTTGCTCGGGCACTGCAGAACTATTTCAAAGTCAGTTGGAAGGATGCAAAGGGACAGATGCTGAGCAAGTCCTGAAAGAACTGCGGGATGGCGCAAAGCAGCAGTAGAATTAACGCATTTCTATTTCATGCCAGTTCAGACCGAATTGTCTGCCATATGTAAATATTAGTTCAATAATGAATGCACTTCCCCTGCTTTTATTTGCTTTAAGCCCTCACAGTCACACACACATTGGCACTACGCGAGACACAAATTAGAGAGCGTTTTAAAGGAAATATTCAAAGAGCAGCCTGCCGCCGGAATATCAGTTATTATTTTTGATGTTGCAATTTCTGACACTTTGATGCAATCAGTGAGTAGCCCCAGCATTCAGCCCTCTCCAGGGAGAGAGCTGTCAGGAGTGAGGAGCCGGTGGGTAGATAATTATGGGAGATCAAACCTCGCTAGTTAGTAGGCAGGAACGGGAGGCAAATGCCAAAAACCAGCCAATGTTTCGCAAACGCTTGTTCAAGGATATCCTAATTGCTATAAGTGGTTCCTTCAGGACTGGCACTTCAAACACTGCCTGCTGCATGATGTCATCTCCCTGGCTCCCCTTCACACTCACAATAGGCAAATTAAGGAAGAGAGCACAGCAAAGCAAACCTTTTTTTAAAGTGTCCTTCCTCTGCCATGACATCTGACTTACATCAGTAGCAGATATGGCTAGGTACCGAACATATACACAGGAACGCATGAGTTATGCAAGCAGACACAATATTGTCTTATTGTTGTTTTTGTTCTTTGAATAGTTTTGAACTTTTGATGGTGATATCAATGGAACATAATTATCATAGAATGCAGGCTAATTAATATGCGCAACACAACAAGTACACCCATACTGTTCGTAAATATTAGGGTTGTATGATCTC
Organism: Gymnodraco acuticeps; assembly: GCF_902827175.1. Lineage (NCBI taxonomy): Eukaryota > Metazoa > Chordata > Actinopteri > Perciformes > Bathydraconidae > Gymnodraco > Gymnodraco acuticeps. The sequence continues at coordinate 1,527,117 of NW_022990270.1, forward strand.
AAAAGCAATACATTCTGACATCCAACAGTGTGCTCCATAATTCAAAGTGAGAACACAGTCCTATCTGCCAGTACTGTTTGGAGCCTACCTCTCCGATTCCCTTCTACCTTTGCATTTCAAAGGGAAGGAGAGGGGAAGGTGAGCACAATTAGTTGAAATCAGTCAGAACAAATTGTCCGACAGCCTCATACCATGCTAACACATCCAAGTCCATTTGCTGCAGGTGGAACGACCCTCTTACCGTGACCCTTGTACCCCAGCAACATGCAGAAACCCACCGCTGTCTAATCAGTCGCTCACACTTATCGTTGACCAATGTCTCATCAAATACAGAAACTAACTTGAAAAAGAATGCTAGACCTGTTTCTGTCTGCCTGAGCTACATCAAAGGAAACCCAACCCTCGGCAATCAAAAAGAAGGATTTCATGTTTCAAAAACAATTCACATTTTCAAAGGGGGACCACAGCTGACATACAATCGCAGTAAACCTATTGAGTCTCCAGCTCCCTCATTCTCTTTCTCTCCCCGTTGTGAATGTGAATCTTGAGGGTCATTGATCATCTCATTAAATTCAGCCCCAAAGAAAGCGATCCTATTCACACAGCTCAGGAATTCAGACGTGAAACACCCCCGCCTCTCTTCAGGCACACACAAACACGCTCGCACCATCAAACATCGCCAAATGACTGCCTTTCGCAGACAAGAAAGACGGCAATAAAATGATAAAATAAAGTCTATTTTGTTCAAAAAGGGTAAAAAGGGGTCATTTTCTGCATGGAGTGCTGAACTGTTAGCATAACAAAGCATCGGCTGGTGAGCTAATGGCTCTTCATCAGTGACAAGGGGCTAGCTAGCTTTTCAGTGGTGTGCTCCTCACAAAGTGGCCTGCAACAACACCTTACTCCTGCTCCTGACCTTCCTATATTTAAACACAGGAAATCCCAATGTCAAGCTAAAGTCTATACGCAACCTTCACACTGACAGACATAAAGTTAGCTAAAATAACAAACATTCTGCCATGAATATTATTAGACCTCCGAAGGCATTATGAAACAGACATAACAACACAAACACAGAGTAGGCAGGCAGCCTTGTGAGCGCTCCGCAGACCCAGAGTGGCTTGGCTCAGTCTAATTGTCTCTCTAATTGGTGATGTCTAAAGGGGGTCTTCTCTTTATTTTTGGACAGAGCAGCATGCCATCACGCAAGGCAAATTACATAGACAGACAGGCTGGAACACAGCAGAGGAGACGCAAATGACAGCGAGAGAGAGAGAGGGGGGAAAGTGAGAGCAGAGAGCAGAGGGAGGGGGAGATGATTATCATTATTATTATTTTATCCACCATGGGGAAAAGACATGTTTAGAAAACTGAGTTTCAGGTGGCTAAACATCCAAATTGCTCCCCTCCCAACGGCCCCTCGGTCCCCTCCATCATCCCAGCTCTGGCTGAGTATGTTGGGGATGAGGTCATGCCGCACTCATCCAGGCCGTGGCGAGAGGCCTCATTCTCCACTCCTCAGCCCCACGTTTTATCCGGGAGGCCTACCTTTGATGTGCTCGTAATATGAAGGACGCAGGGCTATCAGCTAGCTGTCAACTCGGTAACTACCCTGCATCGCTCCCAGGGGCAGCAGAGCCAACGAGCCAACATGGCCGCCAAGAGCCCAGCAGCTCTGCCGCTGATGGACCTGATTAATTCCCTGGAACGCTGGTTTGTCTTCATGCAGTTCAGTCAATGACTTCATTCAGCAGGGTGAGGTCACCAGAGGCCTGGTAATAAAGGGGCTGCACTTCACAGTAAAGACAGCCAGCCTGTGTGCAGCTCTCCAAAAGAGCCCTTTAAGAAAGAAGAGGGTATAAAAAGGAGGGAAAAAGCCATTGTCTTTGGCTCCAGAGCAGCAGTTTGAGCAAAAGCGTACTTCCTCTCACTCCTGCCTTCTCTTCTCTTTCCTGTCTCCCATTGTGGGAGAAATAATAATTGGCAGGTCAATGAATTATTAGCACAGACAGCAGCTACAGCAAGAACATGTCCCTTATTGGCGGAAGCGCCATTAAATGTGACTTTCCTTTAAAAGAACAGAGTAAATGGATTTCTTAAATAAGAAATTAAATGGGTTTTCCATTTTTCCCTGCGACTCTAACCACCTTTTATTCTATTTGAAAACTTTCATGGTTTTTATAGAGAACAATGTGTCAATGTGATGAATGAGCATTCAATAAACCCAGTGATAACGATAGAAGTTGTCCTCTCCTCTCCTTGAGTCATAACTGATGTAGCACAGTGGTTTAGAGCAGTAGTCTCATATAACAATGCTTATTAAGAGGCAAATGCCTTTAAACAAGTCAAATAAAATTGATGTCATTCACTTTTTGAAACTCAATGATAATCTGGGGAATTTCACTCCAACAAACGGCATGGGGAAACGACACATCTTACGAGTGTGAGTAACTCACTCTCGCGCTTATGGGATTGTAAAAAATGACAATTTCTTGAAATGTGCTATAAATTTGCTGAATTGCTCTTGCCATCCCCAGGTTGATGGTTGCTTTCACTTCGTGGGCCGTGCAAGTCGAGTCACTTCATATAATCTGGAGTCACAAATCACAGCGGGCCCCCAAGCCTCCGAGGAGTAATATGGGACTTTTTAGGCTCTTTTTCGCGGCTCGGGTTATCCCGGCAGACGGGGACAAATAGATGGGAGTCTGAGACCTGCCTATCCACCCGTCATGCTTCTGAGATGGAGCGTGGACGTGGACGGGGGTGTGAAGGAAACTGTGGCCCAGCAGTGATGCACGGCGCTGCGAGCTCATAAAGCAGGCCATCAGCTGACCTCCGAGGCACGGGGGAACAGGCAGGGCCTTTACGACCATCACCAGATTTAACAGCCAATAATGACTGGAATAACCGCTTAAACCTTTACGGACCTGCACAGCCGCGTGGTAGCAGTGACAGCCGAGCGAGGCAGGAATAAAGACGGAGAGAGAGAGTGATATATTCAGCCAGTGCCCTGACAGGGGCCATGTTTCAACCGAAGGGAAAATGACAGATGTAAAAGGGGAGCACCCTGATATGTGTGTGTCTTTAAGTGGAGCCAACTGGCTTGTCCATTCCCATCCTGATGAATGCACAACAGGGAGAGCTGGAGAGAGGAGTGGACCAGGGAGAAGACAGGAGTGACGCATGGGGGAAGATAGAGGGGAGAACAAACAGAAAATGCAGGGGAAAGGTACAGTCTGAATGAGGGTTTTTACGGCAGGTAAAAATAAATAATAATAATAATAAATCTGATCAAACTCAAAAAACACAACTAAAGAAATACAGCTTTTTTTTCTCAAAGGCATTTTGCAAATCCACCAATGCAGTTTTAAGTGGATATCAATACATTTTTTAAAGATTGAGATTAACAAAAAAGTGTATGTGCCTGAAATAACATGAGAATAGCGGATAAAGGATATCATATTATTTGAACATACTTTGGCAATTTAGCATGAATAGAAATATGAACACATACAGTATATTGAATTATGACTAATGTAATTATATGAATTGCTTTATTTAACACCCCTCTAGTAAACTAAACACTAATACACAGAGAGAATATAACTATTTAGTGTTACACAGAGTAGCCTGAAGTTGCAGTATATAAATGTCTTTACCGGACGCGAGTAAAAATCTTTATTTACAATCTTTGTTCAGCAGACTTCCCTCTCCTTTATCCTGACGTCAAGTCTAAGTTATAGCACACTAGCATCCTCTGGACTAAGATCATAACACCAATTCATTAACTGTTGGCAGCGTACTAATTCTGATTTTCAATAAACTCTCTAAAGCTAATACAGTGCTCATGAAAGGAGGCCCATTTCACAGGCTGGCACATGTTCAAGCAACATATGCTCACATAATCTCTTAAAAAGCATGATCCAAGTCCAAATTTAATTATGTAATAGCCCAAACGAAATCAGAGTGCCGACACAGCAGAGCTCTGATACACAACGTTGTGCCACTCCACTCCCATTCTCCTCATTTGTTTATTGCTCTCACTATTCCCAGCAGCCTCGGTGGCCGCGGCGTCCCGAGTCCACTCAACGGCCTACAGATGGCTCCAGGCTCGTTTCACATGGTTGTTTGTCTTTTTAATAAGGTCTGCTCGAGATATTGGACTATTGTTATATGATCATAATGCTTTTTCATGGTCTCTCAAGCCATTACTTGCAGTACATTGTGTTTTTACATACTAAGTTCAAAGTCTTTTAACTTGATTTTCTCTTGGTTCATATGGGTTTACAGCTGTATGACTCACGGCAGTAGTGCTGCCGGTAGTCAGATCAGGTTTAGGAGTTTCAGGGACAAAATGGGTGGGGGGGGGCTCAGGGATGTTCCTGGTTCTCTGAGCCCTGCACTTCCTCTGGCAGCAGCACTGAGCCGAGGCTCCTGATCTCTGAAGAATACAGATAAAATAACCAGTGAACAGTGTCAAACTATGATACTGTCCCCAAACATCGCTGAGGAGGAGTAAAAATATATATATGACCATAAAAAACCCACAAAGGAGCTCTACTGAAGACTATATCCAAGATACCAGGTCACCTTTTTTTTCTCATGTAACAGTATCAATAAATTCTGGGACAAAACTGCATATCTTAAGCACCTTACTGGTGACTTTTACAGTGCACAGTCGGCGCTTGGCACGCAAACGATAACATTCCCCCCACACAATGGTCTAATCTTCATGGCACAGGTAGCACTGGGATTGTCTTGGATGTGCACTCTGCCGTCGCCTGGGTTTGTCCCGGCATTAGAGCCCTCTGCATTCCTTTGTGCTTTTTAACCAATGAATTAAAGAGGATTTCAACGAGGGAATACTTATCGGGAAAAAAATTACCCCCTTTACTCAGAGATAAACAAATCAAACTCAATAAGTTGGAAAGAGTTTCACAAACTCGTTCTGTAATCAGGAAGAGCTGCTGAAGATAATTTAGACATTACCTTACACAAAGAGTGAGGAAAAGTGAACCCTTAAGCTGTACGGGACAGGGTTCATTTTGAGCAGCTGCCATTGCTGAGCAAAGTAGTTTACTTTACAATTTGTATTTATAGGAGCCAATCAGATTGTTGTGTTGTGAGTAAATAAATGAAATTGTTGGGAAGTATTGTTTGTAGATTATATATTCAGGTCACTTCTCCCAAGAAATCTTTTAATTTTTTAATCCATGCAGATGTTTGTTTTCAGAAAACTTCCTGAAGTGCATCCCCAGATGAACACTGAAAGCATTCTTAAGTAGCTAAGTTGCTCTTATACAAAATACCTCAAAGCGTCTAAGATAATACATGTGGATTGAAATGCAATCTGCCTCTCACTTCTTCCCAAGATAAGTTCAGCCATTGACAAGACCTGGCTTCCTCCTCTTATCTCGCAAACACTTGATACCAGAAACTCGGTGCATAAATAAGTCTTTCAAGATTGTGATGTAAATATATCCGATTAATCACAACAAGAAAAACTGCAACAACTCGTGCTTCCATCCCCCAAAACAACATTGTAAAAAATGTTCCTTTGCTTGCAGTTGTATCAAAAATATTGTATACTCCCTCCTCACAATTCTGCAATCACACAGCCCTCAGTCATATACCCATTACATGGACGAGTTTTAATCTATGCTAATCTATTGTAATATTTTCATTTTCAATTTTGGAGATTATTATTAACATTAATTTAAAGCAAGACAATATTAAAAAAAAGAACTAGAGACAAAACTGCATTTGGATAATCTATGCAAAAGCTCTAAGCCCATTTCCATTCCTGATGGATTTAGTGACACACACCCCCCCCCCTTACCCCCCAGCACTAAAATATTTAATTTTACTGAGTAGATCCCCAGGACATGACGGAAAATCATCAGGTCCATGTTCAAGTTTAATTACTGATTACTGATTTAAAACCCAGTCTCAACCCTCCAGCCCCTTCATTTCTGCTGTAACAGTGAAGGAGGGAGAGAGGGAGGAAAAAGACAAAGTACATGTGTGTGTATTTTTGGATGTTTTAAATGCTGCCTCAAAAGCACAAAAGAAACTGCTTTGTGTATAGTATTTGATTAACTCATGAATAATGGATTAGATCCCTAAATGTCCTCGATTCCCTCTGCTTCCCTCAATATCCCTCCGTTCCACAGTGTGGCGCTCTCCTCTCCTCTCTTCCTGTTGAGTCAAAGCAGATTGAGATGAGACCCGTTTTGGCACCTACCATCTCCCCCCCCCCCCCCCCTCACTTTTCACACTATTAAACGTCTGTGCATGTAGCATGTGTGTGAGTGTGCAAGCATGTGTGTGCACGTGTTTGATTAAGCTCCATCTAGCTACCCTCATTGCTGCGGATGCCTCTGAATCTATTACAATCCCTCCATCACAGAAGGCACTAGATTTACATTCCTCGGGCCTTGTTTGAAGAATATCTCAGGTGGGGTAATATATTTCCAGAGTGTCCCTCTTATAGGTTTACTCAGACTCAAATAGGCTTGAGAAAGTTGCTGTTGTACACCAAGGGAGGCATTTTCACCTAATGAAACCCGAGATCAATATAACTGTTCTCTCTTCTCATATATAGTGCATGTACACAAGGGAAATAAAGCATTATATTTCATCCTTAAATGTATAATGGATATCATTCTTTATATAATACGAACTTCAATTCCGCGTGTGGCGCAGAGGGGAGATATTTCCTCTGATGATGTCCCTATATTACAGAAAACATATATATAAAGTGGAAGCATTAGGATGTATGGGGAAAAATTGAGCATTACATACCTGGAAAAGGACAATTGAACTAGCTTAACACTATAGTTAATCGTATATAATTAAAAATCTTACATTTACATATTAATCATTAATCTGCTCTGCCTACCGCAATCAACATAACTTAAATCAAGAGCTCAGGTTTGAAAGAAAATAGAGCACAGGAATGAGAAAAGAGCAGATAAGCGTGGAGAGGAAGGAAGATGAGGGAGAGGAAGATGAGAGGCGAGCGGTGAGAGCAGCCACTTCAGGTGCAGCCCTTATCGGAGGCGGAGAGAGGACCTTTCTTATGTAATCTGTGATTTCATTCAGCCTCCGTATCAGATGATTGTCTGGGAGAAGAAAAAGCCATTTTGAGGGGAACGGGCTGCGTGAAAAGGATCGTCTCCCCGGCAGCTCACCCTTCCATGTCGAACCAGCCGCATGGCACCGAAGGTCAGCAGAATTATTGGAGGCGGGGGTGGCTCTGCTAGAGAAGACAATGATATGGCCTTAACCCTCATTTAGAGGTGCCATTTCCCCACCTGACCCCCCTGCTAAAGTGTTATTTTTCCATGTTATGAAATGTGATAGCTCTCTGGTGAAACAGGAGTCTTCAGTTAAGGAGGTAATACTTTGGCGTGCAGCGACAGGCAGACCGGCTCAGCTCCCCCTAAATAGGCTGGCTGTGCGGCCTTACTGCTCCATGCTACGCAGACAGTTCAATCAGGGTAAAACAGCGCTCATTTAACCGCTTGGCTAACAACAGCCAGTGGCACACAGCGGTACACACCGGAGCTCCGAGATTGCACAGTTAGGGGAGATGATGATAATGTCTTTGTGAATTTCACCCAGACATGTCATTTTAAAATAAGGCTCTGCACAGGGCTGTGTTAAATGTCATAACCTGTTGTTTTCAGTCCCTGGTCTCTTTCTCTCTCCACACATAATGTGAAGGATTGGTTTTTAGAAAAGGTGGAAATATCTTCATTTAACGCAGTGGTCAATAATTGATGAAGAGTAAGATGCAGCAGTGATTAAAAAGGTATTTTTCTGCACAAGCTGAAGATCATGTTTGAAATGCTTGTCCGGCAATTACAAAGTCAACTTTTACATGTGGTGTGGTATTAATAAGTAAGGTGGAGAAATCATAAATGGCTAATGCTTCATTAATTTCATATTATATTTTCATTAATGTAAAATGATGGGAGCAGCACTCTGAATAATTCCATTTCTAAGCAAACTGTGTGCAATATCTTATGTAAATCAAATGTCAAGGAGATAAAGCATATAATCGCTTCATAGAAAAGGTTCGCATGTGATTATGGTTCTATTAATACAACTTCAAATTACTTTATACAGGAAGAAAATATTTCTGAAATTCATTGTTGTTTCTCGTGCTGTAGTGGTGAAGATTTGTTTTACTCATGTAAAGACAAAAAGGAATGCTCCAAGATATTGATTGCTGTTGTGTGTTATGATGTGTGCTATCAGAGGAGGAGAGTTTATGCAGGGGAGGTAGGGGAGGGGGTACAGAGGGATGAACACCCTGGTTGACTCTCAGCAGCTCCACCTAGGGGAGCGGAGAGGAGCCTCCACTCACACCTGATATTTTCTCACAGCATCTGCAAACCCAAACAAAAATGTGTGACGGCTTTCTGTATCTCGATCAGAATCAGTCCTACATATTTGTCACTAATCATCCCTTAGATGTGAGGCGAGAGGGCACATGGCTACAGGGTCCGGTCTGACACAGGACCTTGGTTTTGGATAATGGTGCCCAGAGGGCTGAAGCACAAGGTAGCGCCGGGGGTCAGAGGAACAGGCAGATTAAGGAGGAGAAGTGTTGAGGTTGTCACCTCGGGGCCTCCACCCACACAAGGAGAGGACGCTGAGACCAGGCCTGCCATCATTCAAAGCAGATGGCGTTTTTCTTAATGTGTCAGGGCTTATTTTTGGGATGCAGCCTCTGGCAGGCCCTGGATAGACTAGTTATTAGGCATGTACGCTTATAATTTAGCCAAACCACGGAGGGTTTGGAACCAAACCCTGAAGCCTCAAACTCTCTTCTCTCTGCCTTTCTGTTAGGGTATTGAAAAAAAATAAAGGAGACTGATATTGTGAGAATGGCTTAACACGAAAAAACCAAATATGGTGTGTGTGTGTGTAGTTCAGGTACACTGTTGTGCTCGAGGCTTATAATCCCTACTGGGGCCACACATACAAAACTACCATAGAGGTATAAAAGGAAATACAGAATTCTTACGTCATACATGTTTTGTAATATTTTTCAAGGAAAAAAGTAATCAAGTTGAATGCAAGTGCAACTTCTATAGGTTATGCATGTTACCTGTGATATTAATTGCAATAAACACAGTCATGCATTTACAGTCATTGATCCTTACACCAAGACAAATGTACAGTACGTCTGCAGACCTGCACAAGTGCTGGAATCCAAATCCAAACACCCACATGTCACAACAAGCACTCTGACAAACACACACAGGCATCAGGACTGAGATAATTAGCAAGCACAGCTGACTCCTTGAATTGTCCTCCGTCCTCCCCCCATCGTTTCCCTGCTAATAGGGGCGTGAGTCCCACTTATTAGATGTGATTATCCACCCAGGGCTGTATGTAGATTAGCTTTATTACATCCCTCAACCAGCTTCTCTGCTATTTAGACAGAAAATGTAATTCAATGATGTAACTTAGATATAAATCTGCATTTACAGGGCAAAGTCCCACTCCAGCACTGGTTATGACAGGTTGGCTGATTAAACTATCAGGCTGACAAGCCCAGCAGCCACACAAGAGGACAGGCAAAAGTACAAAGGCCCTCTTATTATAGAAAATCCCCCAGAATAGCCAACGGTGGGGATATGGTAATGATGTAGTACCTCTCCATCAGGTCTACACACACACACACACACACACACACACACACACACACACACACACACACACACACACACACACACACACACACACACACACACACACACACACACACACACACACACACACACACACACACACACACACACACACACACACACACACACACACACACACACACACACACACACACACACACACACACACACACACACACACACACACACACACACACACACACACACACACACACACACACACACACACACACACACACACACATATTTGTGGACTCAAGTGCATACATACAGACAAACATATACACCCAGAATTTGTTTTTATACTAGTACCTATGTGCACTCATTTGAACCATGCACAGACACACAAAGACACACACACACACACACACACACACACACAATGACACACACACTTATCTCTCCAATTCCCTTATCCAGCTGAATATGATGACTGGCTTTTGGAATGACCTCCAGGCAGAGGACAAGGCCTTGTTCTGTGGCTCCCTCCCCTTCCCCTCCTCTCTTTCTTCCTCCCACAGAATGAATCCTAAAGATTGGTGACCTTGCTGTGGGTCTGTGAGGGAAATGAGCTACATCTTGTCACAGACTGAACAGGCCATTTGAAACCTGGTTTGTTGGCTTTGAAAGGGCCCGCGATCGTGGAGCTGATAAGCGGAAGGGGTGTGAAGAGGTGGCTTCTATTCTGAAAATTAAAAGGCAGGCCTGATGAAAATATGTCTGGATTGGTGTTAAGCATATCGTTGCAGGATGCTTATCAAGAGAGCATCTCTACAGCGAAAGAGAAAAGGGCAGACAGGCGCTGGGAATCCATACTCTGCTGCTGGCAAGCTGTAGGCACCAAACAAAAACAAGCAGTGAGGCTTCTCAACAGCCCTTATGCCAATAACTAGGAATATGTTAATGAATCTCAGGAAGCAAATTAACTTTAAGGGTTTCTTACCACCGTGCCATCTTTGGGATAGGATTTAAAATTCATTATCTGCACAGTTATCCAAATCCATGCTATGGTTCAGACAGACACACAACACACACAAAGTCAGGAAACAAGCACAAATGAGCAAACTCGCCCATTTCTCCAGCGACACTGTGTGTGTGAGTGTGTAAGGAGCTCTCCAAACAAAAGCTGGCATCTCCCATGGCCTGCACAAATGTTTGTCTAATGTAAACCGCCATATAGGAGCATCTAATTAGGGGTGTCAGGCGGCATGTGGCTGAGAAATCTCAGCCAACTGTCAGCCGATTCAGATCGCTCCCAATCAGCGGGGAGACGAAAAGGGAAGAAAAGGCAGGAGAGCATCCGGCAACTGGGAGCCGGGGACCCGAGCGGGGGGCAATTAACAGCCAAGGTGAAGCCCCTCATTGTCGTCAAAGAGACTATGCTAGCCATGCATGTTAGACTCCTACCCTCCCCGTTACTTCGCCGGCATCCAATGGCACTTTTGTAATTAGGCTCGGAATGCGGAGCAGTGCTGCATGGCGGCGGCCCCGGTGCTGCCTTAAATGACACATGAAGGAGAGCATGCTGGGTAGGCGGCGCGGCGTCACTGTAAGCACAAAGTAAAGTAGGTCTGCAGTTTTTAAAGGGAGAGAGTTAGTCGGCAGGGCTGGCTGGAATGCCACAGTGGGTGAAGCCAGATAAAGGTCACAGTAACCCAGCATGGGTCCAGTGTCCTCATTAAAAACCTTACACTTTACAGAGAGAAGGGGATGCTCTTAACCACGGCACGGCACTTTTAAGACCACACCAAGTAAGGGTGAGTCTTGGAAGGCCATGGAAAACACATGGTTACACACGTTGAACACCGTGCAGGAAGAGGCAAATAATACTTGAAGGCTGGGGAGGAAACACAGGGCATGAAAGGTAAGGAAAGAAATCACAGGCCAAGGTGTTTCTGAACCACGTCCCTTGGCGTTGATGATTAGTGGGTGAAAAGTGTGAGAGGAATGCAGTGTTTTTTTCCCTACCTTAAGCCATGATTTGCTTTGCATAAACAACAACAACAACAACAATAGCAGGCAGGTTATTCTGTAGAAGCCACACAATGAGCTCAAGGGTTCCTCATAACATCTCATTATAGTTAATGAGCGCTGTGTGTTTACAATGTGTAGCTCTATAGAGCTAGCAGTGTTTACCCATCCCCTCCTCTCAATGGAGATCACTCAGCACACCCCAAAACAAAGGAGGATTTGTTTAGCCATGGGCTGTGTTTCTTCCCCTCTGGATCATAGGGCTCAATCTAGCAGGCACAGGCTGTTAGCACTATCTCCAAAATGCATCACAGCTACCATGGAATCCCCAAAATATGGCGGGTTACAAAGGTACATAATTAAGTTAGATTAACACTGTATGTCTACCTCCGACATAAATACATATCCCTACAAAAACATTCAAACCAAAACGTCCACAAATGAAATGTTCTTTTGAAAAACAACAAAGCAGTCTGAGTCAACTTTTCTAGGTTTCACTATATTGAGTCATAACAATTCCCACAACACAACAGAGGTGATTACATGGTTAACATAAATGGTATTGTGATCTGTATACCTACTTGTATGACATTTATTTTATTTGATAGTATTGTTTTTTCAGCCACTGTACAAAGAAAGGTTATTTTCTTAATATATTTTTACACTTTAAAATGTATTATAAAGTTTGTAGTTTTTTCACCATATGATTTAAAGGTCACCTATCATGCTATTTTTAGGTAATAGCATAGGTTTCAGATATATAAAAAACATGTCTATGAAGTGTTTTGCTCAAAATACCAAACAGATCACCCATTCTAGCCATGCCTCATATCCCTCTATTTCACTTCCTGTTTCAAAAGTGCTGATTTGGGGATAAAGCTTAAACATTTTTAAAAATTGATAAAATAAAGAAGGAGGGGGCTGAGTTCATGCGGGACCCGGCAGCTACTGTCTAAACTAAATACTGCGGTGATGAAACGCCATATCATGGATTATCAAGGATTATCTCTGAAACAGTATGGAGCTCAAAGGCTTTCTCTCTTGCCGGTTATACCACAAGGTGAGTTTTATTTCCTGCTTCTTCACACACATGCTCTCCAGTACAGGTTAGCTCTGAGTGTTAGCGATGCTAATGTAAACACCGACCATATTACGTACAAAACAGTTGGGCATTGTTTCTGATAGCAACTTTCAGATAGGGCCGTGGGTGCACATTTCCGATATTGCGTTATATCGGGACGCAAATCTGGATCAGCTCCGTTGTACCCCCGTTTTTAGAGATTTGGGTACAGAGGAAAAAAGAGAGAGTTTTATTTTCTGACGCTGCGTTAGTTCCCCGACACACAAGGGACACATATTTATGTATAACAGACATCAAAAAGTGCATTTTGCATGATAGGTCCCCTTTAAGGTCGTTGACCCAAACACAATGTAATTAGATAACTCGTGGGAAGGCTACTTTCTATATGCTATGCTGTCTGCCCACCTGATTTAACTAATGTTGTAACCTTTTACCTTGACTGTATATATTTGTATTCAGTTAGTGGAATACAAAAAGATGGTCTCATAGGCTCCACACTTGAATCTCAAAATATTGTAATGACTACAAACTCTGAGAGATGTACGGAAACATATAAGACTATCTGCAGTTCCCTCTTACCTGATAATCTGTGAGTATCAAGTAAATTAATTGGAGATTGAGACAAACAAATGATCTTATTTCTTTGACTGTTTGGCAGTCTGAATCAGCAAACTCAGCTCATATGCTTCACGTCCATACGCCTCCGTAATTAAACTAGTCAGAAAATACCAGAAGGGGAGAAAATTAAACATTACAAAAATATTTCCGTAACATCACATCTGCATAAGAACAACACATACCTTACTGCATCAAACGCCTATCCACTAATTAAGAAAATTATTATCTACACCTAAGATCCTTGAGTAAAAAGCTAGAGGAGAGTTCTGCATGGGATCCTCTTCTCTTAATCAGTGTGTTAGGAAGCATGGCAATTGAGAGGCTGATTGAGTCCTGTGTTGGGTGTGTGTTAATCTCTGATTAACATCTGCGTGTGATCTCGTGGAAGTATGGCACCAGTGAGCCCTATGTGCACACAGGGCATGAAATATCCAGGCGTGTAATAACATTTTATTTACAAAGGGCCCACTGGGCACAATGCATGCCAGCATTGCCAAACGGAGCCCAGTGCAATTCACTTGAATGCACTATATTACCCTGGCAATCCAACTGGGGAAGGGGAATGGCTTTAGTCACACTGGGTTATTAGGAGCTGCGAGATGATGGATACCTGTAAAGCAAACCTAATCCAACACTCATCAGCCTCAGAAAAGAACAGCGGGGAACCTATAAAAGAGGGAGGAAGGGGCGTGATGAGGACCATACGGGACGGGAGGGTCAGTGTGCTCCAAACCGCACGACCCAAAGCCTTCAATTTATCTGTAGTGAGACCTGCCTCCCCAGCGAGGAGCGAAGCAGGACTGTATTTCAGGAAGGAATGTGAAGCATGCACACCACAGCGCCCATCCACTCCTCTTAAATCAATGGTGCATTTAGCCAGGAACCCGCTGGATCAAAATCAATAAAACACACTATTTCAGAACACAGAGGGGAAAACATGGATGCATACGAAACATGAAATCATTAGCATGTTGAGTGACAGGAGTGTATTGAAAAGTAGGTATTCATACACGGTGACTACATGTTGGTGAGTGTTAGCAACGAGGGCAGAGTTGTGTTTATGCATATGTGTTGTACGCAAAAAAAATGGTCATTACATTTCATGTCTTGTTAGTTTCTTGGACTGACATTCAAGCAATGGCATGTCAAAAAACAAGGTTCAAGGTATGGCAGCACTTATATATGGAATTCAATGAATCACAATCACACAATATATGAAAATATATGGCTCGATTCATATTCATTGTTGCTATGAAGTGACAGCTTATCTGAATAATCTCCACTTTATGCAAGTGTGAAAATATAACCTATGGGTTGACCTATCGCGCCCTAGGGGCTTCAAAGACCCCCGTCATTTATCTTGAATTGTGAATATTCCACATAATAATCACAGAATAATATTATGTGTCTAAATTACATTTTCTCTCCTTCCATTGTCTTCTTTTTAATGGAAAATGTGTTTACAAAATAAAAATATGTAGAAGTTGGAGCACATATTGTATTGAAACTGATAAAAAAAACTATTAAAACCAGGAACATTTTAGAAAAATAAGCATATATGCAATTGCACTAGCGTTGCATTTTTTTTTGTACAGGACTGAGTTATTGTTTATCATATATACATAAATAAATCCGGTTAAATGATATTCCATTATTATTGGTCTTTTAGGGAATGTATTTTTTTGTATAAACAAGCAAGATCGCAAAAGAAAATAGCTCCATAATAAATATTATATATAACATTTAAATGTGATAGTGTAAATAATATTTTCCAAGTATCAACAATGGACAGCTATAAACAAACCCTTTCATCCATGCATCCGCGGCAGCATGAGCCCAGTAATTCTAGCTATTTTATGCTGTCTTTCCCTCTTTAAGGATTCTCTTATAATGAATATATGCAAAAGTCCATTAGAGCATAAAAACACAGACACCCAGCCCTCGCTTCCCCTTTCCACAACATGAAAAAAACAAAAAACAAGCTAGCGGCATCGCTTTCAATGAGAGCTATGCCTTTCAAACTGCTTTGGTGTCCTACAAAATTACCATATGAGAAGCTATTTACGACTCGACAAAATGTCTGTGTGTTTCCATGAGAGTTCAGTCCGTTCCTGTGATGGAACAAAATGAAAAGCCTGCCTTACTTGTTGCACGCAATTAAGCCCCTGCGAAAAGACAGTCGGGCAGTTTAACATTTCACAGGGCTGTAATTATTCTTTAACTGTTAGAAAGTGCTGTCCCCTAGGAGCCAATTATTTGAAAAGCGCTCATCACACACGAGATATATACAAACAAATCCTTCAAGCACAAAGTAAATGTTTAAACATTAAAAGGGATGAGCGGAGGAATCCATACCAATCAGTTTTGGTAGGAGCTAATTACTAATAAGAGCAGCAGCCCCGTTGTGTAAGATAATTATGACACCAAGTTGCACCTCAAACACACAAAGCACCTGGCTGGCTGCTGTACCAACGGGGGGGGGGCAAGAGGATGGATGGAAAGTTACTGGCAATTTTATCAATGTGAAATAGATGTTAGAGTTAGAATCTGATATTGATCTTTGAATAAAGCACACGAGAATGGCTAACTAATTAATCTCACTTGTTTTCAAGCTACTTCACTTCAGTTTAATAACAAATATTGTTATTCAAACACATTCCTGTATATAATTTGCACATTTATTAAGTCAAATGTGTGCATTATATCAGAATTTAGAGTCATTTTTCATTTTGTACATACTTTTGTGTTTATTTATATTTCTTGCAAAGCTTTTTTTTTTAAATCTTATTATAGTTTTAAGATTTAAATGCAAGTTTTATAATTGCATTATATTTACATTTTTTGCTAATTTTTTACAACCTATTTCGTTGAACCGTGTTCACGTACCTTTATACACCAAAACAAATTCCTAGTATGTTTAAAACCTATTTGGCAATAAACCTGCTACTGATGTTTCATTATTCTAGCAAATATCATTTCCACACGCCAACTCAAACCTGCATGTTGTATTTGTGTCAGTAATGTGTCTAAAAACAAGCAAAGGTGCCTTTGACTGTGGTGAGTTACTACCGAGAATCAATTTCATATCACTTTATGAAAAACTGAATACACTTACAAAACAATTCAAGAAGCTGAATTGGACTGGACGCCACCCTGAATGAATTACATCACTTATTTTTAACTAAAGTAAAAACTTAAAGAGTCAATATTAGCTTAAGTGACTTAGATGGATAATTCTTCAGTTCAGCAATCATATTAACCTCCACTTACTCTCTACATCTGCTTGGCCTGTTGTTTGCTCATCTAATCAATCTCCTTCAGCCTTGTTCTTTAATGTCCTACCACGTTTGGCCATCTCTAAATATCCACTAATGCCTGGGAAACATCAGGCCCTCAATGATAGCACTGTAAATGTAATTTATTTCTCACTCATGCAAGCACTTGAGCTAAACGATTATGGCTACTGAGGAGCGGCACACTATATAAGATAAATATTGATTGACTGGAGGGTTTGTTAGCTACAGTGAAGAATAGGGTCTGAGTGAGAGGAGGTGTCTGTAAAGAGGAGAGGCATAGGAGTGTTGAGTCGTCTCGTGCCAACCAGGCTTGTTCCAAAATAAAGAATAGGCAGGCTCGACCTGGCTCGACCACAAACGACCATTTCACAGGAATTTCAGTCTTTCAGATCCAAAACCAAACCGTTCTCCCTTTCTCTTTACAGCATCTTGTCGTATGAATTTCTCTCCTGTCCATTTAGCAACAATGTGCTGTCATGCCAATGTCTATCCTCTGAGTGGATAGGGCAAGGTTAATTAGGAACATATGATATGTAACAGGATTGCACTAAGTATGGGAATACATGTATATATGTTTTTGGTCAACCATTTAATTATGTCACTTCCAAATTAAGCATTTTTAAAGTGGTATGTATTCAAATCATTAATGTTTTGAGCATGGATAGGGCGGTGGTGGCGAAGTCGATAGGGACTTGGCTTGGCAACTGGAAGGTCACCAGTTCAAGTCCCGGAAAGACCAAGTGCTACCGAGGTGTCCCTGAGCAAGGCACCCTACACTGCTCCCGGGCGTCGTACACAATGGCAGCCCACTGCTCCTAACACTAGAATGGGTCAAATGCAGAGAAACCATTTAGTTACATAGTACCAGGGTGGGAATTTCACGACGGCCATGGCCGTGATGCCCTGTGAAAAAAAAATGCAATTCACGGCCAAAGTGGCCTTTGTGCCCCTGTCAAAAGTTCCAGTGTAAACAACGCTAGTAAAGTCATATTAGTGCACGCAGTAGGATAGTCCCGTGCCTGTGGATCAGAGCGATTGCTCTGCTGTGATTGTTCCGTCAGACATGCCTGTAGGGGCCCGACAGCCTCCTCCTCAGCCGCGGGAGCAAGACAAGCACAGGTAAGCAAGCGGACCAAGCTGTTTTGATATGATTTAACTGAAGTATGTGGTAGTATTTGAAAGGACTTAACATTTACGTGTTTATAGAAAGTACTATTGATAGGTAATTACCATTGTATTAGCCTATTTAAAGTCGACTCGTTACATGTTGTCATGAAAACTAGCGATAGCTAGTTGGATAGCGCTAACGTCTTCCCTTCAAGGGGTCTACATCTAGTGTTGCTTCTACAAGCTAGCAGATAGCTGTCACCTTTGAATCTAGTATTTGTCTTGCTAAGCGGTTTTGATATAATACATGACTGACTTATGTGGTTTATGGCTGAACTTAACGTATACGTTTAAGAAACACTATTGCTATTCAGCCATTTGTAAAACGACTGGTGTTGACGTTAGTGCTACACTTTTCAGTCATGTTGATTGACCAGCGTAATTTAACCAAACGGCCTTTGTGCTCTGTCATGTGGCCTTTGTGCCCTTAAAAGAAATGTGAACGGGAAGGCCAAATGGCCTTGCCCCTAAAATGACGAAATTCCAAGCCTGCATAGTACCTGTACTACGTAATGACAATAAGTTCAATCTTCTTCTTCAAACAGTTGAATTGCAGCTCATTGTTTAGTGTTTGTAGAAAGACAAAGCAATGAGTGTCTGCTCTTTACAGAATGATTTCACTCGTGACATTTTAAGCAGGTTTTAACATTTCAACATAAACGCTCCATGTTTGGAAGGTGAGTTATAGATACAACAATTATTCATGCTCATGAGTGTTCCAGGTGTGTGTGTGTGTGTGTGTGTGTGTGTGTGTGTGTGTGTGTGTGTGTGTGTGTGTGTGTGTGTGTGTGTGTGTGTGTGTGTGTGTGTGTGTGTGTGTGTGTGTGTGTGTGTGTGTGTGAGTAAATGATCCAAAACAGGAACGATATGAGATGACCAGAATTGTATTTATTTGAGATGATCACTGGTGTATTGTCCTGTATCTGTCCCCACACACACACTTAGAGACAAACACACACAACATACCATTCTTCTCTTGTTTCAACGTCCTTGATATTAAATTGTATCTCCAGTGGCCGAGGCATAACCTCAAAATCCTGTTTAGCCAAATGAACATTAGGACTCCATTTGCAATTCAGCAAACCCTTTGTGATGTCATATATGAGATGGATTGCTTTGAAAAACATAATCAGACGTTTGGCACATCTCTTCTCATATTGCCTGGGTGTGTAAGTGTGTGTCTCATAATAGATTATAATATATTTCTGTCCACTTATTCCTCAATGAAAACAACATTTCAATGTGTGTAGTGTGTGTATGAGCAACTGCATCCCGATTCTGTTTGAATGAGCGTTTGTGTGTCGCATACTGTCAAACTTTTTCCTAACCCTCAATTACAACAAACACACTTGCATATACACACAGGACATTTCCAGAAGTGTAAACAACCTTGTGTTGTTGAAGTGCGAGACTGACTGAGGGAGAAACAAAGCTGTCTCAAATCCCATTTGGGCTGAGAGGCGGCCCATATGGAAAGTTACCAAATAGTGCTAATACTGCTAATAGGATGTTCCACTCTAAATAGGAGCTCATGTTAATACCCAGATTTTCATTCATGCTGGAAATTGTAGTTTTAAATTACAGTTTAATGCTTCAGATTTTAAATAAAAAAAGCCCCTCAAAAAACCTTCACAGCAACACAAAAATTACCACAGCCTCTGAACAGAGCCTCAGCCTCCCATTGTCAGCCAATTACTATGCAATCTCTTTCTTATGACTGAATAGCTCACTGTTAGCAAATAATGAAAAGGCAATTATGGCAAAGCTGTGTTCATATTACCCTCTTCATTTTATGCAGGCTGTAATTATTGTCAATCCTAGAGGCTTACTCTACCATGTAAGAGGCAGCAGGGAAGAAAATGGAGTGGGCTGGTGCATGGCAAATTGGAAATGTCACAGCTACCTTTTTATCAGCACCACTAGACCCCTGTGTGCGTGCGCGGATTCACGTACATGTGCACGTTGTGTACGCATGCACCGCAAACATACATGTTTATACCTGGGTGTCCATTAGCACACACATCCATGATATACATTTATATACACATTAACACATCCATATGGACTCCCATCGTCACCAATCATAAATTCACCAGTAGGGACAAAACGTTGTGTGTTTTGCAGAATCTTCACCTCGAGCTGTTACCGTAGCTTACGCTAGCGGGTGAAGAAATAAATAAATAAGCCGGTAGATGAAGTGGGTGTGAGAAAAACACACACGCGCACACACACATATTCCTTTTGTTCTCCCCCTTTTTTTTCTTTCCTGAAAACAATGATTCCCCGAAGACTCCTGGTTTTCTTTCCCTGCCAGTGTCTGTCTAACAGCAAAGTGGTGGATATATTCCTTTTGCCTTGGCCCTCATTAGCTGTCTCCATGCTGTTCAGTAATAGGGAGTGGCACATAAATGATTCCCTTTATAGAGTTTGATGTGCCACACTGAGAGGACCACAGCCCCCGCATGGACAGCACCCCCCATCAACTGCTTCACCACCACTGCCAACACCCCCCCAGATGGAGAGCACATGGGGGGGAGGCAGGACTGGAGGAGAGAGCGGTGTGTGACACGCATGACAAACGCCTTAGCCAATGTTGGCGCTAATTCTAATGGGCGGCGCTGACCCTTAAAATAAAACATTTCATCAATGTGTCCCTAAGTGCCACTAGCAGAGGTACATAATTAAGGGGGGGTATCAATGGAGGCCCACGCAGGGGCACGAGTGGGGCACATGGCACCGGGCTCAGTGACGGCAAGACGGGAGCTGCAGCGAGGAGAGATCTTTTGTCAATACTCTTGCATGCATCCCTGACAAATCAAAGTGAATAAACAATGTCGTGATTCTACCGTACCTTGACAGGCGAGAAGCAGGTCTACTAACACGATTCTGACGGCAGACTTTTCAAGGTCAGCCTTTAAGCTCTTTAACTGCACTGTTTCAGGCTTTGCACCAAATTCGACTCGACATTCATATACCTGGCAAGCACATTTATAATATCTTTTTTTGAAAGTCTTTTTTCCCCCCACTCCGTCCCACAGAAGCAGGTGCTGCTCCTTTTGTGTTTAACAAGATTCTTGAAAGTGTGCATGAGGGAAAAGTGCATTTCTTAAAGGAAGGCGTTGCACTACACAAGGCTGTCTTCCAAACGCGCTTTTCAAATGGATACTGAAGCCTGTCACAGTCATATTACTTTACCTCTAACATAATAGCATCGTCTAGTGCACTCCAACACGAAAGACAGCCAGGGAAACATCACAACAGGATCAGGGAGAAGAAAAGCCATCTTTTAACTTTCAAAACTCCTTAAGTTCTCAGAGCACACAGACTTCGGTGTGCCGCTAGCTTACGATAGCTGCGTTTGCCTGCTGCTTAGAAGAAGGGTGGAGAGAGAGGCGGTAAAAACAATGTAGTCATTACAGCTCACTTGAGTGTCATTTTGGCAGGCAGTGTTATATCGCGACTTGACTTCAGATGTGTAACTGAAATCACTCCTCTGTTGTCTTGTGGCTGTTAGGTACAGTTACAAGGCACACAAACAAACCAAAAAGATGCCAATTTACTTCCCGACACTGTTCTCCATATTTGAGAATTTTGAAAGCAAAGTGGTTTTGATTTTCGCCGAGTGGAAGAGGTGACAGAATATGATGGCAGAATGTGGTGATCAATCGTAGACATTTTGTGGAAGTTGCTCAGTTCTTTTCGGAAACAGATCTCAACCAAAACAATGGCACAAACAGCAACAGCTGCTGCAGCAACTACAACGACACCAAAAAGGTTTCCTGAAAACAGGATATTGAGCCTGTGTGACAGCTGCTGTGTGTGTGTGTGTCGTAGAATTCTCCGATTTGATGTCATGATTGTCACAGGACCTTGAAGCGAGTGGCCTGTGTGTTTCGTCAATTCAGTTTGATGTGTCTGTCTCATACACACAATGACACACACACATTCTTTTATACACACCTTGTGAGCCCTTGTGTTCACTCATCCTCCACCTCTGGCCTGGAAATCCAAGCTGTAAATAAAGCGGGGAAAAAAGGAAATGAGAGTGAATGTGAAGACAGAATTATACCCTTTATCCCTCAAGTCATACGGCTCAGAGAAATTATTTTCTGCAATAACAGGTAGTGTTAATCTGCTGCGGCCTGATGATATGTGAATAACACAAAATGACCAATTACACTAAACACGCCAGCTTTAATTTCCTGCCTCCGAGGACAATAAATAAACATGGCTTCTACGAAGGCGAGAGTGGAAAGTGCTCTGCTATCAAAGCCATCCCCGAGTTATTTTCTTTGATTAGCTGCCAAGGCCCAGATACCCCCGCCTGTTTCAAGTCATTTGAGGCGTTCAAAATGAAATTATGGAGCATCTCTCCGAGATATTAGTGTTAAAGAGCAAGTAGCCCATGGCTACAGTAATCCCCTGTTAATCCTGACCTAATGAGACCAAGCATGAGAGCAGGGGAAACACAGGGTTAAATGGCATTAGTGGGACTTACTGGAGTGGCGTAAGCTTCCTTATACAGTACATTATAACGGTTTCTACAGCAATGTAATTTAATGTCATGTCAGTAAAAGTGAAAAAGCAACAGGGAAAACAAACACTTTTCTAATCTCCAGACAAATGACACCAGATCAAATACACACTGAGATGAAAAGATCAACAGCACTTGTGTTATTGATTAAAAAACATTGTGATAATTGAATTTAATATCAACTGAACTTTGCTCTATACCTAATAGACTCAAGACGTAAAAGGATGGGATTTGGTTCTTGCAAATCTACAATTATTAAGGACAGTAATCTCAATGTGTTACATATGTGATATCAAATGAATGTTTGCACCATTCTGCAACAGTGGTCGACTGACGAAGCTCATCACCCCAAAGAACACTTACGTCAGTGCTGTTTGACTAACACATAAGAGTGTCATGTTTACGTACATGTTACTATGGGGTGAGGTTTGGGTGAAAAGTTAGGGTTACAGGTCTATAGATCCCCAGAGAAAGCACTGACTGATGTGGGCAGATAAATACACCCCAACACAAATTACATTTGAAAGCTTTGCAATACAAATACACCAACAGCAATACATCCTGTGTTGCAAAACAACAAGGTTACTCTTGAGTGAAGCTGACTTTTTTCTTTTTCATACAGTATGTAATCAGATTACATTACAGTGTAGGAATTATAAAAATGTTTCCCAAATGAATCATCCATATTTAAGATAAACGCTCCCCTTCAGGAGCAGATTATCTGTGTTGCTTCAGTTCCTAACTAACCTGTTCTGAGGGGCTCTAATGTACTCAGTAACACAGTAATAAGGTACTGTGGGGTGGCCAAACTCCTCCAAAGATAACACAGCACTCAGCACCCAGATCAGCAGGGCACTTCCTCCTCACCCCTCTGATCTTTAATAGACACTAATCAGATGTGGGCCTGCAGAGAGAAAAACAGAGAGAAAGGGGGGGAGATATAGAGGGAAAGAAATACATTATTATACATGTATTAAGATGTAAGATATACAAAACGTTTTAAAATAAAAAGGCAATAATTAGCATTAACGTAACCTATTAATATCACAGTATTTTATGTATAGCGTAGAAAATGTTTATTTCCATAAAAATTGTATTTTAAAAACATAAATATATGGATTGAGCAAGTGTTTGTTTGTGTGTCAGAGAGAGGGGGAAACATGAAGCTTTTAAACCTGAGATTGAGCGCAGCCTCCATCTTTCAAGAATTCATAAATTAATAACGAGGCGGTGAACATGTCCAAACAAACACATGAAAGTTGGTGCATTTTGTGTGTGTGTGTGTGTGTGTGTGTGTGTGTGTGTGTGTGTGTGTGTGTGTGTGTGTGTGCAAGCAGGGAGGGAGTAAATATAGAAGCTGTGTCTGATCCTTGACTGGTAATTAAGCTTATAGACACACCCCCCACATACACATTGAGAGTTAACAGGTCATACATAAACCCACAGTTAACAAAATGAAAGACCACACTCTTTGTCTCTATTTTACATTATTTCACACACACGCACACACAGAGGGCACGGAGCACTTATAGGACTGTCAGATTAGAGAGGATCCTTAATTTGTGTGACTCCGTGGAGTTTCAGCTGGCTAATGAGATTGGGCTAATTGGTATCGTTACTGTAATCTCCTGAGGCGCAGGACAACACGTTTAAACATATACTCACTGATCACACTTAAAACCTGCCAGTGATGCTAAAGGTCATTAGTGGCTGTGTTCATTTCCAAAGCCATGGGATGTAATGGGGAGGGGAGTGCATAAAACACTGTGGAAGTTCACCAGGGTTAAAACATGCATTTGCTAATTCCAGGATGCATGTTGCCAAAAGAAAACACGCTGTAATTACAAAGGAAAAAAACTGAACAAGCTAAAGTAACACTCTTAGACATGACCATGGATCTCACTATGCAACCCATTTTCCAGGCAAATTAAAGCACATGTTGTTGCACTGAACACTTCATTTGGCAAATCCCCACATAAACAGATAAGACCTTATGTTTTTAACCCTAGTTAAGTCACAATTACCATTCAGGGAAAAAACTGAGACTGTTGCATTGGGTTTTTTCTTTGAAAAGTACACCTACGTTAAAACCTAATTAGATGGTATTGTAACCATACTTTTAATGACCTTTTATATACTATAGACTTCCTATTCATAATTGTGATGTAAGCTGATAACCAAAACCACTCGAAAACAAATACAATCACAGCCAAAACCCAAGTAGCAAGATGTATTTATTCATATGCGTGTGGTGCAGTGGGTAGAGCGTTGGTGTTCAGATCAGGGGGTCACAGGTTCAAACCCCAATGCAGTCAGCATGTCGTGTCCCTGGGCAAGACACTTCACCCCAAATTGTATGTAAGTCGCTTTGGATAAAAGTGTCTAACAAGTGACATGTAATATGATAACTATTATAATGCTAAGCGGTATTGTAGCACCATATCTTCAACTCGAGTTGGTGGAGACCAAAAACTGAGCTAAAAGGAGTCGAAATTTGACTAACATCCATTCGAATGCCAGAAACACAACTCCAAATGAATGATAGTGTTGCTACATAATGTTAGAAATTAAAATCAATGTTGATATGGCGTAATTTGAATTAAATACACTATTCAGTTTTATTCTGAAAAACCTGAAGTTCACCAACTATTAACTTAATACTTTTATTCTGACAATTATTCACTTCCGGTTAGCATTAGCATGTGGCGAAATGCTGCATTTTCAAACCGTGAATCAAAGGTGAAATGACATGTGATGTTGTACACTGAGCACACTGGGTTTAGCACTCATTTATTGCCGCTGAATAACATTTATTAGGGAATGTTTAAATAACCACAGACACCAGAATGATGTAATGTAACAACAGAAAAAGGCAGGAATTGCATTGGACCCGCCCCCCGACGCCGGCCAATAGGAGAAGACCTCAGATGACAACAGGAAGAGCAAGCCAATCATTGACCTCTTCTACCTGCTGACCTGGACTGACCGGTCGGATGAGGAGAGCGCCTCCACTCGCACATTTCATTTTGTACACCACCGCATCTTTTGTGTAATTAAATGCTGTTAACTTTTATAAGCTTCCCTTGACTCTTTTCAGTCTCTCCTGCCTTCAGGGTTCTAGAATACACTAACAATAACTGCCGAATGTCTTTAGAAGCATTTAGCTAAATCAACTTAAAAGGTGATGATGTGTCAATGTTGTGTTCACAACTTGTTTACTTGGCCCTGTGTGGCCCAGTAAATCTATTATTGTAGGTTCAAGTGTTCCTCCTGCATGGGGGCTTAATGATAAGCAGTATCACTTCACAACATAAAGGTCTTGGGTTCAAACATCACCAGGGCCAATTGTGTGGAGCATGCTGTCCATCATTCACGTGGGTTACCCTAAGATACCCATGTTACTTGAGCCATTAGAATAACTCTGACTTTGCCCTTGGCCAAAGCACTTGACGTAAAGGTTGTCTCTCTGCAATGAACAATGCATGCCCTTCGATAAATAGTTTCAATACAGAATGATTCAATAATATCCCCAATAACGATTATTAAAGTATGATAACAACTGTTTAATAACCATCACTTTATATATACATACACATGTTATTTTGTTTATTTACAGCCACTAATATAATGGATGTTTCGAGCAAGGCCATCTGCATACGTTGGCCGTCAGTCTCCCATTTTTGGCTCGGCCCAGGGGAATGGCATGAAGCTGACAGAGTGAAACAAGAACAGTAGCTAATGTTAGCATTAGTTTTAGCATTAGCAATACAGATGAATGGAACGCCTGGCAGCCATGCCTCGTCTGTCCACAACTAGAGACAGGTGGGCCCTAAAGCCTGGCTTCAGGTTACTTAGACGGGCCACAATGTGCGTCACATACTCACAAACACACACATTAATACACACACTGAAGTGCAGCGACCCTGAGTCCCCTATTGTAGTCCACATAAACACCTCATTTACCCTGATAATACTTTTGAATAAGAAAACAGAGGAAATAAATGATTTTGTTCATTATCAGCGATGGTTTCAGACACATTCTTCCATTTCAACAGAGCACAAATGAGATGCACTGTTTTCATTTTATACAGCAAGTGAAAGAGGAGCAGTATTTTGCATGTGTTACAAGACTTTGTGATGCTAAAATATGGAGGGGGAAGTTTGCTTTTGCACTGTGGGGAAAACCTAAGCTATGCCACCTGTTTGCCAGATCGAGAGGCTTTATTGAATATTCTTATGAATTTTTTTTTAAACAGGGGGAAGAGAAATCAAAGCATTTCCTGGCTGCCTGTGGCACAGCTTCTGAAGACTGTCCTATTTTTAGGATTTGACCTAAAGCAGCAGCCCTCTCTTTTAACCTCACAAGTGTGGACCCAGATGTTGCCGGTACAATAAAAACATGAAGCCAACAAGGACATTTAACATTTAACTCTTTGAGCTATTAGCTAACTAGCTAACACACACACACACACACACACACACACACACACACACACACACACACACACACACACACACACACACACACACACACACACACACACACACACACACACACACACACACACACACACACACACACACACACACACACACACACACACACACACACACACACACACACACACACACACACACACACACACACACACACACACACACACAACACACACACACACACACACACACACACACACACACACACACACACACACACACACACACACACACTACATGAAAACAGTACCTGTGTGTATTGGAAATGTGACTTAATTGGTCTGTGAGCAGCTGACTGTTTCCTGCATTGTCATAATTAACTCATTAGACATTCACAGCCTTTCCATGTCCCCCTGCTTCAGAAAAGGTTTACCGAGGGATCAGTGGAGAGATGCCATGTTTGCCTTGCAATCAGATCTGAGCTCTTCTTCCCTTGTTGGCTGCATGGCGGCAGTGGGTGGATAGTTGGGACGTAAGGAGCTAGCTGCGAGTGCTATTTCTAAACCCTCGTACCCCCATGCCCAGAAACACACACTCTTCCTCCCCCACCTGTTTCCCTGACTCCCCATCAGATGAGTCCTCAAACAAACTGCCCCCTCATGGACATGGCTCGCTCTATATCTCCTCCAGAGGCACGTCCCGAAATAAAGCCTGGCTGCCATCAAGCCAATATGGGTTTTACTGCATGTTCATCCCCAGCCTGCTAAAATAGAGAACATAGCTACACAAAGTTCACACTCTGATCTTACACGCATACGTGCCTGGCCATCTCCTCATAAAGTAAATTAGCTTAAAGCTTCCGTTTCAAAACATATTGCAGCCACCTGTATGCGCCGACTACTTGACCTTTACGTGCAAGATATAAAGTAGAGTGTGATATTTGATGTGTGTGTAAGGGCTGTGGAATCTGGAAGTGGTGGGTTTTGTTTTCAAAGATTTATACTGTGATTTACGCTAAAGCTGATCCGGGATTTCATATGATCATAACTATACGACGGGTGCTTTCACCCGTATGACCCCGTCACGTCCTCCTGGCCACGTTCCATAAGGTATAACAAGCCATAATCCATTCAGCGGACTTTACGAGCAATTTAATCCGACGGATTTTAAAAGTGAAACCATTGTCCTATAAATTGATAATGAGTGTAAGATTACAAAGCGTTATTAAAAACGACTGAGTTTAAAGAGCGACCTTAGATCATTCCTTATAAAAAGGTAATTAATGCAACATTTGATTATTCAATATGGAGGCTTTCCTTTCACACTACAAATATGATTTTCAGAATGGATGCTTTCAGTTTGAAAAACACAATTCCCTCTCTCTATTTTTTGCTTTTGCTATTTACAAGATTTAACTTTCCAAATTCTCCCGGACAATTTAACTCTAGTGTATCCCCTCTGTCACAGGCAAACGTTTTAAAAGGATCCAAAATCCCAACAAGTGATGATTGAAACTGAAGGAGAGATAGAGGGAAAAGCAGACTGGGAAAGTGAGGGGGAAAGGGAAGGAGAAACGGGGGGACGGGGGAAAATGAAACCCATTGTAAAAGCCAGTCTTGTTAGCACGGTGTCACAGGAGGGTCCATATATCATCTGTAGGTCTGTCACCTGACCCCCATGTGTCACACAACCCTGTCCCCTCAAACACGAGCCCCTCTCTGGTAACCCCTGGGCCCTCTGTGCACCCCCCTGTCTCCCCCAGCTCCCAGTGAGTGTTAGGCAGTGCTTTACAGCCTCTGAAAGGGAACTAAAGACCGCTGAGGATTGAGATGAATTACAGCCGGGGGAGCTCCTCTAACGAAGAGCGTCCAAATTTACAGCTTTGCCAGCTTTCTTAACTTCATGGATGGAGATAAAGCAGACCCTGGTTTTGACAGAGCCCCGAGTACAGGGGGGGGAGGAAGGAAAAGCAAGACAGAGAGGGAGGAAGACGAGGCTTAGTTGCTCAAAGAAAACCTAATGAGTGAAATATATGAAGCAGAATGGCCCTTGTTATTCTCTCCCCCGACATGAAAAACGGCAGCCAAACGTCAAGTAGTATTTACTGCGATCAACAGTCATTGAGAGGTTATGGACACAGAGGCCCTGACTGCACTCACTAACTATTTTGTGAAACAGAAAGAGCCAGCCGCAGCATGAAACACATTTCTCTTTCTTTTTTTTGTTTTAGATCAGTCAGTTTAAACGCTTGTTAAATCAGCCAAGTGAAAAAAGAGGAGGGAAAAAAAGCCTTTCGAGTGCTGTCTAAACCTGAATGAAAAGCCCTTTGTAGTTCACTCTGTTGGGTTTGTAAAAACAAATGCACGCTACATCAAGCCAATCATTTATCCCCCAGACAAAGATCAAACTAATATTGACTGAAAAACACCTGAAAGATGAGATGGTGAATGCTAATGAGAGGAGCCTTCCTGCTGCTAATCACAGTCATTTCAAGAGGTGGGGGGAACAGAGTGTGGGGGTGGTGGGGACATGAGAGCCATCTTCATAAACATATTCTCATTTCCAGGAGCAGAGGATGGTGTTCGGGGTCTCGCTGCAACCACACTCCTATAAGAGCTGTGAATTGTATATCAGCCTCTAAAGCTGGCACTTTAATCCTATTTGCATTCATATGACTATAGCTGGATCCTGGGAGCCTTTATCCTTAGATTTGTATGCCCCTGTGAGTGCAGGAACTCAGGAATGCACGATACCAGTATCTGGATGTCACTCACATATTTTGCCCCAATTTCACTGCCATTCACTGGCTGCAGAGGCACGGGCAGAACTTATTGGAGAATGGTACAAATGAGTAAACATGGAGACTGTTGGGCAGGTAATGGACTCTCATGCACACGCATGCAGAGACACACACAGGTCTCATCCGCACATACAGAGAGGGGGGGGGAGACGGGGAGAGGGAGAATTAAATACTCCTAGTGGTTCCCTGGTGGAGAGAGCCACAGGCTTAGCTCCACACCGGCTGATTCGTGAATCTCTTCTCCTTAAACAGCTCTGCGCCTCTGTGCACACGTAGTGCCGGCGCGGGGGGAGCAGCGCTTTCACCCATTTGCACATTAATAAACCTCCAGAAACATTTAATAAAAGCAGGGAGAATAGACAGTATTTACATGTGGAACTCCAGAGGACATGTGTGTGTGCGTTTGGGAACAGGGCCACACCGCGGGCCCCTCTGTGGTCCTGCAAATCCTCCACTGCACGCGGGGCATGATAATGACATCCTCCGTCCAATTACTCCTGCTGCCAATAGTGCTGGTCATGATGGAGAGGAACACACCGTTAACCCTGTTAGCATTATCGACACAACCAGCATACTCAAATCAGGACTCCATTAAGGTGACGACCAAGGTGATTATTAGCATGAATTGTTAATAAAACATTTGATATATTCTATTATTGGACACAAATAAAATGTATAATAATAACAATTTCCCTCCTACTGATTTAATAATATTTTTCAGTTTCCAGACCGGATCTTAAGTCTCTCATGTGAGACACATTATTTGCGTTTATCAATATTAATGGTAGACTATAAAGGCAACCACGCTGCACAATCTGCAAATATAATGCCCCGCCTTATCAATTCATAACAGCGAGCAGCTAAACTGTCAGAAAAATCTGAAGTCACACTTAACCGAGCCCAATACCTACTATTAAGATGGCTCGACATAACAGGACGCCTGCCAATAATTGTACATAAAGATATGGAAAAGCCACAGTCCAGCTATGAATATTTCATGAATTCCAACACAAAGAGCATGCTAAAAGGATCAAAGAGAAAAACGGGAGAGGAGTCAACGTGAACATCCAAACAATATGCAAGAATCCCGACAGTATAGGTCACATGCAAAAAGACCGGGGTCACACTGAAATTGTCCATCAGTCAGACAAGCAGAACTGATTTGGATGCTAAATAATGGTTTAGATATTCAAAAATTCCATATATATGCGAAAGGCTTCAGTGCACCCTGGATCTGGCCTATCAGAGGAGTGCTCTGCCACCACACTCCCTCATGCAGACCCACGCTATGCCTCTGAGCCTGGGACTAACACACAGACGCACACACACACACACACACACACACTTGAAGACATCCAGACATGCACATGGTCGCACAACACACTCAGTTTCTATACTCTCAAACAGACAGAAATAAGAAGCATATATTATACATATGCGTCTCCCATTAAATTACAATCCACTGCTTGAACAAAATTAGGTTTATGATAACCTCTACTAAATGTACTGAAAGCTCCATGTCAGTTAGAATTCAATGTCCTAGGCTGGAAAGGAGAAAAACATGAAACATATGTGTGAAGAATTAGCTGCCTTTGCACATACTGCACATGTATACACACTCCCTGCCACACCCTGGTGTGCAAACAAGACCACATGTGTCTAGGAACATGTAAGTCTGTTGCATTTTAAATACCAAGACAATACAAAAAATGCATATTTGACACTTGTGTTTCTTCAAGGCTACATGACCATATGGTTGTATTTTTGTTGTCAGCTTTTATGATAAAAGCCATGGCAGCAACAATATGTCCCTTTGTATCCTGTACATTTCAAAACAATATAATCAATGTGAAATGTATACAAGGCAGTGTCTTAAAAAACACAATATGGTGCCACAATGATATTGTGATCTTCCGTTCACTCAAAGGGCCTTCTTGTTGTGATTGTCATATGCCACTTGCCATTGAAATGTGTTTTCATGATTCTCATCTCATTGAATGTCAAACATCTCTTATTGAGGGAGCCAAATCCATCTGATGATTTTTCCACCCCTCTCAAATGGAAATGGTGCATACAACAAAACAGTGGTATTAACATAATAAAGGAATACGACTTACAAAACCTCAACATCTGCTGGGTTGGAGGGAGTAATGGATAACATTTCTTTGAATCCAATTGATGGATCTGATGGCGCTTAGACAGTCATTCACATCATAATGTCTCAGGAGAGGCCAATAATAGGAACAACATGGGATTAATCTCAACACTCTCGACTCAGACGAGACAAAATATGCATGGGCCCATAGATCTAAAAAGACGCTGTTATGAACACGTTTGAGAGTTTCTCCTTTTCTTTCTTTAAGGCATCGAATACAGGATGCTTTGCAGATCTATAAACAATAAGTGTATAAGTGTAAAAGATAAAGTGTATGTTATATGACAGTGTTATTTTTGTCAGAAGTTGAAATATTCATAGTCTGTAAATCTTTTTCTTTTTTTTTTTCTGCTTGACAATTATATTTCCAGCTAGTTTTAATATGTTGGGTTTGTATTCTGGGCTATTTTGAATTTTTTCTAAGATGGAAACAATGATTACAAACACCTACACGTGACTGTATGTGTGAGGGCCACAGTGACCATGAAGCTGATTGAGTATTCAATATTAATATATCTTATAAGACAATTGCTTGTAATATAATGGGATCATATTGAAACATTTTTAAAACAATAAGCACACATTTTACGGTATGAATGCATTTTTTCGAAGAGATGTATTTAATATATGGAGTATTATAAGGAATTTCAGCTTTTTCTGGGGTTGTCATTGATATTAACTGATGCGACAATTATTGACAAGACGATCAGCAATTTTTAATTCCAATGCCAATATTACGATTTTTCATTTAACTTGAAAACATATCTATTTTAAATTTAAAGTTTAAATTATATTATATTATCCTTTTTTTAAAGTGTGTCTCTTCGAACATTTCCTGATAATATCTTGTGTTATGTTTCAGGTGCATTGGAGGATATTTCTTACGTGAATCTTCAATAAAAACTGCAATAGCCTACTTTGAAATGATGAGGTATGTTTGAAAAAAAGAGGTGATTTTCATATCAGCCTGAATAAACAACACATTTTTACAATACTGTTTTATATACTTAAAATGTTTAGCTGTAATGTAATGATTTTAA
This sequence comes from Gymnodraco acuticeps, assembly GCF_902827175.1. Taxonomy (NCBI): domain Eukaryota; kingdom Metazoa; phylum Chordata; class Actinopteri; order Perciformes; family Bathydraconidae; genus Gymnodraco; species Gymnodraco acuticeps. Next base: position 1,559,923 of record NW_022990270.1, read on the forward strand.
TATAGTTATACAGTCTCAATGAAGCAACTCTGTGCAAAGCTCTTACTAACTTCAGTCGAAGATGACAACCTCAGTGGACGATTACAGGACTGAAGGAGAGCCAAAGTTCCCTCTTTAATGTGAACTACATTAAGATCACATTATTTATCATCAATTGAATTGCTAATTTCCTGAAGCTTTTGACCACTGTCAACTGTCCTTTTAAAACATAGATTTTTGCCATTAGTCTTTTTCATGTTTTATTCTGGTCACATGACGTTCCTTTTTGATGCTCTAGCTCGGACCCGCCTGATGACTTATGACAGATGAAGACAAATCAAAGTGAATAACAGACGTGTTTAAAATGTGGGGGTGATCTTGAACGACCAAGGTGCGTACGTTCTGAATCTGATGGACAGATGATTCCGTGTGAGCTGACCTCCAAGACAAAGGTTTAATAATAAATACACTGTCTGAATTAAGAAGACACCGCTCTACATATTTAATGTAAATGTATTTCTGCATGCAATTAAAAATGAATGATCACGGGGCTCACCTCCGTGGACTTGGGGCCCCTGCTCGGCTGTTTGACCATGGGGACAAGGGGGGGAGGGGGGGGACTTTGGGAAGGACAGACTGCCAGGTGGAGGAGCTAAAGTGGAAAGGGAGTCTGGGGGAAAGAGGGGATTCAAGAGGGCTGTCGATGGAGGTGTGTACCCCTACAGAGCCCACTTTAAAGACTGTCCAACCTGTACAAATCACCATGGGAATCTCTGGCTGGTGATTAACGCGCTGGCTGGAGGTTTAAATCACTCTGGGAGAGGGATGGCTCGCTGTTTGACTGTGTGATATACTCCCTAGCAGAGCTCCTCTGATGGAAAAACATTACTGATGGGAAACTAAAATGAGATTGCAGAGAGCGGGGGCAGGAATTAGGGCTGACCTGAATGGGTCTGGGGGTAACATGGAGGCTATCACATTAACCTGACGGGGGCTCCTTTAATAGGGTCCAGGGCTTAAACTGATATATCAATTTCCCTCCATGTGGACGACTTCAAAGGCCAGAGCTCATTCTCGTCGCTTGTGTTGGCCCCCCATCAATCTCTGGCTGCCGTTGGCATCATCACCTCCAGCCTGAGACAAGCCGGGATAAAGATCGGCACTGCAGGCTGCGGCCAATCGAAAGCATTGTCCTGAGCGTCCACCCGTGGCCAGAGAAAAGATTCAGCCTCTAAGTTTTAAGATACTTTTTCTGCCTGTGTTGGAAAAATGCAACTTAGTAAATTGTTTCCAACATGCAGGTCAATCAAACACAACACCGCTCAGTTTCAGTATCACAGAATGATTGTAATTATAATCACAGCTGACAAACATTTCTCTATCTGTGTGTGCTAACGTCACAATAATTACCCTCGTCACACTAAATGTGTAATTTAGCAACACAAATCATGGCATTTAGCTCTGCTGACAGCTACAATGATAAAGATCCAGTAAAAGTGTGGCAGAGCACCTTCCAGTTCATCTCCACTGTTTGTATAGAAAGAGGTTTTTTTCCAACAACAGAGACGCAAGCAACTCCTTTCTTTCCGCTGAACTCTCTGTTCTCTGAAATCGTATCAAAAAGCCTCTCTCGCAGTGCAAGCCCTCCAGGGTTCTGATGTCACTTCCACTGTAACACTTCGCTGATGACTGACATATGCTTCACATGAGCTGGAAGAGAAAGAAAAAAAAACATACACGCTACACACACCCTTTTTGTTTTAGACGACATTTCCGACTTTACGCTAACTTGTTTTGTCAAAACAATTCCCAAAGAAATTAAACGACACATTACTCAAGTCAAACCTGAAACCTAGATCTGCCACAACAAACCTAATCCAGTTTGAGCAGCCCCTGTGTTGTGGTGTCCTCGGAGTGTGTGTGTTGCTGTTGTAACAGAGCTTAGGTTTCAGGAAGTTTTAGGCCTGGAGTCAGTCATCGAGGGGGGGGGTGTAAAGTCATGAAAACAAGGGCTCTGATAGCTCTGATAATGGCCATGCGTTAACCCTTTTGAAGGACTTTCACTGAGTGTAAACAGTGCTAAAGTCTGGGGGAATGACTAGAAAGTGCTGTGAGAACAATGTAGGTGGGAGAAGTTAAATAAACATTTAATATGAGGGGTGTTTGTTCATCACACCCAAAAAGTGCTCATCTCTAAGGTATTAGAGTGTAAGAACACACTCAAAAGGGGAGCCCTGCATTTGAAGGAGCTGAATTAGGTGCGATTAGATGAGATGGGAAAAAGTCCATATTTGTCAGAGTGCTGCTTTCAGCTCTCACCTCGTGATCAGAGGCGTCATTTAGACAAAGAACAAAAGACGGCAAATATTTTGGGAAGGAGAGAAAAAGGGGTCTGTGTAGTGAGTTGCAAGAGTGAAACTGAGTGGGGCGGTGCGCCAAAACAGCCCGTCGGTGTGGGCTACAGTTTGCAGTGCGTAGCAGCCGAGATCTATGAATACAGATCAGGGGAGATGTGAGGGAATTTTACAGCAGGTATTGTCTGTCACTCACCCCGTCTGTCTGTGTGATCACTGCCTCTGCGGCGGCTGTTTCATCTTCCACTCTCTCTCACACACTCTCACTAACACACACATACACTCCTCCCCCAGCGCTACCAAAGGAGACCTGGTGCTGGGGTGTGCCCTTGCCAAAAAGTGACAGGTGTTCCAATAGGAAATCCAAAAATCAAAGGGCCATTATTCCTATTATACGTTATGATACCCTGCTTATGTCTGGCTTTGTATAAATTACTGACATCTGGATTTGACTGGGAATATAGCAACAAACATAATGTAGAATGTGAAATAAAATGTTGCCCTGACATGGAAATTCAAACATTTCGTAATGTTTCGTATAAATACCATCAAGAAGTATGTTTTATTTGCCATACTTATATTTTTTTTGTTCTCACAATGGGGGAAAATAGTTTGCCAGTCTGCATAGCCTGAAGCCCCTTAACACACACTGTGAATTATGCCTGCAGTGAACATAAACACAGATTTCATAGCTAAACACAGTGTTGTATATATACACATCGACTTGAATCACTGGCTCCTTCTCTCATTTAACAGCATCACCGCTGAGCCGAACCGTGCTCCGGCTCTGCAACGCACCATGCACTGTCTCTGTGAAAACGGAAAGGCGGATGAGTTGGGCGATCGACATTAAAAAAGTGAAACGCCGAACAAAGAGGGCGGACTTCCTGGTACAAGCAGCCGCAACACAGTCAATCTGCCTGAACAAGTGTTTGCTTTTGCATGAGGGTGTCAGTGTTGATTTCTAGCATCGGGAGAGCTAGACTCGCATAAAGCTGCCCCAACTGTTCAATCACGGTGCCCTGCAAATGAGAGCGGGCCTGCAGTCTCAATCAGCTAAGTGTAGCAGGCAGCTGTTGGGTGGCGGATGGAGTGTGTCGTTAATTCTGCAAATATAGCTTCCCTCATGTGTCTGAGAATCACCCACTCAGGCCACATTTAGGCCAGATGAGCAACAGCTTCGCCAGCGTCTGGTTAACTAGGCGAAACTGTGAATGAATCAACAGAGCAGCGAGGAAATGTAAATGTTCCTTTTGAGGAATCTCATTTCGCAAAAGACCCGGTACAAGGTTGCCAATCTCACAACAAGGTTTTCAAATGTAAAGGAAAACGAAGCAGCATTTTAAACAAACAGAAGTCCTTGTTGTCTGTTCATGTTCCAGTTGTAACTCATTTTATCCGGACAATGAGAAAAATAAATGCTGTGCTCGTTCAGGGGCAGCGCAGCATTCAAAGTGATGTTTTAGCACTTGTATTGTTCTTTAAAGTTGAGGCAACAACATTCTGGCTTCTCTGTTATGGGCTATCAATAATCTTTTTTTCTGACACATTATTTGCTGGGCTGGAGGAAAATAGGGAGCAGCACGGTCAGTGGTTCACCACAAAGACTTCTGGGAGCTGGCGAGGGGCAGGGTGCGTGGGCTATGCATCCACCCTGGGACCCTGCCAGGATGTCTCTTTGACCAGGCTGCTGGAGCGCTAAGGGCCAGCGCCCGAGCTGCACACAGGAAAACACACAGGAGCAATTAGATGACATGACAGTCATGAGAGTGGGGATTTTTGTTGGCGCATGAAGCTCAGTTCAGTGAAATTCACAACTGCGTTAAGTACCACATTTAGCTTACTGCAACATATATGTGACATTATTGTACCACATCATTAAAGATTAAAATAACTTTTTTTGTGAATACATTCAGGCATTTCTTGCAAATAAAGCTTTCAACACCATCATCATTTCTCTTTATAACCTTCACCATTATTCTCTTTTTCCATTTCCACCCCCTTGCTGCTATTTTCCCTTGATGGCCATCTTGCTGGTGTGAAGAGTTTCACACCCGTATTCCCTCGGAATTTATCAAAGCTAAGGCTTTTGGGGAAATTAAATAACCTGAGGATTGAGCTACTTTAGGAAGCCCAATTAACATATGTGCCTCTAGAGGAAAATATTGCCTGCAGTTGAATGGACGGTAATTTTACGCATGGATTTTTTCATTCTGATTCTCATGGCTTTCAATAATCCGGAGAATTTGTTTTACAGAACAAGGGGTTTAAATGCCCTGCGCTGACGCTGAGGTGGATGGATTTTTAGAGAACTGTGTGTCAGAACAAACAACGCAGCTGTAAAGGGCGACATGTTCTAACGTGTTAATTGAACATGATTCAGTGATTTCATCCAGTACAGTGTTATGAGTTTAATGTTTCTTTCCCAGATCCAAGATACAAGTTTGGAAAGAAAAAGTTTCTTTGTGGTGTCCCTTTACGGTATATTGTGTTTTGACCACAGTGGTAATCTCCTGGGTCCCTCCCCATGGGTGACTAAGCCATGATATCCATTTCCTTTGAGCCTACAATATGTTACACTCTGAAAAATGTTCATCCAAACTCTAAAGTTCGAGCTTTTAATTACCTCTGTGTCGTCTCTTTTCTCCACCCTTGTCTACACTCACATAAAATAGGGGGTCAAATTCCAGTTCCAATCTCAGCGTACCTTCTCCGAGTCCACCATGCACAAAGATCAAAGTCTTATGAAGTTGAGATGACCCTTATTACTTCTCATTAGTGGGTAACCTGATGCACACTGACAAGTCCAACAGTTGCTGCGGTCAGCTGCTGATGCCTCCAAATGGCCCGGCCCTCAGCAAAGAGGCTGACCAGACGCTGGAGTAGTCCCCGAGTCTAGTCTAGTGTGGCTTAGCATGAACCCCATTTACACTGTCGCCCCTAGGCTCAAACCACTGTTAAAAAATGGGCTTTAAGTCTCCAACGGCTCGGCTGACATCCACCACTACGGATCATTAAAGCCTCTCTCTCCAGCCTCAAACACAGCAGTGGAGTCATTAAAGGCAATGTGTAATTAAAGTTGGAATAAACAAAGGCTTTACCCCAGGTCTTTTAATTCTCCGTCTCTCGTTTTCACACATGCTTTCTCTTCATTTCTCTTTTGCCTTCTGTGTCTCAGAGAGAGAGAGAGTTGACACATAAGAGAGGAAATTCTCATTGGCTCCCGTGGTGGTGGCAGGCATGGACGAAGGCCCTCAGCCTAATTAGAAAACTAAATACTCTGAGTAATGCCTAACCCTTGGGAATACAACTGCCATATCTCTTACACATGTGATGTGGAAGGACCCAGAATGCCACTGGGGTGTCTCGCTGAAATATCCTGTGCTGTTCCCCTTTGCACAGCTGTCCACACAGACCCATGCACTTAAGACAGGCTCGCTTTCATAGTTAAAATAGAAATGTGTGTCCTAAGTGCTGCAACACAGCTAATGCTAAATATTAAATTCCCCGGGGTACTAATTATGGTTGAGTACTGGCAACACGGATTCCCTTTTTTCACTCCTCATAACAACTGTAAAAGCTATTTAAGCATTTTTCAATTAATTAAACACAGTCTTCCAGTAACCTCTTGTCATTTTGCCCTCCAGGACCATAGCTAATTTGTGTAGAATAGAAAAGGGAAAGGGGAAGGAGTGGGGGGTGGGCGCTGTTTTCATCTTCGCAAAATGCTTCTACAAAAGAAATTAAAAGGCAAGAGACATCATTTTTCATGATGGTTTAAAAAGATCAGACTATCATTATTTTTCAAAAACCCTGTAGTATTGTAAGTGTACTTTTGACTGTTATGAACCTACATATCAGATGACTGTAACCACGAGCAACCAGCCCCCATTATGTTATCAAAGCTGTGTGAGATAGTCTGGCCATGAAGCTAATCCCTGATGTATTTTTAGTCACAACTGACTGATGAAGTGAAATTACTACATCAGTGATAAAACGGGGCTCTCTGAAAAGCCTTTACAAGATCATGCAGCAACCAAGAGAGCTCTTTAAGCTACTGCGACTCTAAATGAACTTGTACAACAGCGGGGAAAGAAGACGACAATATGGCGAAGATGACTAGAAGAGAAATTAAGATAAGGATACATTATGATTCTATAATATGTGGAAATGATCATTTCTGCTTTAAAGTTTCCATTGTGCCAGCTAGAAATATGAAAACACCCCTTCTTCCATTTATTCAGAACTTCATCAGTGGAAAAAAAAGGAATAAAAGAAAAACCTAAATCAAATTTCTGTGATAAAAATATGGACAATTTTGAAGGACAAAATGAACTTAAATGGCATATGGTATCAAACTTCATACGACATTTCATATTATCGTCAAGTGTGTCTGCGTGCACATGTGTGTGAGCCATTAGGAGGGGATGTGGCACACCCATCCTCATATAAAAGGCCCCTGTCATTGCGAGAGATCAGAAGCAGGCTGTGAAATCCAGCGAATAGTCATTATGGGATCCCGCTCGATGTGCACCCTACCTGCTAGCCAAGGCGTCTCCCTCACACTTCATATTTGCATTGTGTCATCTTATCAGCATTCACCCAGACAGAGGACAGATCACAGCGCAGACTGACAGCCGCATCGCTAATATGAGTAAATAAGACTGGAGAGTGAGGAGATATATCACAAAGAAATTATACAACAGCACAACCTTGTGACACTTAAAATAGCCGGAACAATATTGTTTCTCCCCTGATGTAAAATTAATGTGCTCGGTCTTTGTGGATGGCCCTTGCGTGTGATGGGCCCCCTCCTGTTTAGAGTGGCGAGGAAGGGTGAACTCTAAGAACCCTGTGTGCTCAGTCACTTCTGGGCCCATGCAGTCAATAAGGCTATTTCTGATCTCCGGATGGCTAGGGTTTCAAAGCCTGTTTAAATGGGCTCCCACAAAGCCGGAAGCAGCAACCTCAGTCCTCTCCCTCCCTGTCTCCCTTTCCTCCTCCACTCTTTCTCTAAATATTGAGAGGGAGCTCAGCTTGCCTACCCCCTCAGTCAAGAGGAGTGGAGGGGAGGGTGTGGGGGGGGTCCTCCCCTTCCACATACGGGGTGGTGAGGAAAGACAGGGAAGCGCAGGGTCAGGGCTCCCGGTGCTAAGCTGTGAAAGGCAAACGTTTGGCAGAGTAATTACACGCCGCACTGCTCTGGGAGTGATTAGTGATAGTTGTCTGTTCAAAGTGTTTGGAGCTCACAGCTTTTATGGGCTACGCTTGCCTTCCCTTCGCCTAATGTTTAGATTGCATTTGCATCAGGAAGAGAGTTGCATGTGTCAACATAAACAGTGTGCCTATGGCGCTCACAGACTGTGCCCTCGCCTCTGTTTCACTGATGCTCGGAATATATTTTATTATCCAGCAGAGGTTATTGCATTACTGTGGAGTATATCTTTCACAACAATATACAATTTGTTTTTATCATTTATTTATGTGATTTCTGGCTTCTACTTCAATTATTTTATATGCGGGATTATTTTTTTTATAATGCTGCTACTTATTTAACAATGAATGTGTACTGAATTGTATTTTATAAATGTGCCTCTTTATTTAAAATGTTATTTTAATCTTTTTGTATCTGTACTGTTCCTTTGCTGTTACAAAGCTGTACATTTACCCGCTAATAATAACGTTTCTGATTCTGAGTTTATTTCACATCAATAACCATCATGTTGTTGTCAACCTGGTGCTTGAGATAGCTCATATTGTCATTTTGCAATAAAGTGACATAACTCTTAAACAAATGAATGTGAATTATTGCATTGAAATTAGAGACACAGGGTCTCACAATTTAATAAAAGACTGAAGCAAGCTTTTTGGCACCACTCAATCTTAAAATGATATAGAGAGTCAAAAAGTGATGATATTGTTATGTTTAAAGTCTGCTTCCTTGTTTCTTATCCTAGATATGTGTTAGGGTTAAATATCAGACCTAATATGACTAAGTATTATTGTCTCATAAAACAAAAACAAATATTTAAGAGCCTCTGGCCTTTAAATACCGCTTTCAAGCTGTATAACTAGCTCTGTATACTCGGTAGCAGAGCTGTTTAGCACTTCCTGGATAAAACGCCTCCACTTGGCACAAGTACATCCTCTCCGTTCCCAGGTCAGGTGACACTGCAGTGCAATCACCGTGCTCAGGTGGTGCCGCCCGGCTGCCAGCCTTTGATGTCCTTGCTGTGTTCATGTTGGCTAGCATTGCTGTCCCAGCACAGCCTGCAGATGTGTCTGCAAGCTGTAAGGTGAGCAGCAACACTCCCGAGTAACGTGTCCAGTTGTAAAGCACACCCTGACAGAGGGTGTGGCGGGGGGGCGGGAGGGGGTGTAAACAGCAGGAGCAGACGGATACAAGCTATCAGACATGTGGGATTAGGACATTCATGATGCTGGCTTTGGAAATGTTTTGATATCAATAGTCATTCTGGCTAAATGAATTGTTTTCTTTGTTGAATGGAACCATCTACTTATTCTGGTGTTTTAAATAGACATTAACTAATCTTATTTTCTTTAACAAAAAAAGTCGTTGACAGAAATCTTTTCATGCGCTCTCGCCCGTTGACAACCTGAGCTACGCTTTCAATAGATTATAATCCTGTTGATATATTTTGAGGCCTAAAAGATATACCTTAACACATCAGAATAATGTGCATCAAAGGGAAGATAGGTATCATATTCCAACACTTTATCACCCTAATCCTGAAACAGGGACCGACTTTGACGTAGGCTGAAGAGTTGGGTGGCAAAGCAGAGGAGAAACAAACACAGCCGCGGACAGAAGAGGAAATACCTCAGGGACTTTGTGGGATTGAGGAAGAGGTAAGACAGTACCTGTAGTGCAATCCCTTCCAAATCTGCACCAGGTGTCAGGCATTAAGGGGAGCATCTCCGCTTTGGCTTTCCACATCTGGCTCAATCACCCAGGGCAGTGTGTCAGATGTTGGACAAAACTGATACTCTGGAAGAAGAAGAGGAGGAAGACCTGAGGCTCAGCACTGTACAGAGAAAGGTTGCTGGTAGAACAAATGTGAATCTGTACCATGTCTACTAAAAATACCCTTTTTGAAAGAGATTATTTCATTATTTTACGATGATTCTCATCAATGTTTGACATTTAAATATTCAATTACATTTGAAATTAGTCTACTGAGAATACAGAACATTGTGAAGACTGCGGGAAAAATATAAGATATGGGAAGCAGAGCTGAACACTTTGGGTTTTAATGAGTTAAGATAGATTTAGAATAACATTATACTGTATCCCATTGAGATTTTCAGTTAACTACAAAGACAAGTGAGCACTGCCTATTCCCTGTGTGATAAAACAAAGCAAGTCATATATAGGAAGGATGCTTAGCTTGATATTAACGGTAAACTCCCAACCATAAAGACACGGTCTAAATTAAACACCTGGCACATTACTTAATTTCAAGTTGGCTCTTTTGCAAGTGCAATTGTCCTGAAACAAAACAGTGGCAGCGGAATACTTCAGTACCGAGAGAGGGGACAGAACATAAACCATGTTGGCATTGTTGTTGCCACAGATTATACATGACACAGAGAATAAAAGGAGCTGATTGTAAGATGTTTAAATGTATCCGAGGCATGGGAGAGGAAACCTAATGCCTCAGCTCAGGGAGAAGGAGAATGCAACCGGGCACGTGTGGAATGCAGAGTGGCAGGAGGAAAGCGGCAATCTACATTTCTAATGCTGAGGATGTTTCCCATTCTGTGTTTATGAAACATGGCTGCCGGGACTACAAAGGTAAGGGGATACAGCATCAAAGTCTGCCCTGACAAAAACAAAAAAGCAACAATGCTGCAGTGGAATGCAAGACAGAACATAATACTCCACCTCCTCCTTTTCCTCTCCCCTAAGCAGTCTCATTTGATTACAGTGCAGCAGGGCCCAAATCAACCCCTTCTCACTCCCCGCTGGCGCTGCGAGTAGGAGGTAGAACACAACTTGCCAAAGTGGCCTGGGAGGAGAGGTGATGTTGTGGAGGAGAATCCCTCATTTGGGGAACAAAGGAACATGGGAACGGATGAGCCGAGGTGTCCGCGGCCGGGCTGGAAAGCGCTTGTTGTCCCGAGAGTGGCGACTGATGCAGAGACTGCATGTCTGATGACGGCCGGGCAGCATATCGTTTACAGGCTCCCTCAGCAGAAGCCCCTCACATGTCCGTCTCCAGCCACAGTTTGCCCTCTACTTAAGGCAACAAGAGTCAGGCTCAGCATTACAAGCCTATTAAAAGATACTTTTAATTATGCCCCGTTCTCCCGGGATCACTTCTTCCGTGAACTCCGTGTTTCTTTGGCATGTGCACTTAGGAATGGCACAACCAGAAGCATGTGTTGTTTTCTGCCTCCAATTAAAGGGCATGTTGACAGATTAAGGCTGCTTCTGGTTTGTGCTCCACTAACGCATTTAGGGAAGATGATGAACATGGATGGAGGAGGGAGGGGGCTGCGGAGAGAGAGGAAGAGAGGGTGATAGAAAGAGAAAGAGTGAAGACGAGAGACAAAACATGCACATGAACCCGGAGGGATTCATGTGTTTACATTACCTGGGCTGTGATCTATCACCAACCTCGTCAACTTCCATTATGCATCACATACATAAGCAAGCAACAGACCTGGGAGCCCCTGCAACTCACTCATACTATTTCAATTGGATTAAGTCAGTGCAAATATCTGGGGCACAGCTCCCACACTGTGGTTTTAGCATTCTGGTAGTCATTTGATTTGTACGTTGTATCACTTTACCTTCATGAAGGCATTGCAGGAGTGCCTCCTACATGCCTCGAGAGCTTTAAGTAGTATAGGATTTAGATGATTACCATATGGCACCTATAGCACCTTCAAAACAAACAAGCTATTTAGCCGTAGGTCTGGTTAGACAACAGTCAACCACGGAAGCGCTTCGATCATAAATCATAATATACAGACAACCACCAGTGAGAGGGATAGGGGCGTATGTGGATTCACCATCTGTGAAGTTCACTAACATGAGGTTTATTTTGTCCCAGCTGGAGGAGCAGGTCTGTACTGTGTGTGTAAAACACTCAGTTGGAGAGGTCTGGCATAGATGCTGACAGTGGAGTCTGCAGCAGGGCCTCTGAAAGAGCTCACAGTCACACTCAGGCTTCATTATATCCAATCAATATCCGTTTAGTCACTGAGCCTATTGACTCATTTCTGAAATAATATTACAGGTCATTTGTCTTGTCATGGAGGAGGCAGAATTATCCTTTTATACCATTCCCCTCATTTGGAGAAAGGGTAAGAGTGGATATGCTGTATGGATACAACTGTAAATAAATAGTTTTGATAATACACTGAAAAATCAATGGGTGCTTCCTGTGATCCATCTCGAGCGAATCAATCATAATCTGTGCAGCTGGCAGTGCGGTGCAGGAGGACGGCGTGGCGGGGAGAGAAGGGTGCAATCTTTGTCTGATACTTCTCATTTTGGAATCGCTTCTCATAATAGGGTCATCATTTCATCACTTAGCCAATCCAGAGCCCTGCCACTCAGCCTGGCGGGGATCATGGGGAGCAGGGGGGGGGCAGGCAGGCCCCATCAGGAGTAAACCCAACACACTCCCTCGCCCCATACATCTTCATTCAGGTCAATAAAAGACGAAGAGATCGCAAGAACAGAAAAGAGATCAGAACATAGATTTTCTCAGCTGAAAGCGTTATTGGATCATCGTGCTTCATGTAAATTGGGTGGTTTTTTCAAATGATTTGTGCATCAGCTCATGAGAGCAATATGAGAAGATGTTTGTCAGGTAAAACATTAAACCTTTTTGTATAAACAATCAAAGGAGTGTCACCAAAAATATTCCTAAGAAAGTAGGAGAGGGCTTGTTCAATTATTAGGGAAAGGCAGAAGTACAACAACTATAAGACCGCGAGTGTTGTATTACAATTATCACTTCAAAACTTAAATAAAGAGGAATTGAACTGGAGCAAAAGTAGTGTGTGTGTGTGTGTGTGTGTGTGTGTGTGTGTGTGTGTGTGTGTGTGTATGTGTGTGTCTGAGTGTGTGTGTGTGTGTGTGTGTGTGTGTGTGTGTGTGTGTATGTGTGTGTATGTGTGTGTCTGAGTGTGTGTGTGTCTGAGTGTGTGTATGTGTATGTGTATGTGTGTGTGTGTGTGTGTGTGTGTGTGTGTGTGTGTGTGTGTGTGTGTGTGTGTGTGTGTGTGGTTCATTTTACTGCTTGGTGACATGAGAAGATGTCCTCATCATGGATCTACAGTAAACAAATGTAAAACATAAAAAGAAACAAACATTTTATTATTATTTTGATACAATCAAATAAAAAAAACAAGAGCAACTTTGTAACAATGACCAAAAAAAAATTACAAATAAAAACCGATGTCATGCCTATAATGTTCAAATGCCTAAATGAAGAGGGTACAATTACTGCTGGTTTCTACTTTGATAATAATAAAAGCTAATCCTAGCTGTATGATGCCAATTGTTTAGTCAAGTAGCACATTATGTTTAATCATATAATAACCCCCTTTTTAAAAAAAATGCAAGGTCAAAAATAAATTACATCCATTATTTGCAGCAGATCTCCCCAAAGCATTTGGAGCGAAAACTGTTTTGAATTTCAATTGGCTTCCAAGTGGCAAAAGCCCTCAGCTAATACATCAAAGAAAAATTGGTGTCAACTAATCGGTTTAGGACACAGATTTAGAATGGTTAAAAATCCCATGAATACTTCAAGCATTTTTTTTCTCTGTATACCACTGAAGGCTTGGGAGCAGTGCAGCTGACCTTGTGCGCTCCAGAAAGCTGTCCGCCACTCGACATTAACTGACTGTTTAACTCACAGCCGCGCAATTAGTCCGCCACAACGCATAATGTTGTGTAATAATACCCTCTATATCCAATTTAGATTACACTTGCTCCCTCAGGCATTTTAAGTGGCGTGCATCATCTTTCACTCGTTGCCACGTAAAGCCGTTTTCATGCGTCAAAACCGAGGTCGTTCTCTCAGGGAAATAAAATAAAGCGATAATGGAGAAATAGTTAGACGCTGTAAAAATAAATAAACAACGGAAATATAGATGTTTTAAATTCGGATTATTGCGTGAGAACTGCCCACTTTTACGCATCTAAAACGCACCTTCCCACATAAAAGTAAAAACTATACTCACCCACACCTCCTCCTTTATCAGTGCAGTGCTGAGTGGTGAAGCAGTTGCCATAACCTACTCCTATTATAGGCTCCGTGATCTCAAATTATGGGTCCTCCTCCTACTTCAGAGAGCAACTCTGAACCAAAACGCGTTAAGGAGCACACACGAGACACACGCTACATGGATCCCTCATCTAGGCCTATAAGCTTTGTATCTTGTATGCAATAAAATAAATTAAAATATCACAAATGCTGCAGGTTATTCTATATTCACCAGACAAAAATAGTCTTACATTTGTTTTTGTTTTGTTTATTTTAGTCTAGGGATATACATGTGACTAATTTCACATAAGGCTAATTTACCGTTCTAAATACTGACGTTATATTATGCTATTTCCCGGACATTTAACATAGGATAATTGTCAGCACCCGCGGTTTAAGTTGCTTCTTCTTGTGTCTGATGTTGTGAGAAAAGTTGCGGTAATGAGTTGATTGTCTGAACACTGCAGGAGGCTGTAAAACGGGGTCTCATAGTATCACTACATCTGATTAGGCTATAGGCTACTGTAGGCTCGCTTTGTGCATCAGTCTTCCTTTATTCTCTCTCTCTTTTTAAAGTGTGCGTCGGCTCCCACTGTAGCAGCGTCATCGCTCTGTGCTCTCTGGAGGTTTTCAGAGCGTAAAGAACACGTGACACCGTGTGCACACACTCTTTAGGAGCGCCTACAGCGATCCCTTTCGGCTTATCTGAGACTTGAACTGGAAAGTCAATCACCACAGTGAAAATGGCTTGTAGATGTCTGATACATAGGAATAATATTTACAATACCCTTTTTTTAAAGCCAAGTCAGTCAACTTCAAACCAGGCAAATGTAATTATGAAAACGATCTAATGTATTAATGGTCATTTCCATCAGAATAAATACAACAACAAAACAAATATTATTTTTTATTGGCATACAGTGCGTTTGCAGGTGTCTAATTTCTATTTAAAAAAATTTTTTAATTGCCGATACGAGTGGCGTATTAAATACATCCAGGCTATCAGTCTTTAAGCATTAGTTTTTCTGCAGTGATCAAATCAGATTACAGCCTCTGGTCCAGGCGGATTTGGTGTAGTTGGCACTAATCTGCCCTGGTTTGAGGGTTTATGACTTTCTGGGAGTGTGTATCTGACTGGTTTATTCCAGGATCTATTGCAAAAACTATTTAGCCCTCGCTACAGTAAATCGTTCAAACACGGCGCAGACACTTCAACAAGCACAGCACAGAAATGTCGATAAGGAAAAGTTTGTTACACACAATTCTGACCGAGTGGTTCCGCCATCTACGCCATCTTACTTTTACTTTTCAGTCGCCACAGATCTTACCAATGCAATATTCGGCTGGTTAAAAAGTCGACAATAATCCATTTGAAACTCCCATTGCGGATTTTAACACAAGGCACACGGAAATCACGGAGCATCAGTCTGTTGATTTAACGCACATACATACAATGACGACCTTTTTTTTTTTACCCACAAAGAAAGAATAACAAAAAGAGAGCACAGCAGTGGAGCGCCTTTTTAATTCCTGCCGGTATCTTGGAAGCCCATATCCCTGGCACACAACAGCCGATTTGTTATTGATCAAGTGTGAAAGTGACGGCTTCGTATTTGTGAAAAAAAGAAGAAAGTTGGGAGTTGACAGACTCGCATGATGTCGCCATCCAAAGGGGGGCTGCCAGGCGCACTTGAGACTTACTGCAACGAGCCTTGTTAAAGAGGGGGGGGGTAGAGAAATAGAGAATGAGACGGATTGTTAGTTAACGCGAGAGAGGGAGGGGGCGAGGAGGAAGTGAGAGAGCGAGAGAGAGAGAAAGAGCGAGGGGGAGAGAGAAAGAGAGAGAGGGGGAGAGAGAGCATGGATTTGGGCAGGGCTGTGGCATAAGCTCTCCTTTTTCCTTCGGTGACTACACCCAGAGAGGAGGAGCGTAGTAGGCGTCAGGATCCTCAATTTTTCAACTTAGCATCTTGGCAGGACATTTTCCCAAGCAAAGCCCCCGTCCGAGGGGTAAAAAAAAACTTCTGCGCGGGCATGAGAGCAACGGTGCAACTCAGATAAGGAGAGCAACAGAAACACAAAACGAGACAAAACATCCGACGGGTGGCGGACAACGACCACAAATAATCCATCCAACATACAAGTTTCTCTTTATTTAAACCACTTTTACTTTTTGCCTCCACCATTGTCATTTAGAAGAGGGGACAGGCAGCAGGTCTGCAGACACACGGCTCTATGCGCTCCGATAGCAGCGCATGAGAAAATAAAGGAGGAAAGTGCGCAAGTTAAGTGGCTTACACTCTCCGGGCTCCAGCATGGCGTATCCTCAGGGCTACTTGTACCAGCCGTCCGCTTCTCTAGCCCTGTATTCATGCCCTGCGTACAGCTCCAGCGTGTTATCGGGACCCAGAACCGAGGAACTTGGGAGATCCTCTTCGGGATCTGCTTTTGCTCCCTATGCCGGATCTACCGCGTTCACCAGCGCCTCTCCGGGCTACAACTCCCACTTATCGTACAGTGCTGCAGACGCGGCAGCAGCTGCCACCTTCAGCTCGTACGTGGTGAGTAAACTAAAGGTGATTATTCAATCTAATAGGAAGTCAAAAGCCACAATATTAACTCGTTATAGAAGCCTGAAATATCCGCTGTGCATTCGATGCCAAGCGATTTAAGAGGGAGACGTGCGTCACTGAGGAGTACGTGGATATAATATTACAGAATGTCAGGTCCAGAAAACATGTTGTGGAGTAAACAGAACTAATTTAACTGAGTGGTTTGCTTTTACATGGTGCTATAATGAATTGTAGTTTGTATGGAAAGCAGTTAGGAAAGCATTGCCGAAGCTTCACGATAACTGCTACGCGCCTTGTCATGGCAATTGTGGTCACTGCATTTGTGTATTATCACCCTGTTAGAAGTGCCAGGTGTGAAACTTAAATATAGTAAATTTAGAAGACAAAATATGTTTAGTTTGTCATACACAGCCGAGTACAGGCATATTAATACAAGGACTGTTCCCATAAAGAAATAAACGGAATGCGAGGCCCAACGTACACAATGTTAATGATAATTGCAGGCTGTATTATTTTAATGGCGAGAATAAAAGTCAATGCATGGTGATTAAATGTAAATAATAATTCATTTGCATATAGCAACAGTTATCACATTTCCCAAATCCCAATCTCAAACAATGTGGAGAATGTTGAAGCAAAACTCCAAAAACATTAACTCCAAACTTGAACTAGATTTAAGTCAGTGTATTCGTGTACGTGTGTGGGTTTGTGTGCGCGTGTACATGCATGCATGTTTATATGTGTGCGCGTGCGTCTGTATGCGCGTGCGTGTGTTCATGTTGTGTGTACCGTAGCCTAATTAGTTTTAACTATTTTAAAGCAGTTTAGAAAATAATGCTTGCAAAACTTTTGACACTTTATTTGTATTTTGTTTAACAGGGCTCTCCCTATGACCACACTACGGGTATGGCCGGCTCGATAGGATACCACCCATACGCAGCATCCTTGGGCTCCTACTACGGTGACCCAGCGTACCGTAAAAACGCAACCCGGGACGCCACCGCCACCCTGAAGGCCTGGCTCGGTGAGCACCGTAAGAACCCCTACCCCACTAAAGGAGAGAAAATCATGCTGGCCATCATCACCAAAATGACCCTCACACAAGTGTCCACCTGGTTCGCCAACGCCAGGAGGAGGCTAAAGAAGGAGAACAAGATGACCTGGACCCCCCGGAACCGGAGCGAGGACGAGGAGGAGGACGAGAATATTGATTTGGAAAAAAACGACGACGACGAGCCAAACAAGCCCACAGACAAGGGAGACTCCACAGACACAGAATCAGGTTGGTACTGCAGGGAGAAAAGGCACCAAAGAAATCATCAATTTTTCATCGCAGTCGTTTCCACTCAGGGTGCAAAATTGATTGCTGGTTAATGGTGGTATATTATTTATAATGGGACAATTGCTTTAAATAATAATCACCTTGAACTCCCCTCGTTTGACTTCTCAGGGGCTGAAATTGCTGGTGACGCAAAGTGTTTAGCAGCCAATTTATCTTTAACTGCATAATAAGGATACAGCTGGTGTATTGCGCCGAGTATTCGGCTTAAAAATATTGCCTTTGTATGGTCATTATATTACATTATTTAAACGCGTCAATTGACACGATCATATTAGATAGTGAAAATATTTTTGGAAATTAAAATAGTCAACATACAACCACATTGTTCCTGTTGATGCTCTTTAATAATTATAGAGAGCAGTGCAGTTACCTTTTAATGCTGGCACACATTTTTACGAGGGAAATGTATAGCACATGCAATAATTGTTTTGAATGGAAACGTGCATAAATAGTCCTAATTAATTTTATATATCCGATTTCAGTTTGCATTAGTGTTTGCGATAACCTAAAACACATGTTACTTTTTTATCCACGTTTCAATGTCACGCTTATTTAGCAATAACTCCATTCTTTATTTGTGCTTTAGATCATAAACTGCTGAACCCAGGGGACATGGGCTGTGACAGATTTAAAGAGGAGAGCCATGGCAAAGACTCGGATCCCCTTCTGAGCGACTCGGAGTTAAAAGAGCAGGAGGATCAGCGGACTACAGAGTTGCTGCTGCCGGATTCCGCCAAACCGACCACTTCGTCTCCCTCGTCGGTGCCCCGGGGGAACCTGGCCGTTGCGCAACAACAAGACAAGCCGTCAGATTTGAGCCAGCATGCGCCGGCCAGCAACGTGACCTCTGTTATCCACTCGCCCCCTTCGGCCCCCAAACCCAAACTTTGGTCACTTGCAGAGATCGCCACGTCCTCGGACAGGTGTAAGGAGCCGACACATGCTGGCCCCGGGTTGGGTCAGAGCGTAATACTGGGCAACAACGCGTCTCCATCACGGTCCTCCCCCCAGTGCCCACTCCCCAACAGCACGGTCCTATCCAGGCCTCTGTACTACACCTCCCCTTTCTACCCCGGTTACACGAA
This sequence comes from Gymnodraco acuticeps, assembly GCF_902827175.1. NCBI lineage: Eukaryota > Metazoa > Chordata > Actinopteri > Perciformes > Bathydraconidae > Gymnodraco > Gymnodraco acuticeps. The sequence goes on from NW_022990270.1 coordinate 1,578,505, forward strand.
CTATGGTGGCAGTTTTGGACATCTTCACAGTAATCACGGCTCGGGCTCCACGGCACATTTCAATGGATTACACCAGACTGTGTTAAATAGAGCAGAGGCTTTGGTAAGAGAGAGCCATAAAGTCAGAGGCCAAACGCAGGTAGATCTTTGTAAAGACTCCCCTTATGAACTAAAGAAAGGTATGTCAAACATTTAATACCTGAATATTTTTCCCACTCACAGCGGACTCTTATTTATTTTTTGTGGTTGCATTAAAAAAAAGAAACAAACAAAGAACAATGATGACATTCTGAGAACACTTATTTTCTGAGTAAATGCTTATCTTCAAAATTTTAGTTTCTGAATGGTTTATCCTAAAATGTAACAAGAATGGTCTTAATCGCTGCAGCCGCCTGAGTCTATTTGTATTAAAGACTAACATGTATATTTAATGTAGCATTTTTGTATTTAAAATGGACAACACACTATCTTTGAAGTAAATTATGAAAAAAAAAAATACATGCTTGTGAAGCGATTATTTTGGGGAGCATTTTGAATTGCCAACGTGTCTGAAGTGCTTCAAGGCCAATTAATATATACGAAGTATTAATTCAATTTTGCACCGTGACAGATGCTTCAATGGTAATTATCATTTCAAAAATATTGTGGAAGCGAGACAAACTTGAAAGAAAAGGCCTACATTCAGCCAAGGATGGTGGACAATCTAAAAAGGTTCAGTTTCGTTTTGGTTAGTGCAAATATTATAGGGGTTTTTTGTGAATGAAAAATGTAGGAAACAACACGGAAGTATATTTTGGTCCATGGCTTTTCACCAGTGTATTTTCTCCTTGAATTCGAGGGTCTCTTTTTCTTCCTTCAGCACGTTTCTAAAAGTGGATATTGATATAATAACAACACCGAGAAGCAGTCATTTAACCCAATTACCTATCGTGCTTTATGCAGAGCAATCAGGTGGTGAACTCCGGTAATGAGCTCGATTTTATGCCAAATTTAGAACTCATTACTATTTTCCAAGGCGTGGCAAAGCTGTTAAAAGGGACGCGACCATGCATTTAGAACATACTGCCCTATTATATATCATCAATGGAGAGTCTCTTTAATGGCGCGTTGGATGTGAAACGTGTTTGGAGAAAAGGGAGATCATGCACACATTGTGTTAGAGTGAGCAGCCGGTAGCACTGTCTTCTAACTCTTCCAACTTCTGCAGGTAGGTGTCACACTTGCTCCTAATTTCAGAGGGACTCTTTGTTAATCCATCACGGAAACCCATCCCTGATCAAATGGCCTGGTTAAAAAGAAGTGGAGCCAATGGGGCACGTATAATGATCACAGTTATTATGAGGATTATAGCAACTTTGACAAATGGAGGGAAACAAGCACGATGCTTGACCGATATGCAGAACAACAAAAAAAACATTAGGATATTTCTCAGGCACATCTCTTGCTGATGGTTAATTAAGATTGAGCTAGGAATTCAAAGAACAAAATTATTATTTATATAAACTCAACTATATATTACCATTATTATAATGATCATGTTTGTTATAAATATTATACTGAAGCTTCGTTGAAGGCCACTAAAACCTATATAAAGGCCTATTTGTTTTTAGTATAATTTTTTTTTTAAATATTCGTTTATTCAGTTGTTATATCAGTACATTTGAAGGGACACTGATTTATTATTATTATTAAAATAATAATAATTATTATGATTATTAATGTTGTTATTGTTGACCTCCACTGAAGTGGGACAGCATGCTCTTGTTTATGGCTGCCATTAATCTCTATAGTTTACTTTCCCCTTCTCCAATTTGAGATCTCCCCTGAGGTTTCTGTAATTCCCTCAGCCTTAATGTCCTCTATTCGGGCCCTCTATTTTAATCTGACAGAGTGTGCTGGAGCAGTGATTGCGACACATCAGCCGGCTAAATAGCATAATTATGTTTTTTCTCAGTTGATCCCCGGGGGATTGAACTGTTCGATGCAATGTCCCCTCGGAGAGTATTAGACTTGTATTAGAGATTGCGTTGTTTTCTCAGAATTGATTGTAAAAGTAATGTTTCACAAGGACAATATACACACTGTTCCTGCGTTGTAAATCATCTGTGTGGGACTATAGGTAAATACTGTGACGTTTATACGTCAAATTGGTTGTTGACGTTAGTGTGTGTGCGTGCGTGTGTGTGTGGCGAGGGGGTGTGGGGTTGCAAGGGTGCCAGGTGATGATGTTATTCGGATTTACTTTCCTGATTGAAGAATACACGGGAAATGTAGGGAGGATGATCAAGTTACTAACAAACTAGTTCCGAGCTGGCATGATAACACGTCTGTCTTTTTTATAATTATGGAAATATCTTGATTTTTTATAAATGCTAGAAATAATTTTCGTTTATTATCATCTATTTTTCCCCAAGCATTAACCTCTGTTTCTGCCAAATGTTGGAGAAAAAAATAGTTTTTGTAAGTTTGATTAGCATATTAGTATTATAGCCTACATTTAATTAATATTATCCCTTTTGAGAAAGGTAATGATTTAACGTATAAAGGGGTAGTTGAAAGCAAATATTATATTTTTATAGCATATAGAAAGCGTGTCTGATGTCACTGTATTTCAATTTACCGTAACGCAAAGTGCAAATGGGAAAAAGAAAAGCCCCTCACTAATTAAAAAAAATATAGATCGTTGATTACACTTGATTCCTGGATGTGATGAAACCAGTCAATTAACCCCATGATTACTGAAGAGTGCTTCTCCATCAGAGGATGGCAGCCTGCAGGGGAGATGCTCTGCAACTTTATACAACTTGGTCCCTGGCTTCCCCTCCGCCTGAATGGCGTGTCGGTTCATTGTTGGGATTGCTACAATGTGGGAATACTAAGTAGGGGTGAAACCGTTCCCACGTGTGAAAATGGGGGAAATAATCCGACAGGAGAAGAAGCAGAAGAGAAAAGAGGAGGATAAGGTCTGTCCTTCACTCCGACGTTGTTACTGTTGAGCATTCACAAGCACAATCCGGGATGTTTGGGAAAAAAAATACTCCTTATTACTGTCGTCATATCAATTTCACTTTTCTTTTCACCAAAAGTGAGAATAAAGACCATTGGCTTTATATGAAGTTGAGGGCCGCAACTCACTGCTTTAAATATACTAAATCAACGTAATACCGCTGCTTGGATTCAAAGTGAAATGTAAATGTTCGCCAAACCGTGCAAAATCGAATTAAGGCAAAATTAGTAATATGTGTTTATCAATCAATAGGCTACAACCGGAAGAAAACTCATTATTTATCATCTAGAAAACCAACTTCTCCGCCGGTTCATGCATATTTAGGCTACTCTAAAAGTAGATACGACATTTGTACTTCGGTGTGTTTGATGTCATCGGGGAGACTTTCAGTGGTGACTGAAAATAGTGCTAATATAAGACTAATGAATAACAAGAGTAAACCGTGGTTTCTTGTTTGTTTTCGACACTTTAGGGAACGGTAGGATCTAATGAAGTAAAAGTTACGTCTGGCATCTGTGGCCCCGTAATCCCTTTAATATTGTAATGATCTGTGCAGCCTATGCAGGTGTATCACAGGTAAAGTCACATTTAACATTAGTTATTTTTGTCTAGTATTTAAAAGGAGGAAAAAAAAAAAGCATGCGATATTAATGTCAACCACCTACATGTTTTCCTAAATAGTTGTAGCCTACGCATGTACATTTTTACGCTAAATCAGCACTGGCCGGTAAACATATACGAAGACATTTCAAAATACGTAACCACATTGTTAATATAAAATGCTATTTGTGTGGTGATCTCCTGGATATCACTTTACCCAAACACGGTTTGGCAGGAGATCCGCTGCAGGGGCAGTTTGTGAAAATACTTGGAGCTATGGAGCAAACAGATTAGACACCTGCCACTGGACAGCTATGTGAACTCAAAGGCTACTGTATGTCAGACCACAAGGTGAAACCAGAACCTGCTGATAAAACACCCCCAATATCACTGAGGGATTACTCCGCGGACCAAATGGTGCTCCGCATAAACAGCCTTCTGATAAAACGTCCGTCTACACGATCACATAAGAGTTGGGGTCAAATTCAACACAAATGTGTAAATAGACACCAGCTGTACTTGACCTGCACATATTATTCGCGAGGGGTGTGATCAGCAATGCCTAATGCGGTATAAAAAGTGGTTTGAAATAAAAGGAGGGCATCATAGCTGTGACTAACATGCAGGCGGCTGTTGAGATCTTTGTTTCCCCTGGATACTCACTTTTGATCTTCAACAAAAAGCCCTCAACTTCAAAGCAAATATCAATATACTGTTTTACAGGGGCCAGCTGTGTCTGAGGCATACTCATATTTATATAGGGATATGTATTCCCTTATAGGGTTGCAATTATTAATTTCCCTATAACAAAATATGCCCTGTGCAATCCTTGCATAATGTGCTCATGGTATTCAGGTATTTTTCATTAAGATCTAAAAGCAAAGGAGTTCTTTAGCGAGGTTCAGTGAGGAGTTCAGTGACTACTCATGGCTATTTAATCATCATTTCCTAAATGAGAAGGCTAATTAAGGACACAACAGTTCTGCTTTAGTCCTCAGGCGAGACTATGAGACTTGAGTTGACAGGATACGTGTCAAGTTTGGGCATAACAACTTGTAAAACAAATGTAATATTTCTTGGAATCAAACCATTCTCTTTTGAAATGGGTGTGTATCCACCTACCTTTTGGAAAAAGAAAATGACGTCAACGTAACACCTCTGCACCTCAAGTGTTAAGTGGAGTTATAAAACGGTCCTGAACACACTGTAAAGCGACCCAGATAAGGTGGCAGAGTGATTTACCACTGTTTTTTTGCACTTCACGGACTGTTTTTCTATTTCTCCGTAGAGTTCCTCTGGGACAGATTACACGTGTAATTTTCAGCTGTTAGATGGTTCAAGTGTCCTCCCCCCAACATAAATAAAACATTTCTATGAAGAAGGGGGGAAAAAAGGGGGGGGGGAAAACATTAACGAAGAGTGATGAACTATGAGGTCCTGGGAGGCCAGGGGTTGAGGTTGGGAGAATCGAGGGATTCAGTTCCAGTGGCAAATACAACGTCCATTTAGGTAGAGTTGGATTTATAAATGGCATGATGCAAAAACAAAAACAATGTTTTTTTCATCATTTAAATTCAAGGATGATTACATAATCAGCCTAAATTATCCAGAATGTTTGAACCATGCAAACAAGTTGTCTTATTTGAATGTTTAAATGACTTAACGAACACAAATACTTACAGAGGCAGACTGTGAGCACCCTGCCTCCTTGAAAGGCGCTGCTCATTGACCAATCTGCTCTGACAGCAGTGTGGCGTGAGCTTATGACCCTGTGACTGCAAAGGGTCTGTGTTCAGTGGCCATGTAAGGGCTCACTGGCGCTCACACGGTGTGGTGAGGAGGGGGTTTCTGCTCTGCCCTGGAGAAGGTGACGTGCACACACAGACACATACAAACACATGCGCAGGAAGGGACTCTAACTCCACGCCAAAGCCCCTCAGGTATGCACAGCCACAGAGCAGTAAGTGTGTGAATCCAGTCTGGAGGTGGAGACACCGGCAGCTTCTTCTTCCTCCTCCGACTCTGCACAGGTCGCGACTGTGCCCTCGCCCGGCTCCTCCCTCACTCTGGGCACAAGGTGAGCAAGTTCAGCAAGGCCACTGCAGACACACTGACTAATGCCTCGGTTTAGTGACACAACTGTGCAACTTCACACAATGCAACCATCATCCCAAGTAGTTTTCACCACACATGCCTATCAGAGCTGGGTAATATATCAATATGGGGATATAAGATTGACATTTTGAATATCGAAACAGTGCACAAGCGATCTTTTCCTGGTTTTAAAGGCTGAAGTAATGTCTAACATTTCTTACTTGATTTTAGCTACACATTGATGAGGATTATTTATTTTAAAAAAATCTCATTGTGTAAATACTTTGGGAAAGCAACAATAGTCAACCCTACAATATTGTGATTTTTAATCTATTGCCAATCTCTAATTCCCTTTAAAGATAATAAACATTTCATTATGCAAAATAAAAATAACGTTTTTTTACATTTTTAATTCCATGATATTTACATACCAGCCTAACAAATGATACATGTTTAAACCATGCTGACAAGTTGTCTGATTCTGATGTTTAGCTGACAGACACAAATACCTTCAGAGCCCACAGTCACACCTAAAATATTGTTGGAATATCATTATCGGGGTATTTGATCACGGATCGTGCGATTAGATTTTCTTCATATTGCCCATTTGTGATAATATACCATAACAGCCATGTAGTATCGATCTATTACACCAGGGTTAGCAACTCTGTACATTAGTTACAAAGTGGATGTAGTTTGTGAGGAAACATTAAGAAAAAGTCAATACATGTGTGATAATGTCCTATAATATTACACTATGTATGGTTGTGATGAAGATTGATGAATTGTTTTCTTTCAGTGACTTCAGAGGGTCCAGGAGGGAGGAGGGGGACCGAGCTGCCTGACTGTTTATTTACATTTGCCCTTTTTAAATGATCCCTTTCTTCTCAACATCTGCTGCACATTACCACACAGATATCTGTCCTAATGACCGCTATAATGCCCGCGCTCACACACACTTGCTCCAACACAAGCACCGACACATACACTGCCTGTAACATTACCATTATCCACCGTTCATCTGGGACACTTTACCCTCTCCAAACCACCTTGCACAACAAATGGACCTTTTCTCACTGCTGGCCCTTTTGTTAGCTCTGAGCCTTCCACTTTTCCTCCCAGTTTGGTGCAGTCTGATGGATGCAAATGGACACTTACTTAATTGGATCAGTTCCCAAGATGGAGATAAACGGGGCACTGCCTTTTTTTTCCCCCTTCTTCCCCAAGTTATTTTAAAGCCGTGCTCAGTTCAGCGGTGTGTGGAGAGCACGTTCATGAGGAGGGGCGAGGAGACTGCTGGACTCATTGAGAACTCTCCGCTACACACTGGCCCTCAACTCCCGTACAATGAAGGAAGAAGGCGGCATTGGCCCACGTTCAACAGTGTCCCAATGCTAATTTAGTAATTTCCCTGCGAGTGATGCAACTCTAAAGCTATCCAATCAGGAAGCAACACACTGGTGTCTCTGGAGTTGGTACATGCAGATAGCTGTTGGGTGTTGTCATTCAACAGGCAAATTAGATGGCAGCCAATTCTAAACATAAATAAATCAGCTTAGTTCACGACTATGCCTGCTCATGTTACACTTGACACCTAAACGCTTACAATGGATGATTACATATAAAAAAAATATTCAGTAGTTCCTTTTTCTTCCATCCATCCAAATAAATCAAGCGGTGGCCGCATGCCAGTGGGAGTGTGTTGGCTGCTGCACCCTGATTAACAGCATGGGTTACAGCCAACTCCAATAGGTAATCTCATCAGAGAGGGGCTTTAAACAGATAAAGACCACCCCTAACTACCCCCCCACCCCGTTCTTTTGGTAACCCCTCCAACTGCACCCCTTCCCACATGAGACCTCCCATCTAACGCACTAACCGGGAGCCGCTAATACCTGGAGGAGGCTAACATGGCCAGCCACAAACCAGGCTCAAATCTTCTATTGACCTCATTTTCAATAAAGGAGCCGTTTCCAGTCTGATGGATGATTTGTTGGTCTTGCATGGAATGGCCATCTGGATGGAAGGATATGATCGCTGTAGTAGGTATGCATCACCTGCCAGCTAGGATTCTCTGTATAGACTAAAGCTGGTGAGTTGCCGCTAATACGTCTGTCTATGCGTTGCACTCGGGCTAATATGTTCAAACACAGACTAGCAAAAGAAAGAAAGAAAGAAAGAAAGGGGAAAAAGGAGCAAATTGAATTTAGCACCATATGGTTACTATTGGCTGATCCCAAGTCAAACATGAGGTTATTTTGATCCAATATGAGAAAATCCCCTGGTTGCATCTGGAGACATAACAGCAGTTCATTCAGATATCAAAAGCTTTGTAGCCGGGCCTCTTTGTCGCAAAATAAAGAATAGGAATCCAAAACAAATCTGTGAAAGAGCTTAGGCTGTAGTGAAAAACCCTTGTCCCACACAGACTCCCTTTTTTTGTTTGGGGAGCTCAGATTGGCTTCACAGTAGCTGCACCTTAAGTATAGAAAGATCTGATTTATTAGCTTGTCAGGGGAAGCATTGTTCAAGAAAGCAATCAAAAAGCACTTACCTAGCTCCTCTAAAATTACTGCTTTTTTCACTGGCTAATTTGTGTAACTCCCATGGAGAGGCTGGCAAAGAGTTTGATGAGGCATATAATGATGATTAATGAATTTATTGCCCTGCTGCTCATCAAACGGTTGTAGTATATACTTCTCTCCCTTTCTTCCAATGTGTTGCGCAGGCTCCAGGGCGACAGAGGGGCAGCGATGAGATAATGTTGCCCTCCTCCCCGATTCCTCCCTCTGGCTGTTAACCTGGATGACCTGATGGGCATGAGAATGTAGAGGAGGGTCTGGGAACACAATGGACAGTTTAATAGAAGGTTAAACTGGAAACGCGAGTAAACCTGCTGCAAGGTACACATGCTCTCAACTTTCAGTCTCTGATCACTTTTTGTGGGAAAAGCCGGGGGGGTAACCAGATCCACATGGCTTCTTCTGGCCTCCACAACAAACTCTCAAAGCCCCCCGTGCACCGGCCACAAAGAGAGCGGGAGAAAGAAAAAAATAAGCCGTTACAAAGACATTGAAATGAGTCAACAGAAAATCAGCAAGTACACAATCTTTGTAGGAGGCGCCGTGTTCGCGTACAGCATTATGCAGTTCAAACAAGGCCTGCTCTCAACACAAATGATGATTAATGACTGGTGGGTTTGTGTGTGTGGTTGGTAGTGAGCTTGTAAAGCGGTCACCATGGGGTCAAAAGCACTTCTACATATTTGCTAAATAAGCCCACCCCCTCTTTGGAGCCTGCTCCCATAACTCTGAGGTCACGCATCTCTCCGCTCAACATTGTATGGGATGTTTACACTTGATTACTCCCCATGCCTTCCTATCCCCTGCTCTTTGGCCAACTGCGCTTGATTAAGTCCTTGCTTGTTCACCATTGCTGGCAACTAAAGAACGCATTGTTGCAACTCCCCCCCCCCTCCCAACACAACCACAAACACACATCCCAACCCCCACATCACCCTCTTTGAGATCAGCTCCCAGGAAAGGCTGTTTCTGCATTCACTGATTCATTAGGTTGGTATACATCAAAGAGCTCGTTCTCTCAATATAAACCAATAAAAGCAATTATAACCCCATATCTTCCAGGCAACGTTCATCTCTGGGGTTTTTACGTTAGATAATGAAAGTGCTTGATGACATAAGTTTTCAGAGAAAGCTGTGTCTTTCTAGTGTGCATACTCTTGCACGGTTGGTGGTTCTCTCTAAGCGTTCCGTGCAAAATAGCACATGCCACAGTTTCCCTCTGAAATAACATGCATGTAATTTACCCATATCACAACCCTAGGATTTGGTACAATTAGAAGCCATATAAAGTCTTTGCAAGCCGAGTGAGAAGCCAGAGCAAAAAAAAAGTATTGGTGCTTTGGCTCTCATGCGTTTAACATTAAATGTAAGCAGTTAAAGTTCTTTAAATATTCATTGCCCCTCGCTCTCTCCCTCCTCCTGTCTGATGGAGTGGATGGAGAGGCCGATCAGGCTCTGATAACCTCTTCCACTGGCACGATGAGATGAAATGCATTTGTCAAATGGAGAAATTGAGATTCACTCAGAGCTGCCTGATATTGCTTTCATTCCCTTTCACTCAAAACAAGAGACGGCAACCCAATCAGGGGAATCGGCATATGCAGATCACGGCAATACATTTTTCATGAGCATGTTTCATCGTAAAGCAGAATAAAGGGAGAAGGGGAAAGTGGTTAATAAACAAAAGATGGAATCAACAGAGTGAAAAATGAAGTTTCTAAGTGGGTGTTTTGCTTCACAAGTCATTTCAATTCTCTGACAAGTGTGCATATAGTAGGACTTATTGTACTGCATACAGTATGCTAAAAGGGAACAGTTTAAACTTCCTGTTATGCAGTTTGCGGGTATTTCCAGAATGCATGTTAAAAAGTTCTATTAAAAACACATTGAACGGTCAGCAGGTTCACTTACATATATCACCAATAATCACACTGCCTGTCGCCTGTGGGAATCCAGGAATTTTAATGAATGGCGCTTCAGCTTCCATACACACGCCTTACTCTCTGGATGGGGGGGTGTCTGAACTCGTTCTAAGAGCATTTGCAAACACTTTACAATGAATATGTTAGCCTAAGAGTTGCATGGCATACAGGTGGAGTTTCCCACAAAGGATGAATGTGGAGATTCTTGATACATGACAAGAAAATGGTGCCGGTAGATTGCATTTCTTTTGGGGGGGGGGGGGGGACGACGACGAATGTAACTGATCCAGAAAATTCTACATATCAGAGAACACAACATATTGATCCGAAGTACAATTGTTCTCAATTTGAGTATGTGTATTACATAGGTAGCATAATTAAAAGTGTGAGATTTCAGTTAACTAGGAAGGGCTTGTGAACAGAACAGTCAAAAGCCCATAATGGCTAATAATGAATTATTGGAAAATGTATAAAATGCTTAATTCATTGAAAACAATCAATATGCCTTTGAGCAAGGCGTTAAGCTCCATCTACTCCACTAGAGCAGTGAAAAAGACCAAACATGTTAATTCGACATTTCCTGAATTAACACGGTTTAAAAACTCACTGTTTGAAATCAACTGAAAAAGGTTTGCTATCCAATGTGCCAGCGCTCCGGCAGAGGACGACTGCAACATCTCCTTCAGTCCTTGACCTGTTGACTGACTCACAAATGCACCAACTTCATTAGCAGGTCACCAGTCTACTCGCTCTGTCATTAGTAAATACATGAGTATTGACACACACATATACAGTAAAAACCTTAAGCACATTATGTCATCGACAAGAGCCGCGTTACCCACAAAGGCTAAAGAGTTGATGAGGGGTCAACCGACCAATTACAACTGTTCCACCTGAACCAGTCAATAGCAAGTAAAACCCTGATTCATTATCAAAGTGCATGGATAAAAATGCAAAGTAAAAAGAAAAAAATAAGATATATGGACCGGCATAATATGCCTACAGCAAGACTTCCTAGTTTGTGTGCATAATTGCTTTAATGTGGGCTATTAAGCCTAAGTGGATATGATTTTACTGTCTGCCCTACATTCAGTAAGATCGCTGCCATGATCAATACTTATGATTTGTAAGTCACCAGTCATCGATGGCAAAGTGTGATAGTTAAGCATTTGACCTTGTGAGGAAGAGCTCTTTCCTTGTTCTTGAGACTGTCCACGGACACATGGATCCTGGAGGACAAAGAATAAACGCCGCAAACACAGGAACATTCTGCAAAACACATGATACACTACTTTTATGTGACATTAACAAACTATGGCCGCCCTTTCATCGATATTTATAGCTGTAAAGATGTATTACACAATGAGTCACCTGGAACATTAACAACAGGGCTTTGTATAGCTCGGTATAATATGCCAACATAGATAATATGTCTTGGAACAATTGTTAATAAAAGCATGCATTAAGGAGAAAGGGCACGTTTGTGGAAAAGGGTGTGAGGCTTCGACTGGGCTTCTGGCCTGTACATACTGTCTTACCATGATGCCTGTTTAGAGTGCTTCACTGTATATGTAAGTGACACAAACACACACATACGCTTAAGATTAGACGTTGAGCCTGAGTGACTGAAACAAGAAACGATAACTCTTCGTATGGTGACAGATGGATAAGCATTACTATCTCGGGCTGTAATCTCAGAATAGTTTGAGACACTTAGTGTTTTGGCAACAGTGGGACACGATATGTGATCTCCCCCTGAATGAATGAGCAATAGTGTTTTAAGGTATAGGGATCTATTTTTGATTCTTGTTGTGTCATGTTTTTACCGGAGGCAATCAGACACTAACACCTGGCATGATCACCCAACAATCCAACACAAATATCACTAAGAAGATACAAGACACTAAAAACAGGTGAATAGTGTGTACATATCTCCGGCCTGTATGTCACCTCTTTTCCGGGTTCTTATCACAGTGAGATACATGTATGTCAGTGCATGCATGTGAATGTGTGAATACATTAATTACTGATCAGTCATCTCGGGTTCTAAGGGACCCAGAACAATTAAGATGTACTTGCCTGCGATCAATAAAGAAAACATCTGAGGGAAAGAACTCCCAGCCTGATTAGACACCGGTCAATACGTTGTTGATAAAGATCTCCTGTGTCTACATCTGTCGACCAGGCGTGTGTATTTTTGCAACAATGCACATGATTGCAAATGAATATTAACACTTTGATACATCCCTAGAGTATACCAAAGGCTTTAATTATAAGTGATTAAGATACATACATCATTTAAAACCTCTCTGATCTCCCTGTCCGTCATATATGTTATCAAACACAGCGTTATTCCTGTATCCGCTTGTCCAGAGTCTCATGTTTCCGTTAGTATGACCGCAGGCATTTCTTGACCAGCAGCTGGGGCAAGGTTTTTCTGAATTCTGTCTTCACTGTCTGCATGGGTGAATGAGGCTGAGTCTAAAGGAAGCAGGACCAGAGGCACCTCACACAACACAATGATCAAGTGCTGGTAGCATGAGTAGCCAGAGTACACAGGGCTATTAGATGTGAGCGATACGGTTGAAGTTACTCCTGTGAACTTTGCCGTGACTAGACGCTTGGTACTGCTTTTGGGGGGGTTCTTGGGGGAAACCACTTGAGTTGGGGGCCTAACAGTCGATCTGTATCCCAGGCAGCCAGACAACTCCCCTCCTTGTGTTCCAGTTGGATTCCACTTATAAGTACTGCCATTCTTTCCACCATTGAGCAGAGGCAACACGTGTTTGTGACCACTCTCCCTTACTCTCCCTCAGTCTTTCAGCCTTTCCACCAAACCCGGCTATTAACACAAACACTGGCTGACACTTGTTTGTGCTTTTAATTGTGTCTGGATGTTATGTCTCTTGCGAACACATACATTAGCATTTCTCTGGCACAGTATAATCACTCCTTTGACCGCAACACCATGCAGACTGAGCAAAGGAAATTACCACATGCAATCATGTTTGCTGCACAAGCATATTTAGCTTCATTTGGCTCCTGCATGGTCTGCCACTAACTTTGTGTTGGGTTGCGAGTAAGTGCTGTTTTGGAGATGCTATTGCATTTCAGCCCAATGTAGTGATGGTAAATGAATTAAAGGAATGATTCTTCCATTAATGCCAATGGTATCAAATTATCAAAGGCTATACAAATATGAAATAGAGACTATAATGGTACATTGATTGTATATATTAAGCCTTCTGTGATAATTAGTGTAAAAAAGTAAGTAAAAAATGTGTGTGATTATCAAAGACTTTACAGTAACACAGAATTGATTCCATCTGTCGGAACAAATTTAGATTTCCTCGTTTTCTCTCACTGATACAACACGACCCACAAAGAAAACCTCCTACTCTTCAGGCCTCTCAACATACTGTGAACAAAGCAATGGTGTGCCAAGGATTACACTGTAAAATATGCATGTCCCAATGAAATATGTATATAGCCGTGTGTCATCAATGACATGGCTTCTACAAAGGATATACCGAGTACACAGGAACGCATGTTTCTCTGATTCTATTCCCTTGACTTTAATTGGTGTAGACACAAGAAAAGACTCATCTGGGGGAATAATTTGGCCCGACACCAATGTATTTGGTGTGCATCTTAACACGTTTCACTGAACCACTCATTTACTTGATTTGAATAAACTCCTAGAATGGTAATAAAGCAGCATGCAATAAAAGGGGCTCAGTGCACCACATTGTTTCTGAATTAAACGCCCCAAATATCTTCAGGAAATAAGATTGTTTTCCTGCGGATGGGGCCTAATCTACTCAGTCATGGTGGTTTGAAGAGGGAATGTTTTCAAGTTTTAACAGGGTTGGTTCCAGCATTCCCACCACCACAGTGATCTAACTACGAAGAGGGGCATCTCTTTTTCTCTCTCCGCCACCAAATGGAAAGGAGGTTACATGGATGAGCAGAAAATTACACCCTGGAACAGCCTAAGCAAACCAGCTTGGATGCCAAGGAGCTGCAAAGTGTCACAGCTGATTAAATGATATTCATCAAGATGAGCACTGAATCAAATACAGTATATTTAAACTGTGTCCTCTGAGCAGAGATTAAGGAAAAGGCTTTTTTGGATTCATTACAAGAAGTAAGCCCAAGGCTATAGGGCCACCAGATTATCTCTTCCTGACTCAGACTCTCACAATCAACACAAAAGCATTAGAGCCATAACAGTTTGACAACATTCAAGTACAAGAGGGTGCAACCAGAGGGGAGCGGTGTTAGCTAGTAGCCTCTAGCTGCTTGGCTCTGGGTCTCAGGTGTCTGCTTCTCTACAGGTATGTGTTACCATAATAGAGTAGTTAAGAGAGCCTCTTGTCGAGGGCCCTTCCCTCCTGTCTCGGCACACTGACTCAGGGGTGCCTGGCCGATTTAGCGCAGTCTTGTTAGATTGAGTATTGCACAATGGAAACTGTCATGCGGCTTGTAATGTGTAATTGAACTTGGAGCCATTTTTGCTTGAGAATATTCAGACCCAGCTCGATTGGATTTCACTCAGAAACGCCAGCAGACATCGTGCAAACTGTTTGCTGAAAGAATCTATTTTTTAAACTGGGGAACACATCTCAGAGTTGCTTTTCCAGAGTGGCTACATGTCCAGTCTCTTATGTCCCCAAAACCACAATCAACCCTACGCCCTCCAACCCCCACACTGCTTTCTCACAACCCACCCCACCCTCGCTGGGACTGTTTTGTCCTCTGGAACTTTCATTATGTGAAGAGGATAAAAATAAAGCACCCCGTGAATTTATGGTTCCTTGTGAGTTGCCATTGAAAATATGAACGTTTCAGACGCTCTGAAACCAAAGTAAGAAAACAGAGCAACCGCAGCGTTTATACAGAGTCACCGCAACATAGAGGCCTATAGGCACTACACTCGCACTTACAGCGCGTTGGTATTAAGGCGCAGACACTTTCGGCTCTCAATACACACACACTCTTAAGTATACACCCAAAGCATGGGTATACATGCATACAAGCATATACACATTTAAACATATCCACATGTGTCCATATGAGGAACATACGAATTGAGTAACTGAATAAAAACATGCACCCAAAATAAAGGACAGACAGCCAAAGTTCCTGTAATCCATTCCATCCTCTTGGATATGTTATAAATATTTGTTGGCTATTCCATTTTTAAAAGGACAGTCCGTATATCTTATTCCTTCCCAGTATAAACCACTCCTACCCATTTCAACCTCAGACACTGATGACACATCCGTTTAAACATCCCTTTCTCTTGCATGGACATATGACTCATGATAATGACAGTATTGAGCGCTTTATAGAGTCATAATTACAATCATCTAAACCTCCATTCTTGGGAGTTTATGTCCATCTTCACCTTTCTTTCTTTCTCGCTCTCCCTTTCTCACTGACAGCTGCTTTTCCTGGGAAAGTGCCTCTTTTCTCAGACGATAATCTATTGCCGTCCCCCCATCGCTTACATGTAGCTACATGGTGAGTCAGCGCTGTAATTCCGTCATTAGCTGGATAATGTGTGTGCTGTCTGTGTGTTAAAACTCTTAAGTGCCAGCTTTGGTGTGACCCCGGGGCTGCCTGTGGGTTTGACTGATGCCAGTCTACCCACCAAGCGTCACTTGAGCTCTGTAATGGGTTTTGTCCGGCTCACTTTGGCCTAGATCGGCTCAGGAATTCCATGTGTGTGGACTAAATGTTGCTTCGCCCACTTCTAGAGAAAACAGTGCTGGACGTGTCACATCTTTGCGCTGAAAGTTATAGAAGCTATTGTACAAATTAAAGTAAGTAAATGATTATCAAAAAAGCGAAATAAAACACTCAAAAAAGAGCTGATCCTTGAGTGTTTTAACAGACACATATTTGGATTAGTACTAAATTGCTTCAGGTTTTTATTAAAACTCATAACTGACTGACATGTCTTTGAAACAGGATTCACCCCAGTAACACCCAATAACCTCAGGCCACTTTCTCCACAGCCAGCCGATACAGTGGGAGCATTCACAGCACTGCCTGCCAGAGACAGACACCTCTAAATCAAAAGTGGAATTACAGTATAACAGGGGTTGTATTACGCCAATACGTTAAGATACATAGAAAGACAAAGCCAAATTGATAAAACATGTCTCTGCTCAGTCCCCACCTGTCTTTTTCCAATAACAAACCTTGCACAATTAATTTCTAACCTGTCGTAAATCTTCCAAGACGCACGTTTAAAGAGTCCCTCCGGGCAGGCAGACATTTGCTTTTGATTGCAGAGTGAGGGAGAAGAAGAAATACGTTTTTGTCTGAGTTTTTATTTAAAATGTCATAAGCACTTAAAATGTCTGTGTGTTAAAATGCACAGAGAAAATCACACTGACACGCACAAGTGCACATGCTTCAACTCTCTGCATGTGTGTATCACATTCTAACACCGTATTCAATCACAGATGAGCTGCTATCAGCCCATGACAAATCTCCACCTGTGTGTGGGATCAGTGATGTTGTACATGTGGGAGCTCGCCCTGATCCCAGAGCCTCTGCACTATCACCTACCACCTGAGGCCCCACCTGACTGACTGACTGACTGATGGGAGAATCTCACCTGACAAAAAAAGCATCAATGATTGATCATCGAGGCTCACCTGAGCACCCGAGGGGGCCCAGCGTGCCAAAGACTGCGGGCCCAAAGGGGGTGCACCTTTCCCGGGCCAGTCCACCTGACACCCTGGGGCAGATTCCCTGTATGGTCATCACCACTGCTATGTATACCTACAGAATCTCCCACTGACAGCCGCTTAGAAAACGTATACTGTACACCCCGAGGACAGGAACATTAATTAGACACTAAATCATTTACACTTTGAGACAAGTGTCTTTTTGTTGATCTTGAGCCCACTGACGAAGCAGGTCTTGAAATAACCTTGGGGGTGTTCTACTGACTAGTCTGAGGAATAGGATGTTGCCTCATTAAAAATAAATTAGACCATTTTACACCATACCGGAGCGGGCCAAATTACGCTAAGAAAAAGGACAATTAGCGCAAATCAATCCCTCTCTTCCTGTTTCCTTTTTCTGTTCTTATTTTGTTGTTGCTTTATTTAAACACCATAATGAATGCTACGAGAGGAACACATAAACCACGAGATTCTTGGAAGACGAAGGCAGACAAACCCCCATCTCGCTCATAGCTATGTCTGGATTGCCTTCTGCGCTGAGATAGGAGTCAACATGTTTAGCGACATCAAAAGAAAACCTGATACCTTAAGTATAAGAAGATTAACACTTGCCGTGATCTCGAGCTTAGGCTTCTCCAGGACTTTCAACAGACTGTGCCAGAAGGGACAATTACCGATGAATTGGCACCAACATCTCGTAGTTATTTAACAAAATCTGGCACAGTGTATAAGCTCTCGTCCTTAAGACTTTCTTTCAAGTCTGGCCCCCGTATCAGAAGGCTAACAGATTGGGGAATGTGACGAGAGCCGACAGCAGGGGAATCGGCAGGAACACTGAAAGACGGAGGTGGGGGAAAAAGAAAAAAAAACAAGCAAGCGAGACAGAAAGAAAAACAAAGGAGACAAAGAAGCAAACAAAGAAACAAAATCGTATCACTCAGTAGACATTTTTATTTCCTGACTTTAGGGCTGTGTCATATCTCAGGATGGATGTTTGTGGTGTGTCAAGCTCACTGGGATGCCTGTGGATTTTTGACTGTGTACCTCTGTGGACTCAATATGACAACGTTAGGAATGTGACGTTGTGTAAAACAAATACTGACAGTCTGAGCCATAGCTGCATGCAAAACCGTGCACATACACACACATTCAAAATACATTGTAATCGTATTATAATTTGAAGAGCATATTATTTCATAATTATTGCTATTTAGAGTTATTTGTAAGTGTTCTCCACACACAAATTCAGCTGCAGAACACCTGTAAGAGATGTAACGTTGCCACAAGCGCTCGGCTAATCCTTACCTTGAGCCCTACACACTCACCACAGGACTTCTCGGGGTTTATAAAGTACACTACTCTTTACACATATATCACTCTCTATTAATCCAAAGTACATACTGTATGCTTGTAGCTACAACGATTTTGTACAGCAAATGTAATCTGCCTGTCAGAGGGGATGCCACAAGAGGAAGCCGCATGGGGGAAGTCATGGAAAAAGCATTTCAGACAAAGATGTCTCTTTCCCTGCAGGAAGTGCCTTTGCATTTCACCTCCAGAATACATACGTTGTGCAACAACTTTTGTGAAATGTCTTAATCACTCTAGTTTTTACGTTCGGATTTTATCATACGTTTAAATTGTCTTGATATATGAACATTAAATGACCGTCAAAAACTGCACTCTGCAAATGCAAACTCATGCCCTCTGTACTGGCTAGTCCAATCCACACTGAAGCTTTTGTGTATATTCACCAGCAATTGCAAATCAGACAGCGATTGGATATTGATTGTATAGCATACCTCATCTAGTTTGCCCAGGGAATGTTTCAATCTCAGGCTTTGGGGAGTAGCACAGACATCTACAGGGAAGGAAGGGAATTTTGGAAACATTAACATGAGAAAAACACATTTTTGAGTAGAAGGGATGTTTAAAATTGAATGCAATGATACTCGGATAGTGTTCAAATCATGAATTATTCAACCCTATTGAGCTGCTTGGTTTCATAATTAAATATACATTAACGGTATGGTTATGTCTTGCACGTAGCAAGCACATAAACATTAGCAGAATTATATTTTTGACGGTACACTTCCTGCCAAAAACGTAGTGGTAAAATTAAAGAGTTAGAAACAAACTGATACAAAAGACACAAAAACATCCAGGCAGGAGATGGGGAAATAAATAAATAAATGTGGTTGTGTAATATTATCCATTCATTTTCCTATATGCTGCATGATCTTACCAGTACTTTCCACATTGGCACTACATGCTAAATATAAATCGCATACTGTATCAGTTGAACGTGAACTATGTTGCCTTGTTTCTTTGCTAATAGGAATGCGTGTCATCTGTCGTAGTTGGTCTACATCGAAGTTGTTAACTTGACACACAATCAAAACCATCAACTTGAATTTATAACCAGACAGCATGATTTTTAAATGAATTATTCCCCTTTTACTCAATGCCAGACATTATGGGTCATCAGCTTTAATAGACCTGAGTAGATGCCACAGCACGTAGTTAAACTCCCACTCTGCGTTTTTTAAAGAAAGCTGTGAGTGATCCGACACAGAACTCCGAGACACGGTGAAGATAACAGGTGACAAGACAAGCGGCGCCAGTTCGATGTTGGATCTGGAGGCTGCCTTGGGATACTGTGACAGACGTTGGATTCTGACATATCCATGGTGGATGGGGAGGAGCGGGAAAAGTGAGTGATTTGGCATTGTTTTGGAGAAATTCCCCCCAGTCATACTGTAGTGCTCTCTGATTCCCTAACCCTCTGTGGAGGGGCTTTGACGGATAGACGGAGGAGACGTGACCTGAAACAAGCAGCTGTTTGATCATCTCCATACCGCTTTCATTCTGTCACAAAGATCTATGCAAGATCACATGATATTAAAAAAGATTCCCGTATTATTAAAGTGACAATAAGCTCACTGGTGCCAATGCATTATACATCAATAACTCTGCCAAAATCTATTTTGTAAGTAAACTGATGAGCCAAGGGAAGAAAGAGAAATTGTGATAAGTCTCAAGAAGGGTTTAATGTAGGCCATAGTGAGACTTGACGTGTGTGTGTGTGTGTGTGTGTGTGTGTGTGTGTGTGTGTGTGTGTGTGTGTGTGTGTGTGTGTGTGTGTGTGTGTGTGTGTGATAAATGCAGGAGGAGAAAAAGACTCAAGTAGATCCTAAAGTGCAGCAAAAGAACATTTGAACTTTTTCCCACTCTCCAAGTCAACCACAAAAGTGTGTGTGTGTGTGTGTGTGTGTGTGTGTGTGTGTGTGTGTGTGTGTGTGTGTGTGTCTAGACTTATAAGGACTATTTGATTTTGAATACAGACAGTGGGTAAACATTATTTGTATTTTTGAAGGGACGCATATTAAATACAAATATATTTACAACAGGTATCCATCTATCAACAGAAAAAAACACACACACACACCCAAACTCAATGCTGTCCCAACACCTCATAAAGTCAGAGACCGCCCACGCCCAAACAAATTGAAAACAATCACGAGGGTTTGGCAGCAGCAGACTGCTCCAGTCATTACCCTGCTCCCAATGACAGCTCGCCCTGCTCACCTCATCTGTCTGCCCTCTATAAAGAGCACCTTATGGGCAGGCCCCCCGCCCCCCTCCTACACTGGCCCGAGACCTTCTTCTGACAACTCAGGCACGGTGTGGATACTTTTATTCCCAATCACTGCCGCAAAGGACTGACTTTCACAACACTTGTAAAAGTAATTTGTAAACTTTGTGGTAAAAGGATGTAGGTCCCAAAGATCGCTTATTCAAAAATATAAATCTCAAACTTGACATAATCATATTGGAAACACTTATGTATTAAGATGTATTTTTATATTAAGTTAACATACGTTACATATTCTTTATTTACTTTTATTATTTGACTATTTTGAAATGTCTCTGGGTCTACAACAAATGCAGGAGCAAAAACTTACAAAAAAAGACAAAACTCAAAATCCCAAACCCAAGAGGGCTACCCAAAGCATCCATCCATCTTCTACCTGAGGGCTACCCAAAGCAGGACAGAGCTAAATCATATTTCTGTTTCCCCAGGATAATTATATAATAGCAATACTACCCACTCTATAATATATTTCCCCACTGTGACCTTCCACTAAAGATGATTGTTTAATGGCTTTGATGATTTATGACAGAGTGAAGCGTGACAGGACAACCAGGGCAGAAAGGGTATAAAAAAAGTCTGCCAAGTCATCACTATGTCATAAACCCCCAACAATTTCCCAATTGTTCTATTAGGCAAATGTGTAATAAAACAGATTGACGCAATTAATCACCTAAAACTCACTGACACGTACTTTGATTTCCTCTATTTCACACAATCACATGTGGAAACACTCACCCATGTAAATCTGTACCTATCCGCCTAACGCACACATGCAGGTATAAATAACTGAACACACCCCAACATAAGTCTCTCTCCTCCGCTGCTGTTCCCTGCTGCAGCTGACTTACCAGGATTTACGCAGCCCAGTCACAGCGTCTCCATTAATTGCTGAAAGTGACACCATGCACGGTTATTACACGATTACGACATGACAGCTCTCGTTTTTCACCATTAAGAAGCAGACGGGCCTCTGCTCAGCTGCAGCAGGGTGTCAGCACATTGGAGTGAGTCGGCAGGAAGACAGGTTATACTGCGAGGGTCTCGGCCGCAGCATGGGGGTGCTTAGCTTGCTTATGTGTTGGCACGACACTCGGGTGACATAGAGACATTTACCGTCTCGACGTAACCGCTCGCATTGGTCTGAAACTTTGCTCGGTAAACAAGAACAGCTATTTGACAAGTCAAGAACACCTAAAGTCACAAAAACAAAGAAATTGTCATTTATTTGTAGAAGTAGGAAAGGTAGCAGCACTACCTTTAAGTTACTCAGACCTTTATGAGAAATGGTGAGTCCATGTCAAGCATTCAGCAGTAGTTTTGGGTTTACAGCTGCCTTGATATCTAATATGTCTTAACCAGTAAAAAATGATGTCAAAGGGCATTTTGATCCCTGAGGTCAGAGTAGTAGGAGGGCTGAGAGGACGGTGCGCATTCAAACACACACACACTGCATGCCATCCATCTCTATCAGGTATATATATATAAATACACTTGTTCTTAGTTTTGGCAACTCAGAACTACAGCCCTGTAGAGGTCGACTCAGCACAATCACCAATTACGTGCACTCATGATCATAGTGTCCTTGCCAAAAAGAATTAACACCGTCATTCGTTATAACATCATTTTATTCTCACTTTTAACTACAATTATGAGAGAAAATAGATCTGGCTTGCGGTTCTATTAATTGCCCACTTGAAGCAAAGACGTCAGCGCTGTATGGATTTTGTGCCAGGGAAGTCTTGTGTTGCTGTCCTTCTCCTGATGCGAGAGGATGGAGGGAGGGGGTGCAAGAGAGGATGTGAATAATGCATTACAAGGTATGAGGCTGGTAAGGAGCCGGGGCTGTGGGAATTTAAAGGCATTTGTGTTTGTCACACAAATCAGGAAGTCTCGCTGCGCTCCGAGGCAAATCTGAACTGACGGCTGAGAGCGGAGGACGACACCAACCTTTTCCACACAACTCGGGCCTGAGAAGGAAGCCGAGAAAGTGAGAGGAAGTTTGTGTGTGTGTGCTTGATGGGAAACAGGATGGGAGAGTAAGAGAGATAGGGAGAGTGAAAGGGAGCAATGTCAGCCTTTTTGAGAGAGGTCAAACACAATTGAAAGGTTTGCCCAGTAAATGGTCCTATCATGGCCGAGGAGATGAGATACAATATATATACCAATCATGACTTTTCATTGTGTCAACAGTATTTTTCCAGAATTTAGAAATACTATATAATATAACTAGGAATATTATCTTTAAAGACAAATGTATACTTTTTTTTAAATCACTGTCTGCGGCTGTTATCCGGAGTGCCTTACAGTACGCTGAGCCATCAAGAAGGGCTTTAGAGTCACACTCAACACTTAGACATGTGCATGAGGTTGGTGATTGACCTTTGGCTTTTGGGGATCAAACTTACCAATTATATTAGGTACATGCTGATCTTTTTAATCTCAACCCAACCTCCTTCCTACTATGTTACAGATGCTATCTGCTACACTGATTTGCACTGTTAGAAATAGATACTCATGATTCAACATTTACTAGCTGCTACTCTTAGACCGTCAGATGAATGAGACCCTCTCTAAGGTCAGACCTACTAAAGATAAAAGCCATTGACCTCTGCTCAGAGAGAGATTCTCTTCCTGTCTCGCATGCCGCGCTGCTCTGTGGCTTGTCTGTCAGTGGGGCAGTGTGCACACGGGTCTATATAAGATAATGTGTGCGTCACTGTGTCTATGAAGAAAAGGGGTCAACTTGAGCTCCTCGTAGAAGCCTGTAAGGCAGGGGTGGGGAACCTTTTTCCTCTCAAGGGCCATTTCAATTTTTTAAACATCCTCCGAGGGCCGTACAAATTATTGACCTCTGCTTAAAAAAACTAAAATCACAGCCCATTCATTTCGCCTTTCTTTCATGCTGTGCAAAGAAAAACCTCTTAATCTTACCATGACTCACGCATGCATGCACGTGCACGGTTGTGGCATGACCACCAAAACAGAAAGATATGGACACAAGATGTGTGCAAATGTATTTAGTTTCCTATGTGGACATGATTTAAGTGGGGGGGGGACCTAACCTCCTGTAGGGGGGTCCGGGGGGGATGCTCCCCCAGAAAGATTTTTTTTTCAATGTTGAAGTTAAAAGCATCAATCTGAGAGCAACATTAGGAGCTCTATGGATACATCTCTCAACATCCATATGAAACAGAACTGTAAGCAGATTTATTTTTCTTTATGGATATTTTACAAATCACTCTCCTTTCAAACTGTATTCTTGTTTATTAATAACAACTTTTTTTACTGTCATATAGTATTTTATACCCGTTTACTTTATTCTCTTATTTTTTTTAGAAATATAATGATCATGATCACCGGTTGTAGAAAAAGCTTCTTATATTCGTTAGCATAGCTAGCTAACCAGATGCTAATAACAACAAAGTTATTGACTGTTTGATCAGTATGACAGATGAACAGATCGCCACTGGGCTTTCAACTAAAGACACAGCCACGCAAAAACTGCGGCATGTGTAGCCTACGGCTTCTTACGGAGCGACGTTCTGGTGCTCTCCGTCAGAACTGCACAAGACAAGACATATACCACGTGATGACACGTTAGGCTCGTGTTGTGTTCAAGGATCCTGACCTTGGCCAGGAAAAACAGGCACTCGCTTGTTTAATTTTTTTGCGGTCTACATTTCTTTAATTTTTTTCTTTTTTGTGTGTGTTTATAAATTACCTCGAGGGCCGTACCAAATGGTCTCGCCGGCCGTATACGGCCCGGGGGCCGGAGGTTCCCCACCTCTGCTGTAAGGCGTGTCTGAGGCATTCTGGAGATGGAGGTTGGTCTTAAAGATGTTCACCTTGCCTGGTTTAGAAAGGGGGGGAATGGCAGAGCTATGGGAAGGACAACTGGGTGCGTGTGAGTTTGGGCTGCTGCCTGCCACTGATGAAGAGGGTGCGGAGGTGCAGACAGACGGGAAGCAGATCACACTTTGAGAGGCCGAGGCCAGACAGTCTCTGCCCTTTTTGGCCCCGAGAGCATTGAGTTACTATGACCCTGTTTTGTAATTCTAGTATGTACACAAACCCTTGAAGATTTATTATTTACATGCATACATTTAGCTGATGCTTTTATCCAAAGCAAGATACAAAAAGTGCAAATGAACCATCAAGATAAAACCCCCAGGAATCCTGCAAGTACATTTGCTTTCAATAAGGCAAACCATTGTAAGTGCTACTTCATTGGAATCAAATAAGTCAAACTTTCTAAATACTACATTAAGAAGTAATATTTATTTGGTTTTGTTTTTGATTTTTACAGGCCACGGTAAAGCCAACACAAGTAGTCTGCAAAGGAAGATTTGTAGACTTTTTATTTTATGAGCATACAATAAAAGATGGAAACATAGTGAAAACAGCAGTAAAGATTGGCTAGTGTTTCTGAATGGTGTATTCCTCTTGTACTTTGCCATTGTTGTTGCTGATGTAACTTCTCTGCTGGCCAAAAAAGTTCAGACAAAGGCTAGGAAAATGACATTGGCCACTTAGGGCCAGGCCATCAAATCACGATGATGCATTCATAGTGCCAGGAATGACTTTTTACACAGAAATGTGGAAAAGGTCCAACTTCTCAAGAGTAGTAGTTTAAAGTAGATTTCTGCCTCGCTGCTGACAGGAGATTGCATGTTACTTACGGTAATGGCACGAAGTCTCGCTGCCAAGCTGAGGCTGGCAGACACATACCAGACCTTCACTTAAAAAGCTGTGTCAGGGGTTAAGTGGTCATGGAAAAGGAGGCAGGGAGCCGCCGCCGCTGAAGTTATTAGGCAGCATAGTTTCTCTCGTCAGCAGGTGGGAGGTGAGATCTGGTGTGACGAGCAGGTGCCGCTCAGGGCCAGAGATCACAGCTGAACCATAGGCCGCGATAAGCCCAAAGCCACTTAGGTTACACCCCCAACACCGCTGTGACCCAGTGCGGTTTGTATATGTGCGAGGAAGAGAGAAAGTGAGAGAGTTGAGGGTATAAGTGTGAGAAACAAAAGCTGAGACATGTGGATGTATGTAAGTGCGTGTGAAAGTGAACGGGTTCTCCTTTTCTGTTAATGGTGGAGGTTATACGAGTACCTGCTGTATATACATTAAAGAGAAAACCCTGACAGCTAAATAAAGTCCAGTGAGGAATGACAGCTAAGGGCATGTTTGTCGGTTTAAAGTCTCTCTCATTCTTGAAATTCTCTTCACACTTCAAAACATCCACCCAAGTGTTGATTTGCCTTCACAATGCTCAGGGTGTGGGGGTAGACAAAAGCTGCCGACGAGAAATGCAGATTTCAAACTCCGGTGTTTTGTCTGAAGCCAGTGTCGACACATGTTAGCGACATTTTGGAACGAGGAAGAGTGGGAGGCAAAGGCAAGGTTAGGGATGAAAGTGGCAGGGTGACAAGGCGAGGTAAAAGAGAAGTAGGGATGCATTTTTATTTGATGATTTTCGGCTAGTTACAACCCTAGAGACCCCGGCACCAGAATCACTTCCAGCAAGCCAAAATCATAAACAAACAAAAAATTGTAGAAGAGACATGGGATGAAAGTGGAAACAGAGCAGAGGCACGGGGGGCTTTGAGGATGAGGCGAGGTGAAGTATCGATCATCCATTGACAAACACAATGGACATTTTAGATGTGATGTGAGAGGCCCCCATCCATAATTTATCAGCGGGCCAAATGTGAGTGACGTTGGGTGTGGACAGGGGGGGGGGGAAGCACTGCGTATTGATTAGTGGGGGGAAAAAAGTGCACAGTGCAAAGGGGGCTTCCAAAGACAAGAGGGAGGGGGAGGTGGAGGGGATGCAAGAGAGATGTGGATGAGCGGGGAGGGGGAGGGGGGGGGGGGGTTGGGGGACGTAGAGCACAGGAAAGCCATTAAGGATGGCAGTGTTACCAGACACTGGCAGCGCAAAGGAGAGAAGCGCGAAGATTGGAGGAGAAAGAACTAGAGAGAGGTCAACACCACCCCACACCTCCTTTCCCATCCCACTCCACCCGTCCCCCCACCACCCCAATCAATATGACCATGTCAAAACATAAAATGCATGCTTTTGCTCTTAAGTAAAAGGTGTCTCAGATTTTTAAAAGCTTTGATTCGGGGACCGGTCGATGGAAATCAAGGCATATGTTCCTGTGCAAAGAGGGGTAATAACACTCAGCTGATAATAGCACAACAGAGGGGACTCGGCTGCGTCTGCACTGGTCAGATTTCTGCACTCCGCTACACCAGGACAGATCGCTACACAAACTGGCGCTGTGATTTGTCTACAGGGAGAACACAGGAGACTAAAAGAGTTGGAACTGGACTTTTACTGGAGCATCTGCCAAAAACATTTCACACATTAAAGTGAGGAGTAGCTAGACAAGATGTTCTCACAGGCTCGGTCCTGGGGGAATATGCACCATCAAACGCAGCCAGACGGAGCAGATAATTCCTCTTTTGCAATGCTAACCACACAGAGCCAAACACATTTAATGAGAATTCTTTGGAGTGATGTATTGTTTGAGAATGTCAATCATTCTACCTTGAGGGGATATTGCTGTGGATCACTCCTGCAGTTATTAGTTGGCTGCAAGTTTTCTTTGCGGCCGGAATAAAAGTCAAGTCGCAGAGGGGAAAACGAGCCTGAGGCAGAAAGGTTCTGGGTGGGTTCAGCGGTTAGGAGAAGTTTTTCCCTAATGTGGGCACCAGTGAGGCAGGGACAACCTCCATGCAGGCACACAGCACCGCACATAGAGAGCCAAACCCAGGCAGTTAAAACAGACCAGGCACACAGAGAGACAGCAAGAAAAACACAAGATGAGAGACGGAAGAAACAAAATGATGTTCCATAATCAGAAACAAAACTAGAGCCCACCACATGAAGGGCACTGCCAGCATGCATCCATGTGTCCCTTGTTGCTGCACCACTTAGCACAGCAGCCACAAAATGGGGCTTTAAAGACAATGGCACTACAGCGGCAATTAGCCCTATCCCTGGGTGTGGCTACGCTCTGAAGACACTCATCTGTCCCCGACCACAGAGGCGTGTAATGAATGACATGGCATTGCTGTGACACAATAAAACAAACAACATCTGGCTGAACTTAGACAACTCCTTTCGTCTGCGTTGACCCTTTGACCTTTCATTCGAATACAGAATAGGCATCCTTTTTTAATTAGAATATCATACTGTTGTATCATCTGGCTAAGTGTAAATGTATTGATCGCATAGTTTATGTTGAACTCAACACTAGATAGGCATATTTCTTGTGTATTTGTTGTTGTGAGCAAATCCTCTGTGAATTACACAATAATTGGAGGGATGCCAATAAAAATATATTTAGCGGTAGTGATATTAAGGGCGAGTAAATGTAACTTAAAGTAAAATGTGAGTTTCTTGAGTCAGAATCAGAGTTACAGAAAAAAACAAGGCCTTGGTGTCCAGAGTGTGTAAGCAATGTATATCCAATTGGGCCCAATTGACAGCTTTTGAATGTAATCGTACAATTATTAATAATATATAAATAATAATAAAATGTCTCTAAAACATAATAATCTAAATTTGATCATAAGATATTCAAGGTTTTTTTACTAACTTTACGATAACAATGATTTGTGTCTTTATCTTGATAAGCTCTATTGTCTCTTACAAGAAAAAGCAAAAATGGGAAAACATTTATTAATCCTAGAAATCAATGGATACACAAAACAAAAAATAGAAATTGCGGATTAGAACAAAAGAGAGATGATATATGTAAATTATTTTTCTACATGAGTCCCATTGTAAGAACAAGCTCTTCACAGAACACACAACAACATTGAGAGTCTTTGTCACAAGTTCAATTATCAGTGATCTGCAACCATTTCAAATGACCCAATAGAAAACCACAAACAAAAAGGTAGAGAAAATGTTGCTTTGTGGCTGACAACTCTGAGGGATCCCTGAAGGCAGCAGACATGTTACTCACATGTGTGCCATGCCTTGGTAACTGCGATTGGACAGGATGGTCACAGTGGTCGCTGCAGCCTCAGATTGAACCTGTGTTCTTCCAGATACCCAACAATCTCTCTAACCACCAGGCCATGCCAACACCCCAAACAACATGCTTTCCAGCTCAGAGAGGTGTACCCTTGACAAGAAGCATTACTCACTTTGGAACATCGCCCATCAAACTCTAAACACAATGCCAAGACCTTTGAGTCAACACGGTCTGACCTGAGCATTTCTCTGACACATGTCTCAGAAGTCACAGACTGGTTGCTCATTCGCTTGGTTTCATCCCGATTGTGAGTGATCTGTTTTCAGGGTTGCACATGAGAATGTGGGAAATGGAAGCCGGCGGGGAGATAATCTGGTCACCTGATCCAGGCTGGGTGGAGGCGATGACAGCCGTGCTGTGCCACCGTGTGTCATACGATGAGGGGGCCAAAAGGCAGGTGACTGACTCACCCCGTCTTAATGGACAGATGACCAAGCCAACAGGAAGACCTGCGAGAAGGAAGGACCGGGGGTAGAGGGAAGCGGAAGATGGCGTTTCATTTGATACCCTATTCCGTGTGATTCTTGATAACATGGGTCTGATGTTAGGTGGTGAGGGAGGGAATGAGGAGGGAGGAAGGAAGAGGTACTCTGTTTCACTCTGCTGGTACTCCAGCGACACTGTGTGAAGCCAGCAGGTATGGAAACACCGTGTACCACATGCCTGTGTCGAGGATGTATATGAGCACGGTGTGTGCGAGTCTGACGTCTGTGTGTGTATTTAACAGCTTAATCAATTATCTAACCACTTGCCAAAGAGAAAACAGGATTTGCTGAACATGTCTCCCACCTTTCAGAAGAGGAGTCTACACAAATAGCGTATGCACACAGCTCAAACTAAGAACAAAGCATCTTCCCCTCCTTTTGTTTAAAGGAGACTTCTTGTACATTGTATCAATAGCCATAGTTCTCTGTGGAAACAAAGCCAGGTGACAGTCATCAGTGCAGGGGAGAAGGGGCAACCTCACAAACACGTCTATATTAATATCTTGTATAACTACAGTCACACAAGATAATTGCCCAAAATAGATAAAGGGCCAGGCAGCAGGCTAACACCCTCATAAATGCAGATGTTATGCGGATGATTTAATCATGGGTCTAACAGATGTTTTTAGGCTGCCCTCTTTCATTAAAAGCCTCCCGCAGCACATACAGGAATCAAAGATTATTCTACGAATTAGGATATGAAAAGCACGTTAGCTCAATTAAGGAAATTAAATTGTGTACATTAGACAGAGCTTGTTCAACCAGCAGAGAGCATTTTGCCGGGGCATAATACAATCAAAGAATCACGGCTTAATTGAAATGCACTTAAAAAGGATCATGCTGACAAATGCGATTGTATTGAGGCGCTAATGTGCACACCTCCTCCCAGTCATCTTTAAATCCAATGAAATTGAAATATCGTGGGCTTCTGACCGCTTCCTGATACAATCAGCCGGTCGGCAGCACAGCACATGCAACGAGGAAGAACAAGATGATGAAACAATAGGAAGCAAGTAATCGATTTAGAAGAAACACATCAGGAAGGCACCTCCCTCACTGCTACCCTCTACTCACATATACACATGTGATGTTACACTACTTACAGATCAAAACAAATGGAAGGAGAAGCATAGAAAACCAGTCATCATAGCCTTATCAGTAATATCCTGCCAAGGGAGACTCTTCGCTGCAGGGGTCGTATGCTAGAGACGATGCACTACTTTGTGCTTAGCCAAAGGCTTAATTAACATGTACACAGCCGTAGGACCACGTTCAAACACACACTGACACACATTTAACTTCCTGTATGTCTCCATAAATCTCATCTTGATTTAATTAATCAGAGGCAAGGACTTCTTACAGCTCAACTGGATCTACAATCACCAGACACACGTTCTGTGGAAGTCCATTGTCTTCTGATCAACCGCACTGTGAAGCGTTAATTAAAGGTAGGGTAGGTAAGAATGGAGAAACCAGCTCGAGTGCGCTAGAATTTGAAAATACACAGCCGGAAGAAATCTGCCACTTCCTTCCAGAGCCCCTCCTCCAACACACACGAACGCGCACATGACCAATGAGGGCACGAGATAAGTTTGTGCCCCGATGGAAGGCTGACAGGCAGGTAGGCCATCCAGTTACTTTAGCCGGGCCGGCTAAAATGATTGGTCGTGCTTTTTACAGCGCCACGGCTTCCACAGATGAGATTTATTGTCAAAGCACTTCAGATATTCATTGCTATCGGGATGTTAAGAGCATTCCATGGAATATAACAAAAAGTGTATCTCGAGCCGGTTTCTCAAAACGTACCTACCCCACCTTTAAGCACTACCAAAAGATGCTTTAAGATCGTGTTTCTTGGCTTTGCCTGCAAGGAAGTCCCAATAATACTGGATGGATTCAACTGAGTTTCAATACACAGTAAAACATTAATAACTTAGTTTAAAAAAAGAGCAGATCATATTATTATTTACTGATCTCTAAAGCTCTAAAGCTCTACTACTGGTCTCTGAACAACACAGAATGTATTGGTATGAATCATAGTTGTTGAGAAGGAAAACAAATTACCATCTTGCAAGTTGAAAATCATGTGTATGAAAATAAACAACCGTCTCCCTTAACACATGTATTTTATTTAGTAGTGGTTGATGAGAACATTGTACTTGAATTGCAAACACTAAATACCTACACACTTGTTTGTAGGTTTACAATGTTTCACAAACAAGCCTTTCCCTCTACATATATATATGTAAGCAAACAAAAATAGAAGCTACACAGTTGGACTGCTGATATAGAAACAAAAAGTAATGTGTTTGCTGTTTTTCGTGCCATTAACTTGCTGCTGAGCAGAGCAGTATCCTCTAAGGTAATTCTCTGGAGGAGCCACTAGGGGAGCTTCCAACCCCCTTTTCAGCTAACTTGAGTGTGTATGCAAACAGAGAAACACATGGCACACACTCAAACACACACACGCAGGGATGGAGACAAAAAAAGAAACAAATGTTATTAGGCTACAGAGGAGGATATCACTAGCAACGTAAAATGCCCTTTTAACAATAGAGGGAATGGACATACCTGGTAATTCACTTAACCTTTTTAATGTCGTTGTGGCGGATATCCTTTCATTTCTCAGCTAAGCAAAAGCACTTCTCACTGTTGACGCTGCTGTGTGATACAGTTAACGAACCGGTACACTATTGTAGTTCATCCTAGCAAAGCGATGGGAATACTGCGCCCCAAAGTACAGAATACACCTCCATTATGCATTACACATCTAAGATATTTAAGCTCTTTGTAAGAGTTAAGTCTTGGAGCCGTGCCGTGTCATTCTGTGGGGGATGATAGGGAGCTTTAGTCATGTCTGTATTAGCGGGATGACTTCCAAAGCCTCTGGGATGGCGTGTTACAACCACTAGCTCCAGTCAGTCCCTACGTTGATACCCAACACTGCCTGGCCCTAAGCACCAGATCAGAACCCCAAATAGGCCTTGCATTAAAAAGGGGATAAGCTCTACCACAGGGACCAACTATTCACCAAACAAGATCAAATGTACCGCTGTAGGTTTATTGTGAGTGGAAATAAACAGTAACGCAGTTGGTTCAACAGTCCAGCGTGGGGATGGAGCCAAGGAGCAAAGCTCTGATTTCTGTTGTGTGCATGTGGGAAGAAAAAGGCTGTATAAGTATTATTATGCTTTACAAAAAGTCTTAGGGAGGAGAAGTGAGACTTGAGACCTGTGAACATCGACTGACATGAATTCCAGGACACGTGTCGTCTTCAAAAGTGGGAAAGGCAGTGTTTTCCCTTCTTGGAGCAGGAGAACATGGCTCTTATTCTAAGATAAATACCGCCCATCTGTCTGGTACTGTATGGTGCCGGGTGTGTGTGCCAACATTGGAGCCCTTCAAGAGACACTTAGGTCTGTGTGTATATTTTCACAGTCTGATTGAAGTAAAACACAGCCTTTAATGTGTCATTTCAAGTGAACACTGTGCCCAAATGAAAACACACACACCTACAAGCCCCACTTAATTGAAGGCTACAGGTTTTCACATAGACAGTTTTTTCTTGTCGTTTTTTCCAAGGGGAGAAAAGAGAGCACTTTTTTAAATCAATATTCTCAACTTGTTTTCCTGCTAATTAAAGCTGCCATTCTCAGGCTGGTGTCACCGGGGACCAGCACGGAGAGACGGAGAGGGATAAGAACTGCTGCAGCAAAGTTTTGTATTTCAAGGGAAAAAAATGTGAAACGTAATCCTGCATTATCTCAAAATGACAAAGACAGTGAGGGAGAGAAATAGAAAGATGGAAAAATATACAGTATACACCAGAAGGGAGCCCAGATGCTATTTCTGTTTGACAGAATAGGAGAGGATATCGAAAAATAAAAGAATCAAAATACCATGACAGGATCATAATTTCAAATGTCCCTCATCGATTCTCTTTGAGATATAACATAAAACAGGGTCCGTTACAATAACGTGGTGTTGACATACTTTCCATCCGTGGGAGAAGAATTTCATTGGTACAAGTTTCCATCTCAATAACATGCAATTGCCTGCAGTTAGTCTACATAGCATGCAATTTACACACAAGACTGCACTCTTCTCGCTGTCTGCTCCGCTAGACCAGGACTGTACTTTGCCATAAAAACACATACACTCTTCAGGAAGCTTTGTAGTGCCTAAAAACCTCAATTAGGTGCATCAATATTTGATGGAATGGCTCTGATAAGGTCTGCACCCCCCCTCTAGTGCCCCTGTGCTGGCGTGATGTCTTTAATTGTTGGCCCAAAGCGCTGGAGACAGACACGACTTTGTTTTCCCAGTAATGGATGGCTCTGTCCCTAACATAATATTGAGACTGGCTGTTTTGCAAGCATGGCTGCCGCACTTCTGACCTGCAGTGTGAGTGGAAAAGGGGTGTTGACAGTAGTGGTGGAAAATGGAGTGCCATGTTTGTGATGAGCAGTGGAGAAACATCCCCCAACATGATGTGGGTGAGTATACTGGCACTCCACTTAATCCTGAGAGCAGCATCCATTGTTTCTCCCCCACATCCAACTCTTACAACAAAGAACTTCTCCATCCAGGTATCACCAGGCAGCATACATCAGACGAGGCTCTTTAAAACTATCTTTTTATTCCACTTTATCACAAAACAAAACATCGTCGCAGTTTTTGTAGCCCATGTTGGAAAGGAACAGGGAGAATAAAGTGTTATTTTACCTGCCCCTTATTTAAAAATTGATGGTCAGTCACAGCTGCTTACAACCAATAATTACAGTCAAATGAAACCCACAATATAGTCAAAAGTCAACAACAATCTACCATAAGCGAAACAGATTACCCGACATCTTGATACTGTCTAATTATTCTTTCTTTATACATTTTCTTAAACCCAAATATGTTCATACAGCCCATACAATCATTTGGTAAATCAACATTTCGCACAGTGCGAGAGATAAAGGGGAAATCATGAAAGCCGGTCCTCACCCTCCCTTATCTCCTCCTCACTCGTGTGTGTTACTTTCACCTTGGCATGCAGCATCCTCCTTCCTCGCCTGTGCTCCTCTTCCAGGACCCCTGAGCTGTCCTGGGAGGTGCCTTTACTAAGGGATTTCTCTTCATTGACTTCCTGGGTAAATTGATTTTAATAGCCAACACTTGGGGCTTTTTCTCACGGTCTCCTCTTTCAGCAGCGGCAGGCTCCGTCACGCCCTGCCATATTTCTCCACTCAGGACGTCTGGGCTATTTTCCAGGGCTATTGGAATAAGAACTGACGAATCCCTTTCAAGGTCCCAAGGAGATAATCTCCTGTCATTTCTGATTTGCATAACATTATTTAAAATGTAATGTAATGGCATTAAGCAATAGAAGACCCTCCCTTTTCTGTGAGCCCACATCTGTTTGCGGTGTGTGCACAAATGTGTTCATTGGTGTATGTGTATATGCAGAGACACTGCGAGGGCTCATCTCCTTTATGGGGTAACAGGAAGTCCCCTTCCTCCCTGTGCTCTTCTGTCTTGTCTTCCCATCTTCCCTGAGCGACCCCCACCATCCAATCCGTCCCAGCTAACTGAGAATATCACGACACTGTACTGAGATAATCAACAGATAGCTCAAAGCAGATGAAAGACACACACACACACACACACACACACACACACACACACACTAACAAAGCAGTGTGTTTCAGGGTGCGGGGCCAAGGCATAGCCCAGAGGACCGAGGGCCGGATACCATTCCATTTGTCGGAGCCGTACGTGTCCTACTTAGAAGGCTGCAATGGGACTCAATTAGGCTGGAACCAAGACGAGCTGATAACTTAATTTATTAATGAATACAATGGGATGGAGAATGGAGGGATGAGCTTGCTCGTTTGTTTGGGGCTGGCTAGGCCAAACCGCTTCACTACAATAACGTGCTTTCATCGGGACGGAGATGGGTCAAACAGGGATTACGCAATGGACACTTTAATGACTGTGTGGTGAGTTTGGTTAGAGGGGAACTATTAAAACAGTGTTGTTCCATAACGTGATTAAGTTTGAGCAAAACAAATTGTTATTCAGTGCTATGATAAGTCACTATCTAATCTTGCTTTCTGGTTATATGTTTCAGTGTATTTCCTAAAAAACAGTTGCACACAAACCCAGAGACAAAACCACACACACTGGTATCCAGACTTGAACTCAGGTAAACGTGTACACTGTGCAATTGCATTACTGATACATGGTGCACATACACACATGGAAAAAAGGCCAACACACACAGAAACACGCCATTACACTGCAGACAGACAAGCGCACAAACACACACAAACTCAGGCACACCATCTCTATTCTCTGAGGTAGATGACATTAAAAATAAATTCATTCAGAGTCAATTTGGAGAATGTTTGGCGATGCAGGGCAGGAATACCATCTGAGCTCTGGGAATTGTAGATTGCTCCCCCTCTCCCTAAGGCATTCTCTTTGTCTATCTATTTGGTGTGATTAAAAATACAATGATGAATGCATATTTCTTCCAGATGAATAAC
Organism: Gymnodraco acuticeps; assembly: GCF_902827175.1. NCBI lineage: Eukaryota > Metazoa > Chordata > Actinopteri > Perciformes > Bathydraconidae > Gymnodraco > Gymnodraco acuticeps. The sequence continues at coordinate 1,614,141 of NW_022990270.1, forward strand.
TTGAAGGGGTTGGCAGCAGATGAATCGGAGAGCAGTGTGTTGGTAGAGAGACTAGCCAGGTCAGACTGAGTCACAGTCAGATCCTCTGCAGGCTGGACTAAAAGAGGTCATCTGGACAACAGTCTACCACATGGGGCTGGAGCTGGTTACATTCACATTAAAGCTGCAGGCAAGACTTTTATGTAAAAACAAAACATCTAATCATCCTGAAAATGGAGCTGCACTGAAACTAAATTCCCATTCAGCAACTTAACAGTAGTAATATTCATCTCTATTGTCAGGTTGGCTCATGAATAACATACTGTTCACACATAAAAGTGATACATTGAGCATCTGGACCGAAAGACAAAACCATGTTCTGGTTAGGAGTTCATAAGAACACATCTAGGGAAAGCTCAAACTGGCTGCGACCAACACTATCTGCAACAGGGACATTTTGTTTAGACTTTCTCAATGCAATCACATTGACAACCATCAATTCATGTTTGTCAATTTAAAAAAAAATACAAAGTTACAGCTGCTGCTATTCGGGGAAGCCAATGTTTGAAGATGCTTTGTGGAGCTTTATTTAGGTCATAAATGTTAAATGTTGGAAACAATTGCATTTTGTTCCGCCACTCAAAGCTCAGCCCCGACTGTTCTTTGTGCTAATGTAAGCACACAAACACATACATGTATTCATGCACCATACATCCACACACACAGTCAGCTACATGTGAAACGTAAGCCTCCCCAGTGCCTTGGGAGGGTCCGGGCTTGAAGGGGAGCGTTTGAGGCTCATATCCCCAGTAGAGACCGCTGCTGGCAGGGCTACTGAGTACCCCCCCCCCCTCCTATTGCCCCCTACAAACCAGTGAAAGAGGAAGGCCCTCCTCTCCTTACATGTCAACTTCAGAGAGCATGCCTCTTGCTGCCTCAAAGCTTTGATACCAAAATAGTCCAGGAAGCCTCTGTCTTAAAAATGCCCCAGCAGACCCTGATTCCGGGGATAGAGGGAGGGGAGAGAAAGCAAGAAGCTGGAACGAGAGAAAACACAGGAGGACTACAATATTACTGGAAAGTGAAGAAAGATCGAAAGGCTTTGTATGACTGTTCAACTCGGTAGTGTACTGCAAATTACTCAAACAACAAGATTCAATCTCGACCAACAAATAAGTATGTCCTTTTTTCTTTTTTTTTTAAATAAACTGAATTTGCACTGGAGGACAGGATGAAGAAAGGTGTGAAAGGCCTCCTCTGAGATCCTTGGCTTGCAGGTCTTACAGAGCATCCAGTATGAAACATATGTATATAAATAATACATAAGCAATGTTATTCATAGCTGCGCAAAATAATGCTTTAATAATAGAATTGGTGGTGAGTTTAGAGAGCAGAAGAACCATTGCATATTGGAAAGAAGTCTGTTTTTAATGATCTGCTGCTGAAGTGAAAGAGGGGGAGAGAGATAAGACAAAGAGATGCTTGGACGGACTGAAAGACGGACAGACTTCATTTTGGGTTTTATGATAATTTTCAAAAAATATTAAAATGTGCAACTTTCTGAGGGACAATGAAAGAAACATTGAAGTATGACACTACAGAACACGTTTACTTTTTTTTATTAAATCGTGAGGCAATGGCTTTCATGTAACTCAGTGCTGGGATGTGAAAACAGTATAAGGAGTATGGTAAGACCTTAAAAACTGAAAAACTCACTATTGAATATGGGATAGGAGAGAAAACAATGACAATGTTACCCGAGAATATCCCGTTTACAAGACTGTCATATATATATTTGTTATCATTATTGTCATTACACAGTACAGGTACTATGTGACGAAATGGTTTCTCTGCATTTGACCCATCCTAGTGTTAGGTTTATGAGGTCTTCTCACCAACCAAACGTTTTGAAGGTTTCGGTCATGGTAACCAGGGCATGGTAACAAGCTACTCCCTCACCTTGTCATAGGAGAGAAAGTGAATTGTTTAAAGGGCAGATGTGAAAGTACTGGAAGAAGGGAGGTGAGCTGCGTTCTGCTGAGGTTGTAACTTTTTGGGGGTTACTACTCTATTACTAGTAGGGTTGGGAACCGAAACTCGGTTCCAAGTGAGAACCGATAAGAAAATGTCGGGTACCGGGTACCCATACAAAATACACAATTCCGGTTCTGCTTAACGGTTCCTAAACACGGTAGACCCTGTATTCCACCGGGTCCGTCTGCGCCGCGGTGACCCGGTGGAATACAGGGTAGGCGGACTGGCCATCTGTGTGTTCTGGAGAATCACAGAACGGCCGGTCGTCAGCAGGCCGTTGACGGCCGGCTCGGTACGCTGACGGCCGGCACCGCCCTTCATTTTTTTAAACGGCATCATGTAAGTTGCGCTGACAGGCGACAGAGGTCCACAGTTGCCCCGCAGCGAGGCTCCCCCCGCCCTCCCGTAGACAGTTCACGAGCTCAGTCACTTCATAACACCAAAGATGGGTCGCTGTAAACGCTCTAAAGTGAGTCTCCACTACACTAAAAAAGAAAAAGACAAGGCACAGTGTAATGCTTGTTAATAGCTTGCCAAAGCCATAGCTCAATTAAAATAAAGCACAGCTATTGTGCAATACATTTGTATTGCATGTATATTTTTTTTAGGGCTGTCAGTCGATTAAAATAGTTAATCGCGATTAATCGCAAATTAATCGCACATTTTTTATCTGTTCTAAATGTACCTTAGAGGAATATTTTTCAAGTTTTTAATACTCTTATCAACATATGAGTGGACAAATATGCTTTATGCTAATGTTTATTATCATTTGAACAATGACAAATAATTCTCATGAATATTAAACACAACAACTTCTGAACATTACAAATATTCGCCTCAATTCAATCTGGAACCTCTCTCATACAATACAAATTGTGTGTGTGTGAGAGAGAGAGAGAGAGAGAGAGAGAGAGAGAGAGAGAGAGAGAGAGAGAGAGATAGAGCGAGAGAGAGAGATAGAGAGAGAGAGAGAGAGAGAGAGAGAGAGAGAGAGAGAGAGAGAGAGAGAGAGAGAGAGAGAGAGAGAGAGTGTGTGTGTGTGTGTGTGTTGCTCAACTCAACTTTGTGCAACTCAACTTGTGCAACTCAAGGCATATGCTCGAACGGGAGCTGCCTGGACGCTGCGATCATGTTGCACACTATCCGTGTTGACTTTTCGTACGATGTCCCACTGTCTGGCTTCCTGCATAAAGTCAAGTGCTCGGCGCAGTTGTGGCGAAATGTCGCTCCTCTGTTTTCATTTGAACAGCTCCTTATAGCCGTTAGCGCAGCTAGCTAGCACCAGATGCTAACAACAACAATGCACGTAAGGTCTCTCGCTCGCTCGAGCCACACGTACACACACCCTCCCGGTCCTCCCAACAGCCAGTCGGTGCCTGCCGGTGAGCGTGGAAGTGTGGTCTGCCACAAGCGGGCGGCAGGAGCGGGGCTGTCAGCATCAGCTTGTAGATGGTATTTTAAACTCGATGCGCTCTGAAACTACGGGGCGGCCGAGGAAAAAAAAGTACACATGCGTTAATCGCGTTAAAATAATTAGTGGCGTTATTTTATTTTTTTTGCGTTAACGCGTTATTAACGCATTAACTTGACAGCCCTAATTTTTTTATTTGTAAACATTTCAGTTAAAGCTTAAAAGAATAAAGATATTTTGTTATCTAAACGTTTGACCTCTTTCTTTTACAATTTTGGAATCGAAACAGGGAATCGATAAGAACCGGAATCGATAAGCAGAACCGGAATCAGAATCGGAATCGATACATTTCAAACGATACCCATCCCTAATTACTAGTGGTTGTTAAAATAGTAAAACCATAATACATCTCATTCAAACATGTTTTATTGAAGTTTAGCAAAGAAAGTGAAATTTTACAAGACTACGTTTGAACAATCTTTACACACCGAACGCACCCTAATACAACTCTATTGAACTTCCATTCACCGGATGCTAACAGCTAACAGAGGATGTTAACTGGCTTTCGTATGACTGGCTTCAAAACTTTTTTCTTTCACATGGTAACAAACATCAGGGTGAAAATAGGTTACTTCCTCTCTAGACATATTGATAGTGAGTTCCCCAAGTCCACAGCATATTTCTTATAATTCCCTGAACTACAGAAACTTTTAATCTTGCGGTACTATAGACAAGTGAGTCACATCATGTTTTCACAAATTTGGCATCGAATTGTTACTGAAGTATCGGTTCTCGTGATATCCTTTCTTAGGACTGAGAGTGAAAAGTAGAGCCTTTCCTAGAAGTGCAGATGCTCCAGCATTGAGTAGATCTCCACATCATGCCTGCACCTGGAATACAGACATGTGGCTTCATACAGCAGTATGTCAGAGAGTAAGAAGGGGACCAGCACCTACTGGACTCCCCTCTCTGCTGTTCGGCTCGACATGCTACATTGCAGGCCTGTTTGACTGCCTTGATGACCGTCTTGGTTTACGGGCCAGCTCACTTGCCCAGTTAGCCAGAAGGCCTATGTTGGCACAGTCGCTCATTCTGCAGGGAGACCTATTGGTCTATTCAGCTCCAAGCTCCCCTACTTACTCAACATATAGGTCTGGGTTACCTCGCTCTTTCAGCAATGCCTGGCACTAGTCAGATGAAAGCACTTGCACCTGTCAAACAAACTGCTAGATCTGTGATAAATTAATGATCAAATGGCTGACTGAGAAGAGCAGTGGCACTACAGAGTCCTGTAAGAACCAAAGCAAAAGAAAGGTAAAAAGATGGAAAGGGTGAGAGAGACGAAGAGAAAGAAAGAAAGAAAGGGTGAGAGAGACGAACAGAAAGAAAGAAAGAAAGAGAGAGAGAGAGAGCGAGAGAGCGAGAGAGAGAGAGAGAGAGAGGACAACAGAATGGTAAAGAAAGAGAAGGAAAATACGAGATCGGATATATGAAGATAGGGACCGAAGAATAGAAAGAGAAACTGATATCAAAACCAAACATATTAACGTGTGTGTGTGTGTGTGTGTGCGCATGTGTGTAGTATAATGTGCCTTCAAAGTAACGGCCCGTCCACACGGCGGCGTGCGTTGAAGCTTGCCGGCGGGCGTGTCTGAAACTCGACCAACAACCAATCACATGAATCTCCCGCCACTGACACACAAGCAGCGGTTTGATTGGCTAGAGCTTGTACTGGCATATCATTCGATTGGCTGACGCTTCTGCCGAGGCTTCAAAAGTTGAACATTGCTCAACTTTTGCAGCGAGCCACGCCAGCAAAGCTCCGCGTCGCTTCCCACAATGCAGTTTGGCGAAAAGTGACGATGGTGAAGCTTTCAACGCACGCCGCTGTGTAGACGGGCCGTAAGAGTGGTGGGAGCAGCTTCTGAGTCGGGGTTGATACAGTACCCTCTAGTTTGTGCAACACACAACGCAGTGGCCATATTCGTTTTTACCCTTTAGTATTATATTACTCTTATTATTATTAGTAATTTATACTATACTTATTTTGAGGTCCTTTTATGATCAATTCAAACTGTTCTAAGCAAACATATTGCATTTAAAAGCTGCCTACAAACCTAAAATGATGTATTAGTTAGTGACAGTGTTCGTACATTGCAGTAAACATATACACTTTGATAGAACAGCTTTTTTTTATAGACGAGAGAATAATATCAAATCAAAAGACTTCCTCCAAACACAGTCAAAATTCATTATTCATCTGCAGTACTTTTGTGGGGGGCTTAACACAGGCACACACTCCTTCTGTGTGTGTGATTGAATATACTTTAGGGGGCGAGAGATTGCTTATGGCTTCTGAGGAAAAAAGGGAGAAGATGTCAAAAAAGGGTTTGTGTAAACAACGGATGATTGTGGGTTTTTGTAGTCGCTGTGAGTGACTGGAGACTGTTCATCTCGGCACATTTCCATCCCTATTATGTCGTCCAGGCATTGTGATGGGAGCGCGGCAGCTCATCTCATATGCAGTTATCCAGCTAACTACCAGCCTTCCCCCTGCTGCTCCACCGGCCTTTGATAAGAACAGAGGGAAATTAAAATCATGAACCTGAATTATGAATCCAATGACAAGACTCTCTTGGCTATTTCTCCTCCGCTCTCTCACTTTTACTCCTGTTCTTTACTTCCCTTTCATTCCCAGTGTTGTTCTCTTTCGCCTTTTTCTTTTTCTCAACACCGCACCCCCTTCTCTTTCGGTTACTGAGGATTCAACTGCTAGCATATTCCATAAGAGAGAGGGAAAAGGGGAAACAAGTTTCAAACGACGATAACACACAGTTTGATAAAACTGACGAGGGACTCAATTAAGGCTTCGCTGTCAAAGCAAGAGCGATATTTTATTAAGTGGCAGTGTGCCATTCGATGGGTACATCAAGCGACACATCTGTAGACGAGAGGACTGCAGCAGCCGGGTAAGAGGGACACGTGTTGCCACTTTCAGGAAACATCAGTCGAACGTCACTTCATCACGTCTGCTGAAAAATTAAGAGGCCGCAAAATTAGGATGCTCATTTACTTTTTCATTGCACCACCCCTCGCATTTGAGGGGGAATATGTTGCTGTCCTCCTTTTCTTTCCATTTATTTCGAACACATCCAAGCACAAAGGCTCCTGGTATTAGCTTTTGTTACATTACCACCAGAACAAGAGCGACCAAGTTTCTGCCACATCAGACAGGAAAACAACCAAAGACCCGCATTGCCGCTGTCGCCGAGCCGCTTTTAAGAAACAGATTTATAGGGCAGCGCATAGGCTTACTTTGTGTCTTATGTTTCACTTGTAATTCTGTTTCCATGATTCCTGATTCAGTATATTAAAACAGGTGAACTAAATGTGGCAGAAACATTGCAGTTATCTTGTGAACAGGGACAGCTATCTGTGTTTAAATAATGATATTTGACAAGATTTTAGACAGAATAAGCTCAGCGTGAGATGTATTCAAAAATAACAATTGTGTCAAATCAAAATGAGCCTTAACTGGCATGTCAGTTTCACAAGTGTACTGTCAGGATTCTCTTAAAACTACAATGACAGCACTAAAATCATTTAATGCTATATTGTATACGACATGTATCCTATTTTTCTCTGAAGAGAAAATACATTTTTCTCTCAGATGTGTACTTTGTTGTCTCACAGATCTGATGACTGGGTGCTTCGGCTTTGACCCAAACAGACTTTACTATTGTTTGCATATATAAATTAAAACCCAGTCTACCGTTGAATTCATTTGAAGTCGCTCTGGTTGAGAAACTCAGACAAAGACAGCTACATTCCCTTTTTACATTTGGGGTAAACAGAGGAGTTGAGTATCAATGTTATATACAAGCCTGGTTGTTTGTGTGGACAACCGCTTATATATTCAGCAAGTTCCACTCTACTTTAAATTTCTTTTAAATAAAAGTAAAGTTAATCCTTCAGAGAGAGCTGACATGGTGGTGTAGTTAAAAAGAAAACAGCGGCGCTCTGATGTTCCTGGAAGGGGCCATGGTGCTACAGCGAGATTAAACTTTAATTCTGAAGTCTCTCTTATAATTGAGATTCTCTTGTAGGATGTCGTAGTACAGAGAAGGAAAAAAACCCTGTCCACCAACACACACTCACCAATATGTGTGTGCATTGGTTTACATGTTGTTGTACAAAAGTATGGGTCTGCATGCCAACATGTCTACACTGTGTGTGTAAGCACGTGGTGGAGCCGACACTGGGTTGTACAGGAGCTCAGCGCTGACCATACATAGTCTGTTTCATGTAGAACAAAAGCTCTGTTGGAGGACACAAAAGACCAGGTTCAAAAGCATCGCAGGCGTCAGGAGCCCAGGCCTAGATACATGAAACAATCAGTGTAAACTTGTCCACAGCTAAGAGGGCTGTGATGCACATACAGCAATGCTCCTCGTGCTCAACAGGCACGGCTCTCCACATAAGACGAGATTAAAGCGCGGGATAAGATCAAACACTGGCGTTGATGATGAGCGCAAAGGACTGTTTTTATCATTGATTAATATGTTGATCCCAAGACGAGGGATAATGTATGCATGCTGCGACTGAAAGCTCTGTTGTAGTTGGCATGGGTGTGTGGCGGGTAGAGAAAAAGCAGGGGACATATATGCAAAGGAGGTTTGCTTACATGTACTGTACATGCATGTTTACAGCTGAATATTATATGATATTGTGATGAGTGACGGTGGCCACATTTTAATGACAGCTACCGGAGATACCGACGGATTCAGGCACTGACAATCAGAATCGAGTTTACTGCACTTGCTTTGGTGTATGGTGGTGCAAACATAAACAACATAAGACAATAAGTTGTAAGAGGTCAAAATGTAATGATTGTAAAAAAGTAAATATTTTTAAAATACTACTTAAAATTAAAAAGAGAATTAAGACAAGTATTTACAGCAAATGTAAATATACAAAATAATCAATATATGACAAACGGCAGTGTATTATATTATTATAAATACTTGGAAAACCTAAGTGTTCCTGAACAAGCGGCAGTTATTATATAATAAAGAAAATATACACACAGCCTAAATGTCTGAAGGTCCCACCCCCCCTTCCTGTTTGTCCCTAATTTCTTCTCCTCTCCTCCTTCACTCTCTCCAGGATGCTTATGAGTGATAGATCTGTCAGCACTCGCGCTAAACAAATGAAAGTTGCAGCTTGTGCCATCGAGGCGACGCTTTCATCAGCGCTCGGCTTTGTTTGAAGTGAGCCCCCGCCTCTCTCTCGTACCACCGTTGAACTTGATGAGTTACTAGTTGGGAATGTGACATTTACATTCAGCTACCACATGTAGCATAACCGTGTTTATATGTCAGCTTCAGAAAGCGTGTGTGGTATTATTGGTCTTTCGTGTGATTTTATAACATTTCATTAAGTTACATTTGAGTAAGGAAATGAAAACTCATAACAGTATTCAGTGTTGTTATCACTAGGTAACAGTTCAACTCCAATCATACAGGCTATGTTTAACATATCAGTAATGTCATTTTTTACCTGAGTATTGTGAATTTAATATCATCTGAAATGTCAGTATACTTTTTATGAACTGAGCACTGATTTACCAATACAGATTTCAGTTTTACTCTATAGTTAAACATCCACTAAATATGACTTTGGAGCAGATTTTTGCAAACCACCACCACCAAATGTTAGGCCACTAATGCAGGAAGTGAGTTATTTTCTCCCATTACCCCCTTAGATAGTTAGGACCTAGATCAGGGGTGTCAAACTCAAGGCCCGGGGGCCAAATCCACTGTGCTTTCAGACGTAGTTAATTATGAAGTTATTACCCTATCCGATAATAATCCAATGCAGAGGCAATATTGTAATTGTAATATAATACATTATTTTATATTATATATTTATATAGTCTTAAAGTTACAACCGACCCTTTGAGTACAACCATAATGCTAATGTGGCCCGTGATGAAATTGAGTTTGACACCCCTGACAAGACGAAGCCTTTAAGCGTTTCACTAAGATACTAAAAATAAATAAAACAATTTAAAGAAATCTAACTCATTATATTTACCAGTTTTATTACTATTTATCATTAGTAAATTATTTCAATCTTATGAATGTTGTTGTGATGACAAAATAAGCAGATACTCTCCCAATCTGCATTTTAATTTGTTTGTATGTATTCTATAAAAAAGCAGGCGCTGTGCTTTATCCATCACTTCATAGTCCATAGTCCCGTGTTAATAGCTCAGCAGAAAAAACATGCATCACGCAACCTACATTAGCAATCATGTATTGAATGAAGGACAGTAAGGTAGGCTACGTGTATTTGTATTAGAGAATGTCTGCGTAAATGTGTGGTGTGTGTGAGGCAGTGAGGTAGAGTTCAGTGTTTTGTTCCCTGCAGGCTGTTCTGCTTTCACCAGATCCCGGTGTGTTGTCAGCCCAGAGGCATTGTGTCTAGTTTGGCCTAGCATTGGTCCCTTCACTTTGCTACCGTTTCACAAAAACCCACTCTTTATCAATGTTTCACATACTGTATGTCCTTTTTATTTAATCCATCATTTGCCCTCGGCATGATTTGCAACAAGTCTGTCTTTAACTGTTGGCTCAAAAGCAGTCAGGTCACAGCTTTGACTGCATGTATAGAAGGGAGTGCTTAACAATTAACCCCTATCATTTTGGGTCATGGATTGACAAATTGACAAATACATGGGCCAACAGGTAAGTATTTCTCCGTCTCTGGTGTGTGAGAGACTGTTCAGGGTGTACTATGCAGATGGTGTCAGCCCTGTGTCTCTAGCTTCTGTTTCCCCTAGAGTGACTGCATTGAAACAGACAAATAATAAACATAATAGTGGGTGTGAGTCAGGAGAGCATCAATCATACAAAGTGCTGAGGCCTAAAGCACAAAACTAGAAAACTCCAGCACAGGAACTCCTAAGGGATACACACACATAGAAACAATGCCTGCAGGGAGACAGAGGAGCACACTCGCAGTCAAACAAGTGCTGGAGAATCTGCTTTGTTAAGTTCACTACAATCTGTCCTCGCTGTCAACAGACAACTTAGGTAACAGTGTTTGGTAAAGCGTGGGCTTCAAAACATGTTGTGACCATTTTGGGCAGTAGAGTTGGGCAAATCCATTTTGACAGGAAAGTTTGTATAGCTAAGATAAATGATGACCAACTGTGACGCACCAAGGTCAATGATGGTACGAATAAGCTACTTTGTTAAATAAGGAATTAATACAGAGATGAATGTTGATGTCAAACATGGTATTTAGAGGTAACACTATTGGTCTTTTTTTAAGCTGAAAAGCCACCAATCCCAAAAATAAACCTACTATACAAGTCTATATTACATATTAAAGCTTATTGAGAGAAACTTATTTAAAAAGGGGTACATTGAAGAAGATTGAAGATTCAACTTATTGTCATTACGTAGTACAGAAACGGTTTCTCTGCATTTGACCCATCCTAGTGTTAGGAGCAGTGTGCTGCCATTATGTACGACGCCCGGGGAGCAGTGTAGGGAACGGTGCCTTGCTCAGGGACACCTTGGTAGCACTTGGTCTATCCGATACTTTAACTGGTGACCTTCAGGTTGCCAAGCCAAGTGCCTTTGGACTTCGCCACCACCGCCCTGTACTACGACCGTGGCAAAAATGTTCATCTAACTTTTTAATAAGGGTGTGTGTGTGTGTGTGTGTGTGTGTGTGTGTGTGTGTGTGTGTGTGTGTGTATGTGTGTGTGTTTCAGGCAAGTGGCTGTAATGTAAAATCGCTGCGGCATCAAGGGTGAACAAAGTGTGTTTTACTAAGCATAAAACATCCACCTGTTGCAGACAAAAAAACGAACTGCATTTTGGTTGGAAAATGAAATATTGAGGTTGTTGCTCAATGTCCTTTATATGTCTGGGATGTTTTCATAAAAACCAAAAGGCCAATTCAGTTGATCAAACTCCAACAGTTTGTTAGTAAGTCTGACACTTGTTTGTTCAAATGACTTGTGGCCTGGCGCAGGCTCACATGCTTACACAAACACACATGCACAACAATGTTTAGTCTCCTCCAGATATGAAAGTGTGTATCCAAAAGTGTGAGGTAAACAAGTTTAATCATCCTGTTCCACGTCGGTTCCACTGACAGTTCACGTTAGCATACTGGGAAGAGATGAGAACGGTGGAGCAGCAGGGCTTTCACCCTAACTCAGGCTATTAGTAGAAAACACCGCAAAGAAGGCGGAAATGTAAAAAACGACTATAAATAGTAAGGTGGTGATGTCACAGAGCACACATTGGATACACACATATATATTTGTGGAGGAGAACTTAACAGGCCTTTAAATTATGCATTTATCAAACAAGGCTTAATATGAACAGACAAGGAGCTTGGCAATCTGGCAGCCATCTGGAAGACAGGCCTGTCAGTCACAGAGAGGTGAGAAAGAGGGACGGCTGAACTCTGGGTTAACCCCAGAGAGAGGAAGAACGAAAGGGCAAGGGAAACAGAGAGCAAGACAGACTAAAAAAAGGAGAAGGCGAAGTTGAGAAAGACCGAGAGAAGTTGGGTGTAAAGGTTACAGTGACTGATATGAAGACTACAGAAGTTGATTTGGACATTGCTAAAGATGGGGGGGGGTCAAGTATCACGGACGCCAAAACAAGGTCAGTGAGAGGCGTGTTTTTGACAGCTCTGGTGAAAAGCATGGTCAGGGTCATCATCTCTCAGTTTAACAAATAGCCATATGTACACACACACAAAGCTGTTAGTGTCTCACAACTACACACATACACACAGCTAACCACACACACGTTTGAAGCACAGAGCTACATAAGCACCCCTTCTTTCTGGCTCACACAAAGTACAGTCCACATTCCACAAGCATCCAACACACACTTACTTCACTTCTTACTAAAGTTGTGGTGTGTCTGACTGCAGCATGCACCTCATGAACCCTGTTGACATGCTGCGCTGTTGTTGTTAATATCGTTGTCGGTTTCAGTCGAGTGCTACAAATATGCTGCGGGTGCTGAGCAAAAGCATACAATCAGAAAGCTCTCCAAATGGCACATAGTTACACAACCAGGCTGATCGGTTGCCATTGGCAGCGTCTTTATTCCACAGATGGGACACAGTAACGAGGCGAACAAGAAGAAAACTGACAAGACTGTGATACAAGCAAGGAACGATACTTCTTCCAGCTCACGCTGCACTTTGATTCGCTCCCTCCAGTGGTTAGAGCGATTTAGATTGTAACCGCCTTTCGTGTGCTTAGACTCTTTTTCTCCTTTAAAATCCAAGTCTGATTTTACATTGTTCTGCACCTAAGTTATGTATGACAAACGCCTGGGGCCAAATCACCATCAAAGCAGCACATCGCAGGAACACGGAGCTTCCGAGATTCCTAGTGATGACAGATGTCACTTTTGAAGTGAGCGCGGGGATGAAAGTGGCGGGATGTGACGGGCGGCATGAGGACAGCCTCTCCGCCGCGACCTGCCATCATCAGTGCTGCTGAGGTGTAATGGGGAGAGACTGGAGGGGCCTGGGAGCTCCAACGGCCGTCTGGGGCGTCTGTCTCGGTGCCCAGTGGAGGCCGAGGCTAAAATGTTGAAGGCACCTAACCTGAAAGCAGCCAGCACCCAACCTGGCAGCCTCTCAGCCAGCCTCCACCCTGCTCTGCCACCCGATTGGGATGGAAGTGTCTCCCTCCGTTACACCGGCTGCTCTGCCAGTGGATTCGTCAGGGTATAGAGAGAATAACTAATCTAAGGGAACCAGCGGCCTGGAATCAAAGGGACACTGGCTTCTCTTTTCCTTGTGTGTAGCAGCGCTCACCTGGGTACTATCCCCGGTGTGACAGAGCGAGCAGCAAGAGGACTTGGTAAACAAGGCAGAGCGATGCAACTTTCAAACAGAGAGGCAGCAAGTGCAGGGAAACCAAAACAAACTCTTAACTCGGGAAATTCACACAACGTTTTCCCCCTGCCTTCCCCACTGTTCCCTGTGTCTTTATTGCGGCTTGATATGTCACCACTGTCTTTATCTCCTACTTACTCAGGACTTCAAGTGGCTGTCTCTATTTTGCTGGGCCATAAATTATTCAGTGCCATGTGTCTTCTTTGTATCTGCGCTTTCCATTGGGATGCTATCGTATCCCCTGTTCTGCGAGAGGGGCTGCTGCTTTGAGACAGAGTTTGCAAAAGGTAACACAGGAACTTCAGCACCGACAACCACTTTCTTAGTAGGAGCTCTTGTCAAGTACATATATTTGTTCCGGCACAGAGAAATATGAAAAGAAAAACAAGGGGATATATCTGAATACAACATGGAAACCAACAAGCTCCACTGCTGCTACTACAACAACTTGGACTAGTATCTGAGCTTAAAATAATGACAGTATTCCATATAGAGGAGTGTGTTTTGTTTCCCCCCAGCGCCGCGCATGGATGTGTGTGTGTCTGTATGTGTGTTGCCCATGCAGCCCACTGTATGTAAATAGCCATATGAGACTGCATAGCATTACTGTCCAGACATTGAAGAGGTGACCTGATCCCAATTAATCACACAATCCCAGGGAGAACTGTCACATCCCATCTCCATCAGCAGAAGCATCCTGTTCTGTCTCCCTCTCTTGTCATCTTCTGTTCCTCCATCTCCATTCCTCTCTCGCTCACACACACAGGCAACAGACGCCGCATGCACTCACTACCAAGCCCATCATCCTCTCACCAATCTTCCCCCTCCCTTGTTTTATTTAAAAAAACAGAGGGTCTAACGTTGACAGGTCAGCTGGCATGGGCCAGTCGGTCCCCACCTGTCCCCTAGCTTCTTCCCCCCAGAAGGCAAAGTGCCAGAAGAGCGGAGAAGAGGCACTTCTATCTTTGCAGCTGCCAAAACAGGATGCCGCCCAAGGCTTTCTATCCCCAAAAGAGACTGGAGGTTTGCTTTGCACTGGTACCAGTGAAGGAGCTTCAATCTTATCACATTTGTCAACAAGAGAGCATTGGGGTGAAGATGGTGACAAAAAGATTCGGGCTGTTTTATTAAAATGTGACACGATAGCACATGTTTGTAATGCCAATGTGTTGTAAACATCAATAGGTAGATTGAACCTTCTTTTAAATACAGTATGCATATCTTTACTGACTGACATGACTGGATGTAGGTCCTTTGAAGCTCATATGGATGACTGTGTCGGAGTGTCACATGAATACACACAAACGAGCCTGTGCTATAGCTTTGCAAAGAGAAATCATTAATAAAGTGTTACAAGAAATACGATGTTCTAGGTATGTGTCATTTTATATTTGAGCTGTCACTTGATATTCTATCAGGGAGGGACTTCAGGAGTTGAACTACAACATGACAAAGTATGTATGAAAAACATACCAAGGAAACAAATGTTCTGAAGGAGAGGGGACAAAAAAAATAACATCTACCCGACGTATTTCGACTCCTTTGTGACCTGCAACTGAAAGCATTGGTCTAATGAGGGTTGTCTGTTGAATCCATCAGCAACACCAAAATGAAACGTATCCCTTTTTTCTCTGCTTTTCTTTTAGACACGGATACAAGTGGAGATCAAAACACCGGGTATGTCTATAAAGTGGCATACTGGATACAGGAGTCATGTCTCACCTTTGTCTTGATTCATCCTGATATAACCATTTTGAGTATTCCCTTTGAAAAACGGAGGACTGGCATCTTGTGAAATCACAGTAGAAGTCAGGAGACTATGTATCACATGTCGTTAAAGTTCTATTGTTTCGCCCATCTGTTCGCACACTTTCTCATGTCAGCGTGTTCAAGCTGTTCCCTTTTGTGCTGTTACAGCTACAGGACTGTGACATGACATCTGCAAAACGACAGGGATTGTTGTCCTCATTCAAACAATTTGAGACAGAAAGATCCTTTTTAAAAGTTGGGTTGAGAAATAACTTTTTTGCAGCAAAGTTGAAATCAAATGAAATGTGTTATAAAACTGCGGGTGGAAATGTACTTGCCTATGATTCAAAGAGGTTTTATGAATATCTTAGTTTCTCACACTCTCCGTCTGTACAGCCTCTTCTGCAGGCTCCATAGCTACTCATTAGTGGTTGAGTCTGTGAATGATGAATGTAATTGAATTTGCTGTAAAAAAAGAAAACCTGAGTGTGAGCCCAGGGAGCGGGAGCCGGGGAGTGCTGGGCCAAGGGGCCATTGTTGTGGCTCACAGAGGAACCGGTTTAGAGTAAAGACCACATCTTGGGAATCATCCTTAGAGGAGAGAGGAGGAGGAGAACGGTGGGTCTTCATCTCAACGTGGCATATCAAATGGGAACTGGGAAACAATGGAACACTGGGATAAGTATTTACGTTGGTAATGAGGCCCCTTGAGGCTTTCTCCTTCTTAAATCGTGTTAATCAGTAGGTGAGTGAGGGCTGTTTCAGTGGGAATCCACAAAGGACAGCAGCTAGTGAAGGTGTGTGCAACAATCAGATCTCTAACAGCACTATTAACAGAAGCCACAGCTATGGAGACATATCCCTCTATCAGAGAGAGAGAGCAATCTTCACGTCCCCTCAGAATCAAATGCGTTTAATCTTTTCGCCGCCAAGAAATACCTAGGCTAAATATTCCTAAGTATTGTTGTTAAGATACTTTTGAATGGACTGGACTTACTTATTATCAAATTGACAACATCAACATTGTCAGAAGCTTAAGGTACTGGAGCTAGAGAAAAGAAGACAGAGAGAAAGACCAATTGAAAACATTGGTCTTTCATAAATATAAATAAAAAGTATCATTCAAAATAAATGTTGACTTAAAGGTAGGTAAGAATGGAGAAACCAGCTCGAGTGCGCTAAAAAATCTGCCCCTTCCTTCAGACTTCCTCACAGAGCCCCTCCTCCAACACACACGAACGCGCACATGACCAATGAGGGCACGAGATAAGTTTGTGCACAGATGGAAGGCTGACAGGCAGGTAGGCCATCCAGTTATTTTAGCCGGGCCGGCTCAGATGATTGGTCGTGCTTTTTACAGCGGCACGGCTTCCACAGATGAGATTTGTTTATGTATTTATTGATAAAGCATTTAAGATATTCATTGCTATCGGGATGTTAAGAGCATTCCATGGAATATAACAAAAGGTGTTTGTGAAGTGAATTACCTACCCCACCTTTAAGATAAATATTAAAAGAAAAATGAATACATAAGATCATTTATACACTGATTTTGAAGTGGGAGTAATATTGTATAGAGAAACAATTAATGTTATTATGGCAGGTTAAATACACTGCAGTATGAGGATTATGCAGATAACATTTGACTAAGGACCTAAAAGATCTGCCTGTCTGTGCGTCCATTGAACCCATGTAAGATATCTCAACAACTACAAAAGCACAAAAATAGCCATCATGAAAATAGTCGAGTGCGATTCACGGTCATGAATTGATGACATACTCTGGACTTTCATGATAACAAAAAAGGGGAGAACAAAATCATCTCTTTAAAAAAGGAGTTTCCCACCGCTTAAGTGTCTTCTACTGATCAGTTTCAACCGTTCTGGCCTACAGGTCCTTCTATATTGTGTGAACCCTGCAAGGTCCAGCTGCCTTGACATATACTGTAGACCCCGGCTGGTTAATTATGAGCTACAAAGCTCACTGACCTTGTCAAGATCTCTCTACCCTCTCAAAGCAATCCCAGTGTATGGGAGGAGGGGGTACATTCTGTGGCTGTCTGGTTACCCCCAACACACAAACACACACACACACACGGCTGTTTACCTGCCAGGTTAAAAGGCTGAAGTCAGTGACAGAAGGAGATTTAACAAGGAAGCAAGGGGAGGTGGAATGGATGAATATGCAGGAAGAGAAGACTGTGTGGGAGAGGGGCAGAGAGGAAGGAGGGTGGAAATAGAATGACAGTACAAAGCAGAGGGAGGGGGTGAACGGGGGTCACAGAGTGATGAGGGGGTTAAATGCCACAAATGCCATGTCTCAAGGCCTCATAAAGACAAGCTCTGCATTGCACCCAAGGTCAGGGCATGCACACGTGCACCTGTGCAATGGCAGTGGAGGTTTTGTAGATGGGTGGCCGAGTGAGCAATTGAGCTACACAGTCTAGCCTGTTAGCGCTTAGTGTCTGGGACAAATGGCCTTGCAAAAATAAATTGTGCACCTCTCTTAAAGGGGATTAGAGATAAATAGATGCTTTTAGCCTCGTCTGCAACAGATGACAATAGAAAGAGGGTTTGTCGAGAGGGATAGTAGAGCAGTGTGAAAAGAGGAGGGGATGAACTGTCTGGCATTGTTTGCCCTTCATACAATGGGGCTCAGCTCATAATGACTGCTGAGAGGGATTTGATATACACTTTCATATGGTTACAAATATGTATTGTGTGGTATGCTGTGTGTTTAGTGTTTTATCATGGACAAATATAGTTTGCTTTTCTTTTGAAGAAACATGATGTGCATGAACCATGCTAACAAAGAAGGCGTACTGTGTTTGAATAAAAATAAGAAAACCCAGGCTGTTTGGGCCTTTAGGAGTCAGTCAATCGTTCCACCCTGGAATTAGAAAGGAGTAATGGTAACATTTGTGAGAGCAAAACACTTACATATGAAAGCAGAGCACAGAGGTATGGATGAAAAGTATGTGTGTTTATACTGTATGTTCTTTTCTTCAGCCAAGAACGAGTCCTTAAACAATGTCCAACTTGTTTAATGTAATGTCTGATTGGAAATGTGGGTTATTGAATGGTAAGACCATCACATGCTGTGTGTTGTATTCTCGTCAACAACATATGTTTCATAGTGTGTGAAGTAAGAAATAATGAAAAATGATATGAAACAGTGTTGGAATCCTTCTGCTGGATGATGATAATGGACAAGCCAAGCAGCAGGTTGTGTATGCCAGAGGCCAGCCAGCATGCTCCAAAGTCCCTTTAGCCGGCCAGCTAGAACCCAGATGGCTGGCCAAACTGTGGTCAATGGAGTCTGCAGGAGGTGGCATTACAGCCATCCATGGTTATCAAAGCCACCATGATCACTATGGTAACTGAGACCTAGAGTCATCTATTGAGCCAAGTTTTCAATTAGGGGAGGTGGGAGGCAAGAGGACAATATGGGCCATCTTCAGTCCAGGCAGGACAGCAGTAAATCAGACAATGGACACATTCTCTTAAAATATATGCGCACATTTACACATGCATGCCATGTACAAATCTAAATACACATGGACACACATATTGTACACACCCTCAGCATCCTAGGCCCAAAACAGCACCGAAGCTAGACAATGAATTTGAAATGGTTAGGAGTCTGATCCTTTGATCACTTCCAATATCCTATAACTTTGCCACCTAAACCATTATTGTCCCATGAAGTTAACAGGCAGAGGCAGCCTTCAGCCAATTACAGGACGGCATTAGTGTTAGGCGGGAGGGTGTGTTATATGAGACAACCAATTAAAATCACTTATGGGTAGGGTAATATCCAGTGATTTAGGCCTGAACAAAACGGCTTTGGGAGGATTATCCCTAGCGTAACCCGATCTCATTCTCTTCCCCTCAAACACTCTCGTACACTAACGTCCAGGAGCTGAACTGACCAGCTTTGCTAACCTCACACACACACACACACACACACACACACACACACACACACACACACACACACACACACACACAACAGATGACAAGACAACTGGGTATTTGGCTGCATTCATGTACATGCCTTTGTCATTCCCAGACAGACAATGATGAGGCACATTTAAATCTACAGACTATAGAGGCAGAGGATTTTTTTTCTCTTTTTAATTTCAGCTTTTATACTTAAAAGTTCAATGAATCGTTTGAATTTGGGACAACAATGATTAAATGATTAGTAGTGGTGATAAAACAATAATCTGAGACACACACAGAACAGAGTAAAGCCAAGCCTGGGGCAAGTTTATTTCAAAATGAACTGGAACCTGCAGTACACTTACTTTTACTAAAGATATGCTTTTTTTAAAACTGGTCTGCCGCTCTCACTGAACACGTTCAGGGCTTATGATAATATTTGAATTGTACAATTCTGTTCCCCAAATACTTGCCCCTTTAATAATCCAAATAAAGCACAACAAAAGATCTTACTTCAAGTCAAAACATCGGCTTAAAGAATAGTGTAGCTTTCAGAACAATATATATTTACATACTCAATCAAAAGTAACCCAAAGTAACAATATGCTAATTGTATTCTCAGACATTTGCTCAAGTATAGCTACGCTAAAAAGACACCACCTGTCAAATAGACAACGATCAATGTGAATTGTGTCTACAATGATCCAGAAAGTCCGCAATACAATATGGCTGATGCCCGTCAATCCTAAGGGATTTACTATTTATGCAGAGGCCTTCAATCTAATCCTTTACTGGTTTGGTTTACATGCCTTGTGTCTGAGCTTTAAAATGATTCTACACCCTGGGTCAATAGAACAAATGCCAGTTCTGAGTAAATGGAAGGTTCATTATTGATAATGTTGTTGAGATGACTGTTGCTAAAAATTGCTATATTTATATGTTAGAACTCAAATGTTCAAACATTTGGACAGGACATCAAACAGATTTACCCTGCCAGCTCTTTGATATTGAGTCTGTGTTATTTCCGGATGAGCCCATGCGAAAAAAGCTGTTTATAGTGCTAGGCATTAACAGCCAGCGAGTTGGCATGTTGAGGATGATCCAAAGGTGAATGAAAAGGGTAATATGCACTAAGACGCTATCAAAAACCCAGAGAGATGGCAAGAATCGGGAACTTCTGTCCTGTATTAAAGGGCCAAAGCTGAACGTATTTGATCACATTAACTCAAGAAACGGCAAGAGACTTGAATATTTATAACCACGTTACCAACAGGCGATGTGATCTCAATGTTATCCCAATGGCATCATGTTGTGGATCTCCATTGTTTTACCAGTGTCCCAGAAGTTCTCATTCACATGGTTTGGACAGCAAATAGCTCTCATCTCACTTTTTTTCTGACATGGCCAATCCGCAAGTTCTGTTTGCATTTCAACTACTTGTGGCTCTGCTATACTGCCAAAGCGCCCACTAATACTCACTATGGGCGTTTTTCAAAGCATCCTCAGCTAACCATTGAAACCGGCCTAAAACCTCAGATGGGCAGGTCAGTGTGGGCTAAGTTTAAACTGGCACAATGGAGTCTACTTCCCTTCACCTCCTGACCACTGAGGCTGACCTCGACAAGCAGAGACGTGATTTAAACGACATCAATAACAATAAGGACATTTACTGTTTTCAGGTTGTTGTGGTGGGCTGTGTGGCGAGACTGGTTCTCACTTTTTCCACATTTCTTGCCTCTTTCCAGGGGTGAAGACAGAGGGAAAATGAAATAAATACATGCTTTTAAAAGACTTGGAACAACACCATAGTGTGGGAACAAATTGTTGACTTAAATAAGGCTTGGATGAAGAGATGTTGGATATGCAGATAGATGAATAGATAAAGAAAAACAGAATTTGCTGACAAAGGGAGACATCAGTAGTCCAACATAAAATGAGGTAAAAATAAAACCAGCTGACTAGCAATAAGCCTTTTCATCTTTCTGGTTTGGAAATAAATAGCATTTCTGGCAGTGGTTTAAATTCATCAGACTAAAATAAAATCATACAGTCTGCCAAAATGTATGACAGACGCTCAGCATGAGAACATTAGTCCAGCCATTTGAAACCTTGCACTCACAAATAACCGTACAAAGCACAACAGCGAACAAAGCTAAACTGACCTTTCAAATGATTAAGCTGAAACATTATCGTCATGTTCCCGAATGTTCCCTCTTCTAGATCACAACAACTGGTTTGCCAGTTCAGAGCTGGCAGGCCCAAAGCCAGTCTATGATTTCTGTTCAGAGCCGCCGGGCTGAAGGGCCAAGCTGGCCGGTGCCCATCTGGAGCGGGCCAAGTGTCTGCTCCACTCAGGCTCAATGCACAGTGGTGATTACTGCGATGGTGTGGCGGCGGTCATGGTGGTGTGGTTATAAATATAAGCCCTGGTCTGATCCCTCTTGTTCATAAACAGAGGTTTGGAGCTGCTGTGGGAACTGAGCACAAAGGCCTGCGGGCCTCTGAGGGCCACTGAGCTCCACAGCCACTGCACTACCTCAGGTTTGTCTGGCCAGCTGCTGGTGTCTCACCAGATGAGGACAGTTGGACAACCAATAAGGGTACTGAACCACAGAACAGAGGGATGAAGCAACGGCTGGCAGCAAGAGAGATGGTGGCAGAGATATGAGGGTTGGAGCAAGGGATCGAAGAGACGGCACAGGGCACGGCTTCAAATTGACTGGGAAATTCTGCTGCACACAAGAAATTAGGCTTGAGGATTAGTTTGCAGATTCAGTTGAAAGAGTGTAAGGAAAAATAAAAGATAACATCCAGAACTTCTGAGGCCAATCAGTGAATACATATTACATGACAATAAGTCCAACCAACCCAACAGAGCAGACTGCGATAACAGCCTTGAATCCCAAACACATGACATTTTTTAGACTTCATCTAATTAGCGTAGTGGGAGCTGTACCCAAGTGGTGGCATTCTCCAGTGGAATAACTCTGCCATGTTTCCCACTAATCCGTGCACGGATCAGCTCACCAACAGCAACCCCTCGCCCCTCTTAACTCCTGCCTGCCAGTGGTCATATGGCTCATGATGTCTGCTCCATGCCCAATCCTATATTAGCATTAGCATCAAGGGTTAAGCCCCTAATGCTGCCAGCTGTGCACGGCTGCCCCCTCCACACCAATCCCTTCTGAACAATGAAACGGCATGTGGGCAGGACAGTTGGGACGGGGTGGGGTGGCATCCCCGGGGGGTAAGCGTGGCTTTAGTGCCCTCTTGTGCCAAGTGTTTTAACTTGTCATTCCAAACAGTGGGATCATGAAATAATTGAAACGTAAAAAAACAAAACAAGAACAAAATATTCAATACAACAAAATTGTATCTGGATAAATTGTAAATCGAATAAACAGTGGACGGCTTCAAAGGATCTTCATCTACTTTCAAACTAACAATTTTTATTTTTAAACCCTAACTTGTATATAAGCCAAGTGTTTTATGTGAAGTTGTCAAATAAAATGTGCTGCCATTTGCAATATGTTTGAACCTGTAACGAAGCCTAAGATGAGTATTCGGCATCGTTTATAATATCGAGGCCCAGCGGTGAGTGGAACCCTTAATTCTGCCAGTGCCGGTGCATTGCTTTACTAAAGCATGTCAAGACAGTATCCTGGTGTAGAGCACAGAAGAGAGGGGCATGGCTGAGCTGGCGACACTGCTTTCTCAGTTAAGCTGATAATTGCCCTTATTGATGTATAAAAGATATCCCACAGAGCCTTGTGAAACACCATTAGCAGGCAGAAGCTGAATTGTTCATGAGCTGCCTCCAAATGAGGAAGAAGGGGCGAAAAAAAAAAACTCTGAAGATTAATAAGACTTCCCCTGGAGTGTGATGATAGCATGATATATGTGTGTGTGTGGGCCTGTGTGTGAATGTGTATTTTCAGCCGAGCCTCTGAAGAGTTTCCATTACTAACAGACATTATACGGGGGAACTAATCTATTTTAGATCTCAAATTGAGGGGAAAAGATGTAATGTCATTTAGGATACAGGGGAAGGGTGATGGTCATTATAATAAGGACCCTCCTCATTTTGACTGAGGGTGCTGAAGCCTAAATGATGACACTTAAAATGCCTGCAGAGCTCCACAAAAAAGACACTCAGCAAATGCACAGTAGTGAGACACTGTGTGTGAGGCCATATAATAGAATTGGAGGGATGAAACCCTCTTTAATGGTCACACATGCCGAGCACACAGCACACGCAGTGACATATGTTCTCTGCATTTAACCCAAACGCTTCTATGGTGAACCGTATAAAAATTCAATCCACTTTATTTCTATAGCACATTTAAAAACAACAGAGTTGAACAAAGTGCTGTACATCAACAACTGTATAAAAACATAGCATACAGTGGCCACCAATTGTGCAATTTCTCCCACTTAAAAAGATGAGAGAGGCCTGTAATTTTCATCCTAGGTACACTTCAACTATGAGAGACAGAATGGGGGGAAATAATCCAGGAAATCACATTGCAGGATTTTTAATGAATTAATTGGTACATTCCTCTGTAAAATAAGTATTTGGTCACCTACAAACAAACAAGATTTCTGGCTCTCACAGACCTGTAACTTCTTCTTTAAGAGCCTCCTCTCTCCTCCACTTGTTAACTGTATTAATGGCACCTGTTTGAACTCGTTATCAGTATAAAAGACACCTGTCCACAACCTAAAACAGTCACACTCCAAACTCCACTATGGCCAAGACCAAAGAGCTGTCAAAGGACACCAGAAACAAAATTGTAGACCTGCACCAGGCTGGGAAGACTGAATCTGCAATAGGTAAGCAGCTTGGTGTGAAGAAATCAACTGTGGGAGCAATTATTAGAAAATGGAAGACATACAAGACCACTGATAATCTCCCTCAATCTGGCGCAAGATCTCACCTCGTGTGGTCAAAATGATCACAAGAACGGTGAGCAAAAATCCCAGAACCACACGGGGGGACCGAGTCAATGACCTGCAGAGAGCTGGGACCAAAGTAACAAAGGCTACCATCAGTAACACACTACGCCGCCAGGGACTCAAATCCTGCAATGCCAGATGTGTCCCCCTGCTTAAGCCAGTACATGTCCAGGCCCGTCTGAAGTTTGCTAGAGAGCATTTAGATGATCCAGAAGAGGATTGGGAGAATGTCATGGTCAGATGAAACCAAAATAGAACTTTTTGGTAAAAACTCAACTAGACGTGTTTGGAGGAGAAAGAATGCTGAGTTGCATCCAGGCTTCGAATTTCGTCATTTTAGGGGCAAGGCCATTTGGCCTTCCCGTTCACATTTTTTTCAAGGGCACAAAGGCCGTTTGGTTAAATTACGCTGGTCAATCAACATGACTGAAAAGTGTAGCACTAACGTCAACACCAGTCGTTTTACAAATGGCTGAATAGCAATAGTGTTTCTTTAACGTATACGTTAAGTTCAGCCATAAACCACATAAGTCAGTCATGTATTATATCAAAACCGCTTAGCAAGAAAAATACTAGATTCAAAGGTGACAGCTATCTGCTAGCTTGTAGAAGCAACACTAGATGTAGACCCCTTGAAGGGAAGACGTTAGCGCTATCCAAACTAGCTAGCTATCGCTAGTTTTCATGACAAAATGTAACGAGTCGACTTTAAATAGGCTAATACAATGGTAATTACCTATCAATAGTACTTTCTATAAACACGTAAATGTTAAGTCCTTTCAAATACTACCACATACTTCAGTTAAATCATATCAAAACAGCTTGGTCCACTTGCTTACCTGTGCTTGTCTTGCTCCCGCGGCTGAGGAGGAGGCTGTCGGGACCCTACAGGCATTTCTGACGGAACAATCACAGCAGAGCAATCGCTCTGATCCACAGACACGGGACTATCCTACTGCGCGCACTAATATGACTTTACTAGCGTTGTTTACACTGGAACTTTTGACAGGGGCACCAAGGCCACTTTGGCCGTGAATTGCATTTTTTTTCACAGGGCATCACGGCCAAAGTGCGGGGCAACGACGGCCATGGCCGTCGTGGCCGTCGTGAAATTCCCACCCAGGTTGCATCCAAAGAACACCATACCTACTGGAAACATCATGCTTTGGGGCTGTTTTTCAGCAAAGGGACCAGGACGACTGATCCGTGTAAAGGAAAGAATGAATGGGGCCATGTATCATGAGATTTTGAGTGACAACCTCCTTCCATCAGCAAGGGCATTGAAGATGAAACGTGGCTGGGTCTTTCAGCATGACAATGATCCCAAACACACCGCCCGGGCAACGAAGGAGTGGCTTCGTAAGAAGCATTTCAAGGTCCTGGATTGGCCTAGCCAGTCTCCAGATCTCAACCCCATAGAAAATCTTTGGAGGGAGTTGAAAGTCCGTGTTGCCCAGCGACAGCCCCAAAACATCTCTGCTCTAGAGGAGATCTGCATGGAGGAATGGGCCAAAATACCAGCAACAGTGTGCGAAAACCTTGTGAAGACTTACAGAAAACGTTTGACCTCTGTCATTGCCAACAAAGGGTATATAACAAAGTATTGAGATGAACTTTTGTTATTGACCAAATACTTATTTTCCACCATAATTTGCAAATAAATTATTTTAAAAAAAAATCAGACAATGTGATTTTCTGGATTTTTTTTTCTCATTCTGTCGCTCATAGTTGAAGTATACCTGGGATGAAAATGACAGGCCTCTCATATTTTTAAGTGGGAAAACTTGCACAATTGGTGGCTGACTAAATACTTTTTTGCCCCACTGTACATACATGAAAAACAGACCGGACATGAAACAAATGTAAAAAACGAGACAATGAAACCAGATCAGAAGCCACAGACTGAAAAACTCTCCTACATGACGTAAAAACAATACAAAATACTAGTAAGATAAAAACCCAAATGTAACAGCATTTAAGTGTCATCGGGGTATCTGCAGGAATCCTGAAGTCAAATGTAAGACCTTTTAAGACCTTTTTTAAGACCATTTCCATACATTTTAAGACCTCATCGCCACTTGGAGTTCTAACCGGTTACCTTGGCGACACACTTTACCTCACATTGACTATATACAGTATTGATTGTCCTTCCTCCTTATCTTCCAACCATTTGGACGCAAACTTGCATTTCCCCATAACGATGTTGTTTAACAACCGGCGTAAACGGAGCTTGGCGCGCTATCAAGCAGTGAGCGTGCGATGTCCTGTTCAGATGATGTCAAATCCAACGGGATGCCATAAATAAACTACACAGAATCACATTACACACCTACGCAATGATTACATTCAGGCAGACTGTAGAATACAACCTCTTTGGACCATTTATATACTTATTGAAAACAAGCTACAAAATGTAATACCTTGGAAAATGCCGTTTAATAGCCTTAATTTTCGCTAAATTGGTTTATCAACTTTACTTTTTAAGACCCTGCAGACACCATGGTCTGTAAATGCAAGGGAAAATAAATGGGTTTTTAAACTAGATTTAAACACAGGCAGAGTTGGAGCAAGTCTAACCTGGAGGGGCAATTTGTTCCATAATTTTGGAGCTGCAACAGCAAAGGCTCTGTCTCCTCTCTGCTTTAACCTTGATTTAGGGACTACCAGAAGGAGTCTGTCAGCAGGCCTCAGTGACCGTGTGGGCTAAACCGTTTAGGGCTTTGTGCCACCAAAATGGGCAAAATAAGGCGGACATTTATCTATGTAGGCTTCTGGTGCTCATTACAGGCTTAAACTTATCCAATATAGAGTATGACCACGGAAAGGAAAACAAAATGGCCAACTTAGTTCTCAGTGAAAGTTGGAACTATAAATTAAATCTTAACTGTGAACTGGAATATTAGCGTTTTAGGGTTAGAGTTTATACAATATTTTAAGTAACTTCAAAGCAACACGTGAAGTAGGTTCAATTTTGAACTTGCATGTCAAGAAGAGATGTACCAGTTGCACCACACTTTACAGTACATTACTTCAAATCTGGATATACTTAAACTTGCTCTACTTCACATGTTTTTGAGCAAGAACTTGAAAAAGGCAGTTGAAAGAACCCATTACAAATATCCATGGGCTTGACTGAAGAAGAAAATGTGTGAAATATTAAACAGAGCATTGCACACAGTGTCTAACGGTTCCTGAAGTCTCTGTATTCAAATCCAAACCTCCTAATTATTCAGAAAGGGAAGCCACAGAAATTCTGACAGAGCTTATCAATGAGAAATGACATCTTGTTAAGTTAAGAATTCTCTTTGTGTTAGCAAGGTTTCTCTAGTTAATCTGGCACCTTTCTTGATCTCCACCGAGGTAATTAGAATGAACAGTGACAAACTGCCATATTGAGCCAGCAGAGAACAATGAAAGAAATGGATATCACAACAGGCTTTAGCGTCCTAATCAATTCTCCTACTTACTGCTCAAAAGTAGGTTTGTACTTTTTTAATGAGGACGCAGGGGCTGACTCTTTCTGGCTCCACTAACGTTGCAGATTAAAGCTCTAATTAAATAAACGTACACGTATACATCAAGTAGTTATCCCTTTGTTGTGGAAACCTTGTTTACACTTGGTTTTCCACACAAAAAACTAATGTCAACTAGATCACCTATACGCATTTAACAGTGAGCGAGAAACGGAAAGATCACATCTTAAAGTTGGTCTGACTGCGTGGGTTAATGTGGTTTCCTTTTTGTGTGTGTGCTGAAATGTGTGTGTGTGCATGTGCTTGTTTATCTAACCGCGAGTTCATGTGTGTTATCCAGTCATCACACCCCCAGTGCCCTGGCATTAAGCAGAAGGAGGGGTGAGAGGTCAGGTCAGGGGCAGCCGTGACCTCTCCGTCTCCGTGGCACGGTGTCATCCTTTGGGCAAGGCAAACAAACAGGCCTGGCCCCCGGGCGAGGTGGGCTCAGCAGGGTGGCATTGCCAGGTCAGGGTCTCGCCTGGGACAGGACAGGATGGGATGGCAGGCCCCTGATAGATGCTGCTCATTATTTTCAACCCAGAAAACGGGGACAATTGCAAACAGAGACGCCATGGCAACTGGGGTATGGGGTCACGGGCAGAGGGCTTTTCATCCGAGCTAACTCAGCCACATTTGTCAACTCAGCCACACAACAGCACACGGACATAAATCTTCAAGTAGAGCCGTTTTAAGCATTTGATTGATTAACAAAAGTTTGTAGACGTAGTAGGCACAAAGTCGGTGTTCGGGCTCTTTAAACATTTACCAGTTTGATTCTGGCTCACAAGAAAAGCATTATAATAATATAGATTTAAAAAAAAATAAAAAATGGGATTTGTTGTTGGGTATTGAAAGCATTGCATAGTCTTACTTCATCAACAGAAGTAAAGAAGGTCAGAATAACAAAAACATTAAACAAATACTTTGACCTACCAGGACATTCAAAAAATATTAACATTTCTAAGCAAAACATTAAGACCTAATGAGGTCCCATTAATTTGATTTATTTTAATTATGTGCAGAGAAAACTAATGCAAAGTGAACTGACTTCGACCTTCTCACAAAACCTTATTACCATCCTAAACTGCAGATCCCACCAACTCCAAATGTAACCAAGTCAAGGAACTGAAAAATCCCTATCATTTTTTGGTGATTTGTTTTCTTCTTTATGACCCGTATATTTTCTCAGGTTGTTTTGTATAATTTAAAGAGACTGTAAGGGAACGAGGGGTGTGTGTCATGATGTCTCTCTGAACTACCTATATTTACTACTAAAAGTGAATTCTTTATGAGAGCACAGATATCAAAGACAGCAGGATCAAAGAGGATTTAATAAGCTTCCCACTGTTCGACGAAACCTGAACTTTCATGTCGTGCATTTTCCTCCGTTTCTTCATTTTGGGCTTTGGGCCAAGAAGCTGACACTAAAGGCAAGCATGTGTAGTCACATTGTCGTTCTCTATTCCTTTAATTTGTTAGTCTGTAAACCTTGGAGTGAAGATCGTCCCAGTGGCTGGCAGGTGCTGATTTTTCAAACCATGTCAGTTTTGTACACCACATCTGCTTCTTTCATAACGTTATTTTATTACAAGTTGTCTTCACTTTTAGCCAATGGTATTAACAGTGTATTCATGTCTTTAGTCAGTAGCCCTTTCATGTAGGTTCATCTACTTACGGAAAAGAAAACATAGTAGTAACTGATGTTGGAAAACGAATTATTTGACATAACAGAAACCGCAGATAAATGAATATAGAATATCTGCCTAACTACAAAAGGTTAAGCAGAAAACCTGTGACCCAGGGCAAATAGGAAAATATGCTAATAGAAAAACAAATGTAGCTAACTAAAATATGTT
Source organism: Gymnodraco acuticeps (assembly GCF_902827175.1). Taxonomy (NCBI): domain Eukaryota; kingdom Metazoa; phylum Chordata; class Actinopteri; order Perciformes; family Bathydraconidae; genus Gymnodraco; species Gymnodraco acuticeps. The sequence continues at coordinate 1,643,533 of NW_022990270.1, forward strand.
ACTCAAAAGATTGCTACACAGTTTTAACATTTCTGAGTATGATATTTGAACTACACCTTTCAAAGGTACATGTTCAGTATAGATCTTTCTGAACAGTCATGAATACAGATGACTGACACATGAAGAAACACAGCAAGATGGATATTAGCCGTTCCAAAGACAGTCAAGTTTTAAAAAAAAAAAACAGGGATGTGAAGAGAGATCAGGTAAACCTGAACCACAGGTACCGAGTTTCAAACCCCCATTTAAAGTCATGAAAGTGTGTCCAATGGTTACTGGCAATATGGTTAAAAACAGACGCAGAGAGTTGCAGACAATGCTTAAAAACAAATACAATTGGAGTTAACTCTACATGATAATTGTTATAGAAGAAGGGTTTGTAATTAAGCTATGTACTCATGGCTTATGATAATGACGGCCATGAGTAAGGACCACAGAACTTGCAACAACAAAACAATTATAATGTCTTACAATAACAAACGCAGACCATGCCTTTGCCAACACATTATCACAGAAGTCTGATTGAGACCACAGCAGTTGAAACACTGCTAAAGTTATATTGATTTATTATTAAATACATTTGCATCCTAAAACATATTACATACTTTAAAAAGGTGCTGTAAAAAGTTGTTTGGTTTTCCCATTGAACTAATAACAAATATATTATGTTTACCAGAAACGTACTGTTATATTAAATAAAGCACATGGAGAAAATACAGTTCTACCCTAGCTTATACTCCACAACTTTGCCTTTTGAGTCCCATGAGGTGACGGTCTCCAGTGGAGGAACCTCACAAGACCCTCTGATGTCACCTACTACAATGTCTATGGCATTATATATGCAGTGCCCTCCTCCCCAGAGGATTACACTAGCTCCTTGTACTGGTGTGTATGTCAACTCATGTCTTAGGTTATTTGATACATACCTTCTGCACTGCATGGTGCATACTGTAACCATCAATACTTTGGGAATATATTGTACAGGTAAAGCATCAGGCAATACAGCATTTCAATACCGTGGAGGGAATCCACAGAGGTGAGTTGTATACAGTATGTTGTGAATTTAGCATACAAAAGTATAGCTGAAGTTGTGCTAAGAAGCATGGCCCGCTGTGAATACAAAAGCTGCTTCGACAACCCAAAATGCAAATGTTTTCAACAAAGGAGAAAAATGTAGCTCCATGCAGTCGATATGCTTTCCTTTTTCTAAACACCACCCTGTATCTCCCTGATTTGAAATGTATTAGCCAATAACATGGTAGCTGTCCAATACATGCAGAATGCATTGGAATACAATTCTGAAGAGAGCCGAGACAGCAAGCCGGCTGGTTGCATGGGTGATTAACATTTAATGTTAATGGTAGGCTTATGTTCAGGGCAACTGCACTGGGGTTAAGTAATGATAATAGCAGACTTGGCCACACCACATCTGTAATAATGTTGTCTGCAAAGCGTGATGTGATGATTGTGAAATTGCTACTTTCTGCACAGTTTACGGAACAGTCAAACAAGCAGTTTCCCTGTCAAGCAACCCGGTCAAAAAGGCATACACAATGACACGTCAGAGAGACAAAGACACACACATCGCTCACAGACTGCCAGTCACAAGGAAATGAAATACAATGAGACAGAATGAGAAATTACGTTTCAACAAAACAACATACTAAAGGGGAGATTCAACATTCTTAGAAATGTACATGATGCCTTTTATAGTTTTAGGACAATGCTGAATTCAGTTTGGATCATTGAAGTGGTGTTTCCATTCAAGGCTGATCAGACATGGTCTTCATTTATTAAGCTGTGTTTACTGAGACGATGAAACAACATCATCAATCATTCTTAAAGACTAGGGCTCCGATGGGGAGAATTAGAATGCATTACAGATGTCACGCATCATCAAGCTAAACATCTCATTTCCACCTCGCTGTGCGCTCTGTCGCTCTGTGTCTGGGACTTGGATCTTGCTTTGTTGAGCATTTGTGTGTGTGTGTGTGTCTGCCTGTGATTGTTTACGCTTAAGTGCTCTTGTGGCCATTCTCCCTGGGGCAAGGTATCCATCACCGTCCAAGCAGTTTTGTGACTGGGCACAGCTTAGGCCCTGGAGCCTGCTCTGGTCCTGTGAATATCTCCCTGGGGTCCCTCTATGTCAAGGGATACCACCTGCACCAAAGCACACACACACACCCTAATACAAATCACTGTGACCCTAACACTCCTCTAATGCCCTCATTAGGTGATTAGTCCCAGAGGCAGGACTAAACTAACATTGCCCACTTCCAAATATCCAGCTTTGCCCCTGGGGGGAATGGTGGATTCAGGTGGGGGTACAATGCATACATGGAGACAGACAAAAGGGTGACATTTGTATATTTTGCTTGCCCTGTCAAAGTAGTTTGCAATGTTTGTCAGTGTTGAATATAGGCCAGATTTTTATTTTCACCTTGCTTTTTCTTCTTTGTAGCTCATAGGAAAGACCAATTGACATAAAAACATAATGATTCTGTAATTTGTGTACGTTATAGCTTCATTTGATGACATCATGTTCTGCCATTTTCTTAGTGTCACAAAGAAACAAAAGCAAGGAATGCTAGCTGTTATTTATTTTAGGATTTATTTCTGTCTTCAAATAGCTACAGACTTCTGAAAATTAGCGTTACTGAGAATCAAAAGCAAGGCATGCGATTGTTTTTTAGTTGTTGACAGTTATGAACGTGCTTTTTAAACTAATTGTTATGTTAAATGTGTGTTTTCCCCCCGGGCAAAATGCATAGATCCTTAAAGGTCATGTCTGGCAAGTAGCTCAAAGCTATATAACTCATATGTAATAATAAGAAAATCTGTCAATCTAAATGAAGTCATAATATAGATGAAATGTTACGCAAGTGTACCCAGTAAGTTAAAAACGAATTTCCTTTAGAGTGTGTTCCTGTGCTCACTTGCATGCATATGTATGGTTGGGCTATCCAAATCATTTTATATTTATGAATTCATCCGACATACCTCCAGCCCTGTGAGTCACTAACAACAATGGGCAGCAGAGACCCACCACAAGCGCCTCTCCAGGAATATTAAAGTCAGTGGCTTTGGTCCCGTAATTAACTATCAAATATTGATGCCTATAACTTCTTCTGTGGTCCCTTTGAGCAAGCCTTTAAGATACACTGGGTATAAAGGAAACTGTATGTGTCTGCGAGCCAGCGAACCTGAGTCACCGATGAATAATTGACAGCAACATAATTAGCTTGGTGCTCTATTGTGTTAGCACGTATCCCACACATCCTCCAAGCATGTTCTGCTATGAAGAAAAATGTCAAACACCGGCACAGAGAGATCTCAGAAGATGTATGATTGAAATGTATTAGAAAAATGCTTCTTTGACCATGTGTGGCATGTTCCGTTAACAAATTCAATAATTATGATCAAATGTAAGTTAGGTTGTTATTTGTGATCCCAATCCTTAAGCACAGCGGGAGGAACCATGTGGAGAAGTGAACCTGATGTTCATCTGCAGTATGCAACCTTCAGATAGTACTGCCTGTGACTCACGCTAACCAGTAAAACACACATCATGCCACATGCTAGTATAATAAGATGAAATAAATATGACTTCCAAGTATTTGTGGGCCTTCATTCATAAACCAAATCACTCACATAGCTTCCTTGCATATTATAAACTACAACCAAACACTACACTGCTCTAAACTAGTTTATTATTCTGTAACCAGAACAGGGATGGGTAGAATCAGACATGTGGTGTTTCGATGAATCCTCACAAGTCCAATGAAAAAAAATCACTTTTGTTCCTAAAGGTTTGCAATGTATCAAAAATGACTAACTGCATTTGGAAACATTCAGGCTTCAACTTTTCTTTTTTTATTAAAAGGGGGATACTTGACTAAGAGTGTTGCATTGAATTGCAATTTCCAGATTAAGCAGCCTCATTGTCATGTTTATTTTTCTATAATACATGTTCTGTTACTATCTGCACCTGAGCTAAATCCATAGCTTTGGTTGCATTCAAAGGTGTTGCCCTGATAAACCATGACAATACTTTTGTATTTGGATGTTAAAGCTGACTGCAGCTCTTCCTGATGCGAATCACCTGAAATAAAAACCTGCCTATTCTAATAATGACTGCTAGGACTGCCTACCACTCTGGAACAGGCACGTTTATGAAAAACAACAAGTGAATCACTGAAAGCTGACAAATCCAAAGCTAACTGAGGGCTGTCTGCTCAATACCATCCTCATGTCATGGAATTAAATAATCCCTCTCATCTGCTCGGACTTGTTAACAAAGCTGTCAGCTTGCTTTTACAACCAAACAGGCCTCAATCAGACCCTCTGTCTGACAGTGGAGAAGGAGCAGACTCGGAGTAATGCTGCCCCCCAATACTAACATGCGTACACACAAACACACCCTCCCTTCTTTCCCTCCTGTGTCGACTAAATGTCAACTCTGACATACAGCCTTGTTTGCAGCCAATGATTACCTCATAGCTAATTAATCCTGATTCAATCAATGTGAACTATTCAGATATTGTGTGTCTCTGCGTGTGTGTATGTGTGCGCATGTGTGTGATGGACGGAGTAATCAGAAGGGAGGAGCGGTAGGTTACATGATGATGGATGGCACTCAGTGAGGGGCCTGTTCTAATCAGCAGGACCTTTTCCCCGCGGTGGAAGAGGTGGCAGTAGAGAAGATGGGGAAGGCTGATTGACGGTGGGTGTGTGTGTGCGGGTGTATGTGTGTGTATATGGGAGGCACATTGCATATATTGAGTCTATAGAGCAAGTAAACCAAAAACAGTAGGTGGAGAAAGAGAGGGAAACAATATTATGAGGCGAGAGATAGTTGACGTGTCAACAAGGCTAAATCTGACAAATGACAAGAAGAAGTTCCGACAACAATGAGTCAAAAAGAGATTAATCACCTTCAATTAACACGTGTCCACACGCAGGGACACAAGGAAAACATACAGTCATACACTGATTGTATCCTTTAACCGTCACTCACAACCTGACAGTGGTGGAAGAAGTACTACGATATTTCACTTCAGAATAAGTACCCATATCAAAATGTATACAAATATTCAGTTACAAGATCTGAATTCAAAGTCTTACTCGAGCAAAAGAACAAAAGTATTGACGTCAAAATATACTTACAATACAACAATTAAAAGTACTTATGTCTGATTTCAGAATCGTATCCATTACATTACTGGATTATGAGTATTGATACATTAAAGTGTGTTCATCACAGCTGGTAAGGGGGGAGTTAGTTCGGGTAACTTTGTTTACTGATACTTTGAAATATGTCAATGTTTTCTTTTAATAACCGATGCATATTTTTTTATTAGCTAATAATCTGAATATGTAAAGTAACTCAAGATGTCTGATCAAAAGTATTGGAGTAAGAAGTACAATAGTGGCTTCCCAAATGAAGTGTAGTACAGGTTATAGAGTAGCATAAATACGTAGGGAAAGTACAAGTGTCTTAAAATTGCATTTATGCATAGTACTTAAAGATGGGGTAGGTAATTCACTTCATAAACACTTAGTGTTATATTCCCATTCTTAACATCCCGATAGCAATGAATACATTAAATGTTTTAACAATAAATACATTAAAACATGTCATCTGTGGAAGCCGTAGCGCTGTAAAAAGCACGACCAATCATTTGAGTCGGCCCGGCTAAAATAACTGGATGGCCTACCTGCCTGTCAGCCTTCCATCTGTGCACAAACTTATCTCGTGCCCTCATTGGTCATGTGTGCGTTTGTGTGTGTTGGAGGAGGGGCTCTGTAAGGAAGTCTGAAGGAAGGGGCAGATTTATTTCGGCTGCGTACTTTCAAATTCTAGCGCACTCCAGCTGGTTTCTCCATTCTTACCTACCCTACCTTTAAGTTAATGTACTTTGTTACTTTCCACCAATGAAACTGAGCAGGTGGACAAACACGATAAAGGTTGTTTTTATCTTTTAGATAGATCTAAAAAAAAAAAAAGAAAGTGGTACGGCTTGTTATGTCCCCATGCGTGCTAAGAGCGTCACAGACTTAGTGTTTCTTCAGCATGCATACTAAAAAAAGCCCCGTCTAATAGCTGCTCTTTTTATAGTCTCCCCTCTGCACTGCGCCAAACCACAAGAGGTCTTGGCGTACATCTTGTATCAAACGGCTAATGCCAGGAGACTTAAAGAAGAAAACATGTTTGTTGTCTCCCTTCCTCTGTTCATTAGCAGCACTCGAGGAATTGTCCCCAGGTAGCCTCTTTCTAGTTCTGGAGTGACTTTAGAGAAGTTCTACCAATGCCATGTTTAAAAGATCATTTGTAGATATTCAACACAAACAAACCAGCCTCATTTAAAATGTTAAGGCATAGTTCATTTGTGGGGCTTGTTTGCATTTGAGTAAACATGGTGGCGTAAACATGTTATAAATATATGAGTATTCTTATTAATCTGGGATTTTCTAAGATAATTAAAAGTAATTAGTTAACAAGCATTAATAAGTGAGGAAAAATCTGTCGCCTTGCCACTATTCAGACGACAGTGAAGCGGGAGGGAGGGGGAACGGGCTGACCCAGATATCTTTTTAAAACAGATTTCAAAAGAGAAACTAACTTGTCAAATGTCACAGAGAGATGGTGGCATCTGTCGAGGTGGAAATATATCATGAATTAGAGTGACCACAAAATAACATTGCAGGGAATGTCGATTTAATATAAAACATTGTTTAAATTCAAATAGCTTTTTGGGCTAAATCATGACACATGATGAGTGTTTCTCTATCATTTACATCAACCATTATAATGTCTCAATTTTAGCTTTACAGTCATATTATGTGAACTGCAGATTACATAGGAGTGATTGTGTTGGCTATCTATGACCACCTTTTAACCGTACCTTTACATTCCATTTCATGTTTTTAAAGCTAGGATAGACGCTATACAATCAGAAAATATTGGTGTCTGTAAATGCTACTAGTATACAAACTGTAGTATCATATAATGTCCTTTGTTTTCTGTCATGTTTGTATTAATGTTTGGAACTAATTGAAGCAGGTCACCATTGTAAAAGAGGTCTATGATCTCAATGGGTTTTATCTGTATAAATAAAGGTTTTGAATTGAATTGAATTGAATTTAGACCCTAGTCAATTTAGTAGTTGTGGAAAGAGACACTCGAAGGACTCATTAAGAAAATCTTTATGATCCTATTCCTTATATACATGACATAATGATGGGATGTGTGCGTCTCAAAGCCTTAACATTTTAAAATGAGTCCCAAGATAGTGATTTAACAGTAGATTGATGTAACATGGGATTCTGCACACTTCAGATCACTATAATACAATTCTAATTAGTATATTAGAAAGATTCAATAGCTACACAAGACATCATTTAATCAATAACATATTTTTAAGAATTAACGGATGTTTAAACAGATTGAGATGTTGCTTATAGTCATGCCTTAACACTAAAGACGTTCCTCAGACTTAAGTGAGCTTTACTGACATGTTCTTATTTAGTCTTTGTGCACATCGAATGCTTTGTGCCGTACCAATCGACAACTGCTGAAGTCACCTCATGATGACACACAAGGCAACGGGAAGGAGTTTCAGGGACTCCAAAAAACCCTTTTGAAATGGTCACAAACTGTGTGTTTGCTGAAGGTGTGTGTGGTATTCCTGGGATCAAAGGCAGCGACACACACACTGACAATAAGCATCAGACTGCTGCAATTACTGGAGTCATTAGGTTCGGTAAAAGAAGGAGAGCGCTGGTGTTTCAACGCCCATTCTGCTGATTGCACGCACACCCTCATAATTACACGTGCAGGCAGGCACCCATGCAAACATCTACACCCACATGAAGCTTTTCACACATATGCGAGCACACTAAAACATCCACCGGCGCACTCTGAGAGCTGCACAGGTGGTGCCTCGTATGAGGTCTGCACTCCACATCAAAAGGACACCTCTGACATCTCCGATTGCTCACAAATGATGATGCACCGAGATCTTTTGCCACTACAAAGGCAGAACAAAAGAACTGACATGAAAGAGAAGTCAATAAACATAAGGCGTTTAATAAAACATTTTTTTTTTCTGCTGAATTCACTACAAAAAGGTTTTCCTCTCACACGACAACAAAAAGAAACGAGAACTGTCGAGTCACATGATTGACTGAGAAGAGCGGGAACAATCCGGTCATTTTCTGTTGGGATGGGTTTGAAGACAACATTGATGCACATGGAGGAGCTTTGCAGGCGACACATCACACACACGGTAAACTCAAAGCCCTCTCTTGTAGTTGACACACTAGTTTAGTAATTTGTTTCCTCTCAAAATCATGCGGGAAATAAAAAGTCCTTATTACACACACACACACACACACACACACACACACACACACACACACACACACACACACACACACACACACACACACACACACACACACACACACACACACACACACACACCACACACACACACACACACACACACACACACACACACACACACCACACACACACACACACACACACACACACACACACACACACCACACACACACACACACACACACACACCACACACACACACACACACACACACACACACCACTCACACACACACACACACCACTAACACACACACACACACACACACACATCACACACACCACAACCACACACACACACACGGCTGAGTAGGAGCGGTGGCTTACAGATGTTCGGTGTCCCACAGCAGTTGTTGGAGCTGCAGTGAAGTGTCAGCCCAGGAGGACGGGGAGCCGAGGCACAGCGGCGCAGAAACAGAATGGAACATGAGGCCACACTCAAAGCCCGCGGCCCACAGCACCTCACCCTGCCAACAGCCTGCGAGCAAACTTTGAATCAACACAAGTCCGGGTGGAGGGGCTACATGATGATGACTAATCTGAATTTCATCATTTCCAGGGTACAGGGCAGCTTCTGCATTGGTACTGTACTCTTCGGCAATGTTCAATATGGCAGGACCAGAGGGTCGGAGGAGAAGGAGGGTTCAAATATCGAACCATTTGTATGCCCTTAGTGCTTCTCAGTCAATACAAGCTGATGTATCATACGGAAAAATATAATTCCAATCAGACGGTCTGTTGCCAAAAACAACTAAATATCTCATACAGCATACTTGAATATCTTCGTACTGATGGACTTTATACCATAGGTTAGCATATTGCAAGCATGGTATTTAAAAAGCTGAATCAACAACTAAACAGCTGTTTTAAATTGTGAGTGATTTTACTGTACTGTAGGTGCGGTACAGCAGCAAATACATTCAAGTTGTTTTGTAGTGTTTTTTAAATGGAAATAAAATGGACTTAAATTGAAATATTGCATGCCCTCTGTAATTCTGTACAAACATGGAGGTTGAGTGACAGCAGATTTGCTCTTAAGTTAATGGGCAGGTGGAAGCTGCTTAAATGGTGGTTAACATTAACTCATTGCTTTTCCAGGTGGTCTGCGCCAAGGTGTAAATGGCTCTGGTCAAAGGTCAATCTAGTCTTTACTTCGCCTCTCTGATGTGGCACTGTAAAAGGCCTCTTGGCGTTCAGACACTTCTCAAAGCCCTTCCTGTTGGAAAGAGCCCTTGCAATGGTGTGTCAAAGTTTTCCCAGGCTAGCTTTGGCCTCAGACGCCCAACTCTGGCTGCACGAAGTAACCTGCAGACAAACCCAGATAACACCAACTGGTGATTTCCTCCGTGTTTCAACATTCTGTGTACGATTTCAAATAACTGACGCAATTTAACTCAAAAGTTCACTTGGAGTTATTTTTGATGTTTAAAATGAATCATGTTTCTTTTTTCCTCCTTTCAAACCTTCATCGGTGGTGCTCAGGCTTTTTCATGTTTCCGCAAATGTATCAGTGGCTGTGCGAGTGTTGTGTTTGTCTGTGTGTTCATGTCGGTGTGTGCATAAGCCGACTGAAGGATCACACGTACACGGTAGTGTAACATGAATATTCTGCTTTGCGTCTGGCTGCTGTGGTCTCCCTCGGTGTGGGGAGCCGTGTACTTAGAGGTGGGGGTGGTGGTCGGGAGGGGGTGCGCACTCTAATGGGCTACCCAGGGACCTGACGCCACTCTCCAGAGACACATGGGCTCCATACATCCCAGCCTGCAGCCTTTGTCAAAATGCACACTTCCTCAGATATTCCTTTTCAAATCTATTAACTCCAAACTCAAATCCACACCCAATTAGGCTAAGCAGGCCAACTTCATAGGAACTGAATGAGACACATGGCATACGAAAGTTCTGATGTGGAGTGTGTATGTTTGCTTATGAAAATGTGCAGTGAGAGTGTAACGGTGTTATCAAATTAGTGGTGTCTCAGACAAACTATCCGGTAAGATATATGTAATTGGAAAATACAGTGAAGATTGAGAAAAATAATTTACAAATGAAGAGATGCATGTCTGTATTGTTTAAATACAACTCTGAAATGAAGAGATACATGTCTGTATTTGTTCAAATACAACTCTGACAAAGTATACAGACTATATTTGGGAAATTCTTACATAGTGTATTATTAGCATGCAGGATATCCGATATACATCAACACGATGACACATAAATAAAGACATCAATGTGCACATGTATATCTTCACAGCAGCATTTGTGTGTGAATCTGTGTGTGTGCTTCACCTGTCTCCATGACCACCATGGGAAGCAGTGTGCCTCCTGCCCCCTTTAATCAGAGTCACACAATGGTGAGGCTAAATCCGCCTTATCTCGACACAATCAGATTAGAGAGGATTGCTGCTCTGCTAAGCACCACAAAGTAAAGCGCCCGCCGTCCCGGATCAAGATGATTTGATTAATAATTTGTGATCATATTATCCTTTAAGAAGCATAAATTGTTTTATTTTTATTTAGGATTTGTTTCTGTTTTTTTCCCCAACAGTTCCTAAGGCTAGACAGAGATTGAAAGATTATCTTCCCCACCTGAGCAAACTCTCTCCTCATCCCTCCCTCCATTTATTTCTCCCCTCCGCTTAATGAAGGCGGTTTGTTTTATCAATCCCGCCAGTGACCAGATGGGGGTGCCATGACTGCTGCACACAGTGGGGGCCTCCTCCACACCTAATCTCATCAAAATAAACATGCCAGCAGTTGTCAGCTTCTCCGGCAGCGAGAGGCAGGGAGGGAGGGTGCTATAGAAACAGGTCAGGCTAATCATGCATATAATTGCATTTTGACATTTTGGGCTACTGGGACCAGACCTTTGGATATCAGGTTATCCTCGCAGCACTTAAGTGATTAACAAATGAAAATGCAGCTCTGAAACTTAATTAGATATTATGTCTCGCCCATGCCTACGGGGTGGGGTTTTTAAAGGTAGTTGTTGTCAGTGGGAGGATGGGAGAGGGGGGGCATTTTACATCATACTGTATACATTACCAAATACACATCACATACTGTGCAAATGATTTGTTTTCAAAGTGCAGCACATTCACTTTTGATCAAAATGTGTCAATAATATGTAGTTGGGGATTAAAGTGTATGATTTATTGTCCCTACACTGTATGAATGACCCAGGTTGCAATCATTATTTAATGGCAAGGAATTAAGCTTCATCATTAGCTTGCTTCAACGTACTTGTCTGCTCTTAGATATAATTACAAGTCCCTTGTGATGCAGTTAAGAAAATTAACATTTATCCTCAATTTTCATCAAAAAGCTCCTCTTAGCAACACACACACACACACACACACACACACACACACACACATCATTGAGAATGTGCATGCTGTAAAAAGTATATGTACACAGCAAGATTCCATGTTGTATGCTTTAAAAATAAATACAAATATTATGACCCCAACCACCTCTCACTTCGAGATACGTTTCATTTAAAAAAGCTAGACTCCAAAACAGGAGGGTTAAGGTCAACAACTACACAAACAAAAGTCCATTCTCTTAACCTGCAAAAAAACAGTTTGCTCATTATTCTACCTCAAAGAAGAAGTCAGAGAAGTCTATTGTCCCAAACCCTGCCGACAACAATGATAAAAACCTGATGTCAGTATATAAACAGTGTGTTCCCTACAGTATGCCTCCACCTGATTCTCTGCTCTCACCACTCATCTCACCCCCATGTTGGAACCAGCTCTTGAACACGATTAGCTACTTTTCCACTTTACTAATTCATGGGCCAACTTCAGCTTCTGAACACTAAGGGCACCATCCATCTCCTTATCTTCCTTTATCATTCCTTAGTCTATCTGCACTGCTTTTGTCCCAGTAAAGTACAGATCCACTCCATTTGATTGTCCAGATTCCTTGTCCTGCTTCTGCTCCAGCAGACTTGGTAACCTATCACAACGGGGTTCACTCTTCCATGCATAACAATGACTCCCACTGCAGTGCTGTACCTGGAGACCATCCAACCTACTTTTTTATAGCTTTTGTCTAAAAAAAGTGTTTTCTCTTTTTGTATTAAGGGCAACACCTTTGACTTTTTAGTTTTCAGACAACATGACAGTTCGTGTCATACTCTCAATAAACTATACATACACATTTCAGGCATTTTTCTCTCCATTGTGAGCCCTGTCCTTCAGTTTATCAATGGATCCTTCCATCAAACATATCTAACATTTTATTTAATATACTACACGCACTTTCTTGTGTGCCTAAGGCCAATTACAGCATAAAGGAATCCTAAAGAAGCTTTTCCATTCAGAAGACTACAGGGACCGAGGATGAGATACAAGTGACAAGTAGACATGACTGGTGATGCCCTAAAAGAAAATGATTTAATGAATGAAGTCGTTCAATGTAGTTATTGATAAAAACGATGAGTGCCGTATAAAACAAGAGTAACACTAATGTCACTGGTTAAAAAGCATGATATCAAGTGGGAATTACTTATAAAGATCATTACAACATCATCGTATGAGAGATGTGCAAGTGAATTCATTATGCACTTCTCAGTGGCCACCATGTATCATGAATATAGATCACATGTTGGTTTACAATTCATTTGGGCTTTTTCAACAGCTGCTCCTATCGATGACTTGGTGAGATAAAAGCATTTGTACTACACTGATCAGTTAATAAGGCTATGCCAACTTTTCAAAACCAACTACAGTATGTGTCACTACCTGACTCATGAGCCGCATTACATGTTGACTGTATCTCTTAGTTCTGATGAGTATCCATTTAACATAATCCACTTGTAACACTGTTAACAGGACGTTGATCTTCTTCAACGTCATTCAGCTCGGAACGCCCTGAACTCGAGCCGAGGGCGTCCAAAACAAAGATCGAGAGTTTTTATCGCTTGAAATGACGAAAAGGAAAAAGGACGAGGACATCCCTCTGTTGGAGGGGCAAAGGAGTCTGGTGGGATTCTTTTCGCCGCCAGCAAAGCGTGCTCCTGTGACAGAAAGTGTACTGCCGGCGAGCCTTGGCGGGGGTGCTAGTGGAGCACGCGTGAACTGCGAGTGCCGGAGCCTCGCAGCGGCAAAACTGAGGGTCCGTGGTAAACTGTGGTAACATGAAGAGTCGTTTGGGAGCCGAAACAGCCGGCTCTTCTTAGTGACTACTGACTAGTCACTAAAAAGAGCCGGAATTCCCATCACTAATACGTAAAGAGATGGTATCCAGTGTTTCCCCTACCATCGTCTTGGAGGGGCGCTGCGCCCCGCCAACGGAGCACCGCGCCCCCCCTGAAATTCAAGGTGTTTAAAAAAGTATATAATTTTTTTTTATAGATATACAAATAGCACCAAATTGCAACTAATGGAATTGCAATGGAATGCTAATGGAATGCAAATTGCAACTAATCTACTGTCACTTTCCGCATTGAACATGTGCTCTTTTATTAAATAAACTAAACGCTTTCATTTTAAGTTGTGAGTTTAGTGTTTTTGACCCTAAGAAACACAGATGCATTAATCAATAACAATAATCCACAGCTCCTCTCTCTGCTCCAGAGGATTTAAAAAATATATATCCCAATGACACCCCTCACTCAGGTAGCACCCCCCCAAAGCAGTAAACCTAGGGGAGACACTGGTATCTATAAGGGACGGCTCAATTCAAAATCCAAGTCACGTGACACAACGCTCTCGGGGTGGACGCCCTCTCAGCCCTGGTCTGGCGGAAACACCGTCTTCAATCCTGCTCATTGTGTCCTGCAAATTAAAATAAAGGCTTCATTACAATAGGATGGTCTGGTCGAAGTGAACATTTACATTTGAGTCATTAAAGGACAAGTATCCAGTAGCGTACCAACGCTGCCAGTCAGCTCCACCCAATCCCATCATCAGCACAAAGCCTGTGATGAAGACATGGCTCTTGACAGACGTCCTGGACCATGTCTGTGTTTGTGCCTCTGCTTCACGGGACAACACGAGCCGCCAGTCAGAGAGGATAGGCGGGGAGAGGGAGGGATGCTGGGGGGGTTTGGGGATGAGGATGTGGGAGGACTGGGCCTCAGCTGTCAGCTCTCTGCACTCACATATGGTTCAGTGTCCAAGTGGCACTATGTTAAATGACAAAGAGCCCTCCCTCAACATCACCATAGGCAGACACTTTACCGACACCTCCGTCTGTCTGCACCCATTTTCAGATATGCACAATACAACCGCATATATACACAAGTATGCACACACAAAAACATGCACAAAGCACATTCATAGGCAGGCATACTCATCCACTGCATTCTGCATAGGTGACACTTTTCATTATTCAAAGCTTCTTTCTGGGGATGTGGTGTGCACATCGAGAGGCGACATGCACTCTCCAAACAAGGTACACCTTAATTATGCATGCTCAGACTACAGGCATTGCATTTTGGTGTGCGTGTGAGTCTACAGTATGTACTACTGTACTACCTAATTGTGATGTGTGACTTTATATAGTATGTGGGATATATGTATCTGTACGCGTCTTTAGTATACCTCTGTGTGCCTCCTTATGCATATGTCTGAATATAAATATCTGGCACCTCTGTGGACCTACACATACTGAAGACACTATCTTCATGTCGTAGTAGGTTCACAGGTGCCAACTGTATCAACACCTGCATGTAAATCTTGTTTTATCTGCAAAAAAAGCAACAATAACTTGCAAGTGTTCTATTCAACGTCTGTTGTGAGAGCAGAAAAGCTTGCGAACGCCAGCATACATTAGCTAATCCCACTCAGTATGCACAGATGAGATTCAGAGTGTCATAGAGGGCTCCCACCTGACCCGCCCCTCATCAGAGCCATCTTCCGCCCTCAACAAAACATATTTGTATTGTTGTTGTGTGCTTAGTCTCTTTATCCGCCTGACAGGGTTTCAAACTCGCACGTCTCTCCCTGAAGAGACAGCGGTGACTAAACAATTCGAAAGATGCCGTCTCCCGTCGTTCACTCAGCGTTACAGCTCAATGTGAAACACACAAGTAGCCTTTCATTTAGGCGATTACACCAGATTAAAATGTCCACTAATGTTGGGGAGTGCACGTTCCTTCAGAAGAGGCCTCCGCTTTGAGTGTCGACACGACGCCGCATTAGAACAGTGAGCATCACATTAACCAGCAGCACTGGCAGCTCAGAGGTGCAGCAAGACAGGGATTTTCAGCTTGATTGGGTTTTCATCTTGGAGTAAAGGAATGAATTATTTATTTTCCTGTGTGTGTGTGTGTGTGTGTGTGTGTGTGTGTGTGTGTGTGTGTGTGTGTGTGTGTGTGTGTGTGTGTGTGTGTGTGTGTGTGTGTGTGTGTGTGTGTGTGTGTGTGTGTGTGTGTGTGTGTGTGAGAGATGAAAAAGCCAGGCCATGGTAAATAAATACTTTAAAACATTCTGCCTTTCTCTTGATGCAGAAAAACAACAAGCTTCGGGGTCAGAGTGCAACGTTCCCAAAAGTGAAATTCCAGCAATTATTCACAGGAGATCCTCGGCGGGTGCTCAGGGCAACATGTCCGCACCCTTGAGTGAGCAGAGGAGACTGACAGCCCCATTATAAAACGGCCCGCGTGACAGATAAATATTTCAGACACAAATAAATAAAGGATGCCCGGCGTTTTCCCTCTGAATGACTTTTCACAGCTGAATGCCCACGGCCGCTTGCCCCGGGATCTCCTGACGGCACCATTCACCCCTCCCTCACTATCACCCCTCCACCTATTCCACCTCAGGCTCTGTACAAGACACAAAACCAGGCCACCAACCCTTGATGTTGCCTACCCCCCCCCCCCTTCCACACGACCACGTTCCTCCTCCATCCACGCACGTTTCCCCTGGGCTGCCCAGCATGCAGGTACAGGCGCTGCCCCTCCATTTCTGGGTACAAAGAACCAATTAATCTACGTGTCTGAGTCCGGGTGTCTAGAAGGCCTTCCCTTTGTGTTTGTGGATCTCTCTCTGTCAAGCAAACTCAGAGTCACGGTTCATTGTTGCCCAGTAATTACTGCAATGTGTAGAATACATGTTGAATTGTAATGGCTTTGTTCTTCATTGTTTTCTTTCTGGCCAATGTTACCTATGAGGTGATTACAAATGGGTTGGGTAGAAGGTTCTCATAGGATAAAAAAAGAATAGATTGAATGTAATAGTAGATTAAGTGTGTTAAATGTCTGAGGCTGTAATAAGCATGGCTAAGCATCTCCTCTCTTTCTTATGGATTACCTCGCTCCATTTGTATTAGGGACAGAGTGCCATCCCAAAGGAACACAGTGGGATAATTCAATTAAGGAAAAATTAGGAGATGTTCCTGTGGTTACAATCTAAGAGAGGCCAGATGGGAATGTTGCAGCGACACCCTCCCTCCCTTGCCTTTGAGCAAAGAGATGGAGAAAGAGTAAAGAGAGAAACTGACAAAGTAGGAGAAAGATAGTTTCCCCGATAGCATCAGTTCTTCCCTCTAAGGTATACACTTGAAAAAGTAAGGAGACGCACAAAATCAGATTAAGTGATGGGAAATCTCAGATCAGCTACCTCAATATATATAACCTTTTGTTAAGGCTGCATTTGTAGAAAACGTTCTGATAGTCGAAATCCCTGCCATGTAAAATGTGAATATATCGCAGTTACAGTATCGGAAAGCGCTGTATTTGGCTAGAAAGCAATCAGACTGACAGGTTCTCCTGTGTTGGACTCCTCCAGATGTTTCTACTGTGTGTACAATAGTTGGGATACCAGGTTGTTTCTTTGATGTCTTGCTGGGCGGAACAGAGAAAGCAACTCTGCTACCAATGGGACTATTAAAGCAGACAAGCAGAAAACCTGAGAACACAAGGTTTCTCCTTCTTCCACTTTCCCCCCCTCCATCTTTCCTCTTTCACGGTCTCCCTCACAAAAATCGTGTTGAGCGGTGTTAGCATTGAGATAAAAAGAACGCTTAAATATTAATGGAGGTGTGCTTTGTTCTGGCGAGCACAGAGACGTAGATCTTCTGACTGGTAGAAACCAGGTCTGATTCATTAGCTGGGGTGTCTGTGTGAGGACGTCCACAGAGGGCTGCCACATCCACTGAGAATGCTGGGTCTCTCTCCTCCTTCCCCTTCATTCTCTATCATTATCCCCCACCTCTATATTCTCTCTGCAATTCTTTAACCTCAAATTATCTCAAAACCACGCTTGTGAATTATTCTCATATTATGCTCTGTTCCTCCTTCTTTGCTTCTATAGCAATACGAATCCATTAACCTCCCCCCATCACAACCCCCCTCTGCTGGTGAAAGTAAACCAAAAAACAAACTAAAGAAAAGCATGTCTCCCAGCTCCAGTCGACTCTAGATCTCGGGACAACAAGAAGGGACCTAAAAGTTGGGATCTGGGACCCTCAGTGACTGCCTTTGAGAGGTAAAACACTACACATTCACACACATGTTTGAATTGTGCCAGGCTGCATCGGGAAGAGAGTACCATAGGGAGAGTCCAGCTCCTTCCTCAATCTCTTATGTTTCACTCTACCTCACTTCCCCCTTTCCCTGTGAGACAAACATGATCAAACCATAGTGAGTGGACACAGTCCCTCCACGAACTACAAGGGGGGAAACCTAGAGAGAGTAACAGAGAGAGATGGAAATGATAGACTCCTCCAAAACCCCTTTCTTCCACAAGATGAGCTGCTTCCCCGATGAATAAGGAACAGCTCATTGGGATCGTCTAAGAACAAGATTGAGGGTTTCTGGGATATGTTTTATCTTTTTTATGATCTCATTGAAAAAAGAAATCAATAGAGCAACACGAGAAAAAGGGGGAAGATAACAACGAGGCTAGATAAAGTTTTCACACATGTCTTGGTACTTGTTAAGAAAAGTACTACACTTGTGACTTTGTTTCAGGATGAAAACTTAACTTGGGTTTCTGTGTAAGAAAACTCGTACACGTTACACTGAAATGAGTGCATGACTACTCCTCCATTAATAGGTTGGAATTCATAACGGATGAACACGAGCTGTGATGTCTGTTGTGGTTTATGCGCATCTATTGTGGTTTGTTGGAACGCAGCTATTTCCGTGTTCAAATGGCTTGTAGTAGTCCGGTGGGAAGTTGGGGAAATATGGGGACACGTGTACTTCTTGTTCCTTGTGTAAACAAGACTTGACAACCTTACCTGACGCAAAAGAGGAATAACTCCCCATTTAACAGAAACCCAACAACGGAGAAGCTGTATCGGCTCAAATAAATAGTTATGAGCAGACGAGTGTAAATCATGTTCAACATCGTCCTCACAGCCACTGATGTGTTCGGTTCATGTAACATTTTATTTTTGATATTATGCATCATGTTTAATACTATGTAACATTGAAATGAGCACAGTGGGTTGTAAATGCACAATGTCAAACAGACTTGCATGCAAACACAAAATTCACACTCAATGCACTCTCTGAAACACACACACACACACACACAAGTGAGCAAACAAGCACACAGATGAGCCACGAAAAGCTCCAAATCCCTTTATTACCCCTCGTTGTGAAGAGGATGCAGAAGTGGTCCGCCAAGTGCTGCCCTCTCTGTATATAAACCCCTTAAAGCTTAGTCCCACAACCAATGAAAGGCCAGTGCAATCTGTAAGCAGCCCTGTTCCCATATGGGCCAGCCTGCCATGGGCCTCGTTTGCCTTTGTCCTGCGGCTCTCTGAGGGCCGGGCTCCGCACGCCCCAGCCTAGCTCCAGGCATTTATTAAATATGCACCTTCCAGTTGCTGTGAAGAAAGATCCCAACCAGCTAATCTCATCACAGGCTGGGGACCCTCCACATATGTAAATCTACATCTGTTCCCCTTCAAAGAGAGATTCTCCAGGATTATCCCGCACACAGACCCAGACGCATACACATGGACATGCACACACACAAAAGTACTCTCCCACATGGCCACTGCCAATCAAGAAGTCCCCCCGCTCTGCCGCATGTACTTGTCTGCCGTCCCCAGACTCCCAACATACCCTCCTTTCTCAATTAGCTTGATGACAAGCAATGGCCAAGAAATTGCTCTTTTTGTCATTGCTTTGTATTTGCCTTGGTGGGAAGTGACAAGGCAAGACATTACAAAAGCTGCCCCTCGCCTAAAGGCTATGGCTGGCATAAGGGTGCTGGGGCTGGGCCAGGGCCCGTAAAGAGCAGCGCCAGAGGCCTAGGAAGCTGGCACCATACAGAGAGAAACATCCTATAGCGCCCAGGGATATCATTATATATCCCTGCAACACAGGATTAGCCTGCTCCCTGGCTGGGAGCTGCCATAAGTGTCAATGGGAGAGACAGCTTCATCAAACATCAATAACTGACTGGCAGATGACAGTATGAACAGCTATATTTATCGCTTTAATATATGCCTCTACCCAACAAGCTGTATGCATATTCAAATTATACAATTCAACCAATGATGTAGTAGTATGTTTGGAAATTCAACATGTATATTTTCTACTTTCTTGTTTATTTCTTGTCTTTTAAAATGTGTATTGTACAATGCCATGTCTTTTTTGAAAACTGTGGGTTTTCTCTGGAAGTGTTTCCTTGTACGATGTGAGGGTCTAAGGACAGAGGGTGTCGTATTGTCATACTGATATTCTGTACAAACTGTGAAGACCACTGAGACAAATGTAACATTTGTGATATTGGGCTATATAAATAAACATTGATTGATTGAGCTGCTGCAACACAAACATTTCCCAAATTGGGATCAATAAAGTACTATCTTATCTTATCTTATCTTATCGTAGACTTAAGAGAATGGTAAGTAAATTATTAATTCTAGTTGATAAAGTTAGGGACCGCCAGCTAACACATTTTGAATCTGTATATGTAGCTACATACAAAATAAAACATAAATGTAAATACAAATAACAAGCAATCCCACATCAGTTGGTGAAAAATGTGTTTTTCATTTATGTTACATATTGGCTGTGTTTCACTATTGATCGTGTCTGCAGCCCGTTCTGTAAAAAAAAAATTGTACAAAAGACTATGTTGTGCGTCGGCAACTGTGTTAAATGTTTTTTGTTAGCTTAGATATTTAAATTCCACTTCCTGTCTCGTTTCTGGTCCCTTTTCTTCCTGTCTTGGTTGTTTTCCCGCCATCGTCAGTGTCTGCCCCGCCCCTGATTGTTTCCACCTGTGTCCACTTTCCTCTTGTATATAGTGTCCTGTCTCCCTTTGTTTGTTGCCAGATTGATTTGTGTCTTATGCCAAACTCTACAGCGTTTTCCAAACTCTTCAACTTATTGTTACGGTCATTGTTCATATTAGTATTATAGTAAGGTTAGATTAGATAGAAGTATTGTTCTAGTTTATTTGTTAGGTAGCATTTAGTGTAGATGTATCATTGTATTTTTCTGGATCTGTTGATCCTGTGGTTTTGTTATTCGTTATACATCTGCTTTTCAAGTAAAGACTCTTTTTGATACTTGAATCCTGTGTCTGCATTTGTGCTTTTGGGTCCACTCCTTGTACACACGTGACAGACTATTAGCTTATATTGTGAAGAGGTGAAGTATTTCGTAAATATGTACATAATATAACATTGTCCATCATATAAATGACACCTAACAAAAAAACTAAATTGCTTTATTGTCATGTTATAATAATCAACCCACTGAGTCCCCATATTTAAATAGCACTCTGAAATGCAATTCAACAAATATGTGATTGGCCGAGTACGTACGTAGGTGGCCGTTTTATTTTGCTCATTTACTTAATAGTGTACCTCCAAAGAGCAAGTGAGATGTACTGCTCACGCGTGCCGGTGCCACACATACTTCTGTGGGGATATATCAGCAATTGTTAGCTCTTGGGCATACGGTGGCCGGTCGAAAAATTGCAGAACACCAAAAAGCAGTGCGGTGCAATAAGTGAGGGGTGCAGCCCAACACAAGCGTCTTAAAACATTGTTTTAGTGTAATCCAAGAGCGACTGCTGATACAGTATCATTCAACACAAAATACTGGTACAGCAAAAAAGATTGCATGTGTGAAGCTACTCATTTTAAATGTAAGATTACATATTCTCTGCAACTGAGCTGGTGTGCCTTGGGGTTGTAGACTAGTGGAGCTAGAAATTGTCCCCCAAGTCATCATTACTTGCAGTGCAACCAAATCAGAAGTCAAAAAGAATCAATCAATTTTGAGTGTTTTCTTAACGCCAGAGGTAACACTTCTCATCATACCTGCATTGCAGCCATTACACAAGCTTGAGGTGACAGTAGAACTGACATAAGGTGCTTATACAGGAATATTACTGGTGACAGATGAATATGTTAGCTTTTTTTTTACTATTTTGGTACCGTTTGGGATGTTAAGGCATAAAGTAGGACTTACAATGTCGTGTACTACCATCATTCCTGCAAGTCTAAATACAGTGCGGTCTGGATCCCAAAACAAGGCATTATCTCGAGGAGAAATACAGCTTTTGATTAATCATACTATGGATTATACAACCACCACTGAATTGTGAACAGCGGTGGAATTTCATGTAATATTAGAAGTAAAATGATCGTCATTGATGAAAAGGAACATGTCAAAATCAAACACTATTGTACACATATTGCTTCACAAAGATCAATCAGGTATGTGTTCAATTAAATTCACCTCGAGCTGGAACAGCATGTTCACACGAGCTAGTATCGTATAATGAGATTTATAAAAAAAAGCTCAAACACAAAGAAAGACCATCCGACACGACATAACAGCTACACGGAGAATGGTTGTTAAGACGTGTTCGATAGATCCGATTTGCATGTTTAATTAAGCTATCAGCTCAGTACAACAGAGACCCAAAACCTAAAGCCGCAGAGTCAACAGCCCCTGTAATAACACCTCCCTCCGGTCAGAAAAGCTGAGGAGAAGTGGAGGGAGGAGAAGGAGGAGGAGGAAGAGGAGGCCGGCAAAGAGGAGGTGGGGGGGGGGTGCAGGCAGTCACTAATACACTGAAAGGGAAAGCGCAAAGCTTTTCATTAACACCCTGTGAAAGGCATATTCACACTCCAGCCCACTAATTAAGTCAGGCCTCACTCACTGGGGAGCAGGAGTGAAGAGAGGGAGAGAGGACTAGAGTTGGAAAAGAGAGCAAAAAATTAGGAGACTTGAAGCGAAAACCGAAAGGAGGAAAAGAGGCAAGAAGTAAAGTATCGAGATGGAAGAGAGACAGGCAGAGCGAGAGTGAAGGAGCAAAAAGCGGTGCACAGATAACATCTCTGCCCCTAATCAGGTTGATTTTAAAGTCACTCGTTGCCAGTCCACTGCAGGCCTCATTAACTCGCCTCTGGCTGGCATCATTGTTCAGGCAGCGTTTGAAATCCACCAAAGGAATGTAGATTTGCTTTAATCCGGGCCCATCAAAGGTAACACTGATGCTGCAGTGATGCTGTGCCTCTGGATTAGGCCAAGCTCGAGGGGAGAGAAAGTAGAG
Organism: Gymnodraco acuticeps; assembly: GCF_902827175.1. Taxonomy (NCBI): domain Eukaryota; kingdom Metazoa; phylum Chordata; class Actinopteri; order Perciformes; family Bathydraconidae; genus Gymnodraco; species Gymnodraco acuticeps. Next base: position 1,666,428 of record NW_022990270.1, read on the forward strand.
AGCAGCTGCAAGGAGAGAGAGCGAGAGACACCCATACTCAAAATTTAACCATTTCGAATTCAGTAGGTGACAGGTCTCAAGAGCCTCACCGGCACTGAAGATGACACTTTCAGGCGGCATTTGAATAATCTGGATAGTCCAGGTTACATAATTATGCCATGACAATTTGGGCACATATGTCAGAGTACAGTCTGGCAGCCAGCGTGTCAGTGTGGGGAGCTTACAGGCGCAGGGATAAGCGCCATACTGTCCCTGCATTTACTCTCTTCCACCGTGTTCTGCTAGGTGCTGATTTGGGAAAATTTGCAATTCAAAACAACTTTTTGAAAAGAATATTTTTTCGTCTCATGAATATCGAATTTGGGGAGGCAGGGTTGAAATTGCACATAGCAACAACGGGAGACCATTTTGTGGTTAGTCTACTCCTGGCTGTGTCAAAAGATGAGGACTAAAGACCAGCGGCATACCTGGGAAATGACAATATCATGGTGCTGTTCACCAGGAAGCCCAGTTTGAGCCAACAGGAAGTTTGTCATGTTCTAAAACACATGTGTCAAACCCAAGGCCCGGGGGCCAAATCAGGTCCGTGGTGGATTTAATTTCGGCCCGCAGGATAATTTCTAATTACTATTCGATCTGCCCCGCCGGTATATTGCACGCTCACCTTCACTCAATCCTGAGGGTTTCCTCAGCTCAGAGCCTGAGCCCAAACATTGATGAACTTGCACCCAAGATGAGATGCCAAGTATCTGGCTTGAACGAGCATCACAGAGCAGCACACTGAGTTCAATGGATGTTTCCTTCTGCACTTTTCTTCTTGAGACAACAGGGCATGTTTGTTTTTTTCTTTGAGGGAAATTGTTTTTTTGAAGCTGTTGTTAGCCTGTGGAAAAATGTAATCATAAAAGTTGTTTTTATAGGCAATAATTTAAGCTTTGTTAGTTCCAGGTTTAATATGTACAATAAGTTCATTTCAATACGTTTTGCAATAAACATTGAACCAGTCCGGCCCTCGACTAGTACCCATTTTTTTATTTTGGCCCACTGTGTATTTGAGTTTGAGAGTAAAAGACTGCCGGTGCTAAAAGTTGAAAACACGGCAGATGAGCTTTAGCTTCATTCAATGTAGATGACGATCCTTGACAGTTGTGATAAAAGGCATGCTGAAATCTACACTTTTATCACTTTCTAACTGTATCTTTAAAACATGTTTTCTGAAAGAGTCCACTTGCAGAGCGAGCACTCTCCGGTGTGGGAGACCTCTGAGTCCATGGTAACAAAAAAAACACAACGACATCTCCTCTTTATTCATGAGCAAATCCATTACAGTGGATATGAGAATACCCAAGCATCCATCCTGAGAGAATGCATTCTATCATTTCTACATTTGAAGCAAGTGCTAAAAGGACAAGTCCATACAATCTACCTGTCCATTCCCAGAATGCCAGTTCCTCACACATTGTTTAGACAGAGGATGTGTGTCAGGCTGATGTTTCATGCCGACTCCTGCCATGCTTATGACATGTTAAACATGAGTTTCAGGTGTCACCAACCAAGCCCCAGCATGTTTTGCCACTGTCAAACCCCGGTGTTGCTGGGGATTCTCAGGGGACTCCAGGGCGAGGTGGAGAGCGGGGGATAAGTAGGAATGGCAAAGAGGCGAGAGATTGTGGGCATGAAGGTCCTGGGCTCACAGGGGGAGCCAGGTTAAGCCAGTTAAGGGCATTAGACCTCCAGGTTGATGAAAAGGGGCCCTCCCAGATCAAATTGAAGTAAATCTAGCCTAAATCCACTCTACAAAGGGAGTTTAGACTTCGCCATTGTGCGGGCCAGAGTAAACAGGGGGTCCTTGGGTAAGCCTCCCTTCACAGGGAACAAAGGCAGAGAGTTGAGGAACTGATTTTACCCCAGTAGGCCAATGTTAGCACACAGATCACAGGGTTAGACACACTCAAACCTATCAGCTGCTACACAGGCCTCTACGGTCACAACACTCTCCTAAGCCTTAAACAAGCTATAAGTTATCCTCATGGCTCTGACACTCAAGCATGCCTCCCGTGACTGCTCACATTTTCTGCCCTGAAGACAGGAGGGAAGATAACTTTGTGCTCAGTCGCTGGCTCTTAGACAGACATCTGAAGGGCAGTTTCCTCACCCTTCTGGCTGTCTCACACATCTTGGCATTTTCTCTTCCATAGACTAAGAGGATTGTTATTGCATTGTGTTTCCACGACAACTGACGAATCAAGCCTCCATCGTCCTTTTCGTCAAAGCATGAGGCGATTTTCCCAGATGGCCGCAGGGCACTTGTGCTTTGAAAGCGGGATCACAGTGGCAGGAAAAAAAAACACCTCATTCACTAAAAAACTTTCCAGAAAGGCAGGCACAATCATCCTGTTAATGGTTCTAATTGAGGCATCATCATACCCGTCACACTCCAGCTGAACCAAGCACAATAAATATGTGTTCAATTAGGATCCATCAAACGCTCGCAGCCACCGCTGCTGGAAAAACAAAGAAGGGCCCACGGGCCTCGTTCAATTCACTTGGCAATCATATTATGATGCTCTCATTTTTGACCTGCTTCAAATTATCTCTACGAAAAACAAAACCCTTCTTCTATCCATTTGTGCCAAGACGATTGTTCTCCCTCTCCCGAGTCAGAAACTTTGGCAGATTATAGCCTCTTTGTGCTTGAAAGGTACTAAAGCATGTGTCAGGTACTATTACAGTCAAGGTCTACACAAACATGCGCTCACACACACAGGCAGAGGTTACAGGCCGGCACAAGAAAGCCCACATTGCTTCAGTAATTATCAGCCGAGGAAACCATAACAGTGTTCACACAACAGAAGAATGCAAAAACAAAAGAGCCATTCAGCAGCAGTAACACCCAAGATGTTTTCATAGTGACGGCCATCTTGTCAGCTGACACAAGCTACTGAATGAAATGAAAGATAACCACCGCAGGCAACCAGGTGCTTCTTCTGGTCTATTCACAGCACGGCTGTTTGAGCACAAACGTGCGTCTGAAAGGATTAGTTTATTTAAAGCAGAGACACATGAACACAGTGATGTCTTGATTACAAATCTAAAGGTGATGTAGTACACGCTTGGAGCGCTACCGTTCATCAGATAGTAAGAACAGTGAGAACATACATGATGTTTTGTTCTCATAAATACAAATGTATTTATGGGAGAGTATACACGAGTAGGATTTGAAACCTGTTTATATGTACGGCAGTCAATTTTAGATTCAACATCACAGCTGGAAAAATGTTGGTTCAATGCTGGTTGAAAATGTTGGGAACATGCATACTGCTGTATACACTGAGGGTATGTGAAGTACACTTTATGTTAGTACTTAAATACTTCTTTCGCTTTATTCGTATCAAACACATAGTAAAAATGATACTAACGTAAACTAGATTTTTCACAAAATGTTCAAATCAAGGATGAAGCCAAAAAGCATTCCCTGCTGTAAAAAGTTTGGTGGCTGCAATTGAGAGTTTTAACACATGGCTGTGTTTCAGTGCACAGGCTTATGCAGACTCCAAATGAGCAGGAGGCGGCAAGAGGTCTCATCAGAGGCCTGGCTATAGGAGATGATAAACAATACAGCTGAAGTCAGCCATAAGGAGAGTCTGCCTGTCAGTCCTCTTACCCTGGAACAGCCTGGGGTTATCATGACGTGCCAGCACATTTGGTGTGAGCGTTTGACTGCTTCACCTCCTAATCGTGCCTCCTCCGGGCAGCGCTCCCCTGGGAGACCTCCCATCCTCTACTCGTCCTGCTTCCCGTCTTTCAGCAGACTCTGCTCTGTTATACTGAATAGGCACATAAGTGTGGATAGAGGAAGCTTGTAAAATGTGAGGTTTGTTTCAGCAGCGGATGTGTCCATTCTGTTCTGCAGTTTCCATGTTCCACGCCTCTTTTTGTGGGTACTAAAAATGTTGTGACGGTTTTGTATTGCTGATGGATCTGCTCTCCCATGTACAGAGTTAAGCAAATACATAAGGACATTTGTCAGCACAGTAAAACCCACACTTTCCTACATAGGACTTTTTGATTGGATGGCCCACCACTGGTTGCTAGTTGTAGCTCTGTGACCAGTGTTGGCATACCGGGGCAAGACACCATCAGGCCTAGCTGCCAATGCTGTGGTATCTTGCACTTTATCTGCCATTTTCCTGGAAATCACTTAAGAAGATGATGTGTTCTTAAATCCAGCAGCTGTTCTAGTGTAAAAAAGTAATAAGAGCAATATAAATAATATGGATAATTCCAGTTGAATGTGACAAATAAAATGTGAGAAACGTAATTTCCCTTTAATATTAACTTTTCGAAGGTTATTACTTCCTCCAAGGAGGTTATTTTAATATTGTCTTCATCTGCATATTTCACAGTCTAGAAATCAAACTGAACTAAAAGGACACTCCAAGAACGTAGCCATGTCCATGCAGTTCAGGGTGTTGACTAAAGTGCAAAATAATTAGTTGTTTCTTCCCTTGATTTGAAAGCATTCGAATGTAATGCTTTCTTCCCTGGCCCGTACTCTACCCTTCTCCCAAGTTTCATGAAAGTGGTCCAAAAGGTTTTTTTTCATAATCCTGCTGAGAAATAGTCCCACCAACAAACAACCCGAACCAAAACATGACCTCCTAGGCCAGGGGTCTGCAGCCTTTCCCCCCTTTACCACCACATTGTTTTGTCTGGAGTCGCAAAACATATTTGATAGCTTGATAGCTTATAAAGTTGTATATATTGTTACATCATAGACAAAAATTAAAATGTTTTGCATTTATTATTTATTACATTATAGAAAACTGTTTACCTCTAATAAGAAACAAATAACTTTTATAAGGAGAATTAAAAAGAATACACAGGCCAACTTTAAAATAAATTAAACAGCACTCGGGGAGTCCTCTGCACATTTGAAGAAAATTAATATAATAAAAATCGGCCCACTTTGAAATAAATAAAACATATAGCTGCACCCTAATAATAGTTAACTGATTGAATTATGACTGAAGATCGTTAGCTGTCTTCCTCTTCCGTGTTTCTCCTCGATACGTAAAGGCTGCAGCACCTTTGAGAACTTCTCTCCACATATCAAACATACCGGTAAGCCAGCATCGTTTGCTGTGAAAGCAGATAACTCTAACCACGCAGAATGAAACCCTCTGTATTCCTCCGATACTTTTATTTGATTTAATGTATCCATAGTTCGCTCATCGAGCCGGGGGTCAGGTTAATCGCCTGCAAGAAAAGGCGCTGGTGCGGGACCGTAGCAGGATATGACGCATATTTTAGTTGACCTAATTAAAACCGTTTTTGTTTTTTTTATGTGTCACAGTATCACCTCAAAATACAAGATACGAAACATTTTCAACCGTGCAACAAAACATAAATAGTCCTACAAATACTTTTAATTTATTTCCTTCTTATTTTTGTCTAAGCTCAAGGGAGCCAGAGTAGAGGGCTCGAGAGCCGCGGGTTGCCGACCCCTGTCCTAGGCAGAGGAAAATGTATGCATGGCAAAATGACAGCTCCATCCACAGTATTGGACTAAAAAAGGTGCAGCAAAGGTCATTTATTTTTGCACTAAAGCACTTCCCGTAAATGTGTCCCGTGTGTCATTGCTAGCTGTTTATAACTCATGAGTACTTAAAGGAAGGCCATGATTTAGAAAGCTAAATGATGCAATTAAACTTTTCCACATACAAAACTCCAGAAAAAGCCACAGTTAGGACTTCATTCAACATCAGGTAGGTTTGTATGAGAGGATTCAACCACTCGTAACAACATTTCCCGCTCTAATTATTGTCACAACTATTTTCTTTCCCCATGTAAGCATCTATTTCCGTGGCAGAGGCAGGCTGTTTGTATGTGGTCTGTGTAGGCCACATCTTCCTCTGTGGCTTGTTGTGCTGCGCATTTCTGAACCCACCCATTTATTTTGGTTTATCATAAACTATATTTATCTCTTTCTTTCTGACAAGTGGGACTTGAAAAAGAACATAGCGTTAAGAGCAAAGAGCTGTCCTTTTCTGGCACGTTCAGTCAAAATAATGACTGTAAGCCTGCAGTATATCCACTGCTGCCATTCTGTAGGCCAACTTCTTGATTATTCATGCCATGATTTAACAGGCATGTTATTGTAACTCGTAAAAATGCTAGCTGGTTAATTTGTTGACAAGGAAATGGACAATGTCTAAATTTGAACACACGGTCAAGCAAAACATATTTAGGAAACCATGATGATAATACAGAACAAACTGATCCTCAAAACGCTTCGTAACAAATAATGTGAAGCTTCAGTTTCCATGTCCACAAATAACTGAAACCATCACGGTGTTTTGATCTGGACGCCACATGCAACACTGCGAGCAGCCAGCTAACACTGGTTTCCATCATATTACAAAGCCTTTCAGTTTGTTCTCACATTTTGTTCTAGTATTTCAGAACAATACATCAGTCAAAGGTTGAGCAACTCGGCAATAGAGCTGCAGTATCGGTTTCTTAGACTGGCACTGATGTCACTGATAAATACATCTGTGCTTTGCTAAGTAAGATGTGTTTATGCTCTATAATCATTTTATTTGAACAAGACAAAAGGGGAGGTGTGTGGCACAGTGGACTAGTGCGTTGGTGTTCGGATCAGGGGAGCACAGGTTCAAACCCCACTGCAGTCAGCATGTCGTTGTGTGGGACACTTCAACCCACATTGCTCCTGTGGGGATTGTCCACAGTATTGAGTATGTAAGTCGCTTTGGATAAAAGCTTCTAACAAGTAACAAAAAATGTAAGAAATGATTATAAGGAAAGTGTAGTTTTTCTTCTCCACCTTTCAGATGTTTTGGTTGTCCTAGATAATCCAGGTTAAAACAGGTAGACATACTGGATTGGCAAATATATAGAAATGTGTATTGATTGGGATAAACCCCTTGAGATGCACCATCTCGTTTTCAAGGGGGTCCCGACAATAGCGACAACTTACAGACATACATAAACAAAAAGACAAAATGCAAAACATGACACACAAGACAAACCACATAGTCTGTTAAGTAAAATTCAAGCAATGCATACAATTATTACAATTTGAGACAGTCGAGCAAATCAGTTTCATCAATATCAGTTAATAACAAGTACAGACCAGTTGAAAGTAAGATGATAATGCATGTTTAAACATACCCAATGATGCAAGAGATCTAATAGCAGCAGGTAAAGTATTCCAGTCTGTTGGGGCTTTGAACATGAACGCTCTTCTGCCAATCCATTTGTTTGCAGAGGGGACAGAGAAATAAATCTGAACAGAATGTCTAACTTGATGATTTGGTGAGTAGGGTACAAAATACTGCTTTAAATAAGGGGGATAGTTAAGATAAATGCATTTAAATATCAGCTGGAGCCAATGCGTGTGTCTTCTTACATTTAAAGAAGGCCATTTAAGTTGGTTATACATTGTGCAGTGATGTGTACGAAAAGGACAACCAAGAACAAATCTGCATAGTCTATTGTAGGCTATGTTGAGTGGAGCAAGATCTGATTTATGTTTTGGTAGACAACATCACAATAGTCCATAATCGGAAGAATAAGTTGAGAAGCAATTCTCTTTCGGACACTGAGCGTAAAACAATTGCGAGAGCGGTGTAAAACACTGATTCCGTAATTGACTTTTTGTATTACATGCTTTATATGTAGTTTAAATGAAAGTTCAGAGTCTAGCCATACACCAAGATATTTAAAGCTATCAACTTTATGCAGAGAAGTGCCATCCTTACATGTTATTACTACATTAAGTTTGGATTTGAGCTTCTGCCTGGTACCAAAGACCATGGTATAAGATTTTGTTTTGTTAAGCAGTAGTTTATTGTGTGATAGCCAGTCCTGTAAGATATTAAAATCCGATTGAAGAGAGATCTGAATTTGTGAAAAATCTGATTTGGATGTATATATGACAGTGTCATCAGCATAAAGGTGAGTACAACAATTAATGAGACAAGAAGATAAATCATTTATGTAAATAGAGAACAGAAGTGGGCCCAGAGTTGATCCTTGGGGTACACCCTTTTGTATTAACAACCACACATTTCAACTGTGAAGGTACGAGTTAAACCATAACACTGTATTATTAGAAAGGCCAATGCCGTGAAGTTTATCCAAGAGCAGATATCGATCAACGAAATCAAAGGCTTTTGTCAAGTCAATAAAAATGGCACCTGTGAGTTCACCATCATCTGCAGCAGAGTACAAGTCATTCGTAAATTTAAGTAGGGCAGTTGTTGTGGAGTGATTAGGCCTGAAACCAGATTGAACCGGAGATAAAATATTATAAGTATTGAGATAATGTGACAGTTGATTATAAATTATTTTCTCCAAAACTTTGGAAATAGAGCAGATTATAGATATTGGTCTATAATTATTTGTATCAAGTAAATCACCACCTTTATGCAGTGGAATGATGCGTGCACATTTCCAAATAGTCGGCAACTCACAGGTGGACAAAGACAGGTTGAACAAATCAGCAAGTGGGTACATGAGAATATGGGACGCCAGTTTTATGAACCTGTTTTCTATACCATCGAGTCCTGCACTGCCATCCACTTTTAATTCTGTGATAGCATTATGAATTTCGTGTGGTAGAATTTTCTTAAAAGAAAAATAACTGTTGCAGTATGAGTTACTATTAGAAATACCAGTCGTCAGATAGGAGTCAGATAGTAGTGTGGAACATACATTAGCGAAATGCTGATTAAATATTTGGGCAATGGATAATGGGTCATGAAATATTGTATCAGCAGTTCTTATTTTATTAATAGAATGTTTACCTGATTTATTTAAAATAGATTTAATTTTAGTCCAAAATTGCTTGAGATTCTTAAAGTCCGATGTGAGAGATTCTTTATAGTAGTTGGATTTAGCATTTCGGGTTTTGGTTTTACTCAGATTTCAGAGATGCCTGTATACTTCCCAATCGGCTATAGTTCTTGAATGACGATATATCGACCATGCTTTATCCCTTTCCCTAAAGCAGGGGTGGGGAACCTCCGGCCCGTATACGGCCCGCGAAACAATTTGATACGGCCCTCGTTTTTTTTTTTTTAAATCTAGACCGCAAAAGAATTAAACAAGCGAGTGCCTGTTTTTCCTGGCCAAGGTCAGGGTCCTTGAACACAACACGAGCCTAACGTGTCATCACGTGGTATATGTCTCGCCCGACAGGGGTTTAGAGCTGCCGGAGAGCAGAGCACCAGGACGTCGCTCCGGCCGGGACTTCACAAATGTCAGTACCCATAAGGAGCCGTACACATGCCGCAGTTTTTGCGTGGCTGTGTCTTTAGTTGAAAGCCCAGTGGCGATCTGTCATACTGATCATACAGTCAATAACTTTGTTATTATTAGCATCTGGTAAGCTAGCTATGCTAACGAATATAAGAAGCTTTTTCTACAACCAGTGAGGTAAAGGCACATCTTTATATGATCATTATAGTTATAAAAAAAATAAGAGAATAAAGTAAACGGGTATAAAATACTATATGACAGTAAAAAAAAGTTGTTATTCATAAACAACAATACAGTTTAAAAAGAGTGATTTGTAAAATATCCATAAAGAAAATCTGCTTACTGTTCTGTTTCATATGGGTGTTGAGAGATGTATCCATAAATCTCTTAACTCTTAAAGTGCACCAGATTGATGCTTTTAACTTCAACATTTAAAAACAAATCTTCCCGGGGGAGCAAGCCCCCGGACTCCCCTAGAGGAGGTTAGGTCCCCCCCCCCCCCACACTTAAATCATGTTCACATGGATAGGAAACTAAATACATTTGCACACATCTTGTGTCCATATCTTTCTGTTTTGGTGGTCATGCCACAACCGTGCACGTGAATGCGTGAGTCATGGCAAGAGGTTGCTTTTTCTTTGCACAGCATGAAAGAAAGGTGAAATGAGTGGGCTGTGATTTTAGTATTTTTAAGCAGAGGTCAATAATTTGTACGGCCCTCGGAGGATGTTGAAAACATTGAAATGGCCCTTGAGGAAAAAGGTTCCCCACCCCTGCCCTAAAGAGACTGATGAGTTCAGAATTGATCCAAGGGAGATGTTGACCTTTGACCTTAACCGTTCTCACAGGTGCATGTTTGTTCATGACATCAGTGAGCTCTTTATGCAGAAAATCCCAAGCATCTTGTACAAAAGGTATTAGTTGAAATCTGTCCCAATTAAGGGCAACAACATCATTAATAAATAAATCAACATTCAATTTTGTATATTGTCTGATTTTGACTAGTTTTGGAGGTAGTTTAATTAATTTGATTTTCCATACGCAATAAATAATTGAATGATCGCTGAAGCAATCCGACATGAGACCAGCTTTTAAGATTCTATCAGGGTGTGACACCAGTATCCAGTCAAGCAGAGATTGGGTTCTAAGAGTGATACGAGTTGGCTCATTAATTAGCTGTTTAACATTTAGACTACTGAAAAGTTTTTTCTCTCTATCAGATGATTTATCCAACCAATTTTTGTTGAAATCACCAAGCAAGATTATTTCATTTCCGCAGGAAATGGAGTTGATAGTGTCAATTATATGGTTAAAAGACTATTTAAACTATGATTGTAATGTACACGTTTTACAGAGTTTAATATTTTAAAGAAAACTCATTTTAATCTGAATGGTTGTTCCTATTTTAGTAAAGTTATAGAAAGGCTGAGTTTCTGCATTATGCTTTGAGTTCATGAAAAGTGAAGACATTGGTTTTTTTCTTACATGAAAAGATAATTCCCATATTGGTCATAGGGGCTCAAATGCAAGTGCAGACCATTTCGAGACTCCATCAGATTCAGATGGGGATATGTGTCAGTGCCACCCTGCGTCTTCAGAGTCATTGTCTTGGAAAGTTGAACTCCGACTGGGTTGGACTCTTGTTGCTCTTTAAATAAGCATGTTGACTAAAAGAAAACAGAAGATCCTGTCTACCCACACAAACTTTCCTCTTACGCTCAAGATTTTGACAGCTCTACTCGAAGAGCGTTGCACAGACTGAGCGAAAAAGCCACATCTAGAACTTGGAGGCTTAAATGATGCAAGAGGGTGGGCGGCTACTCAGCAGGATGAATCAGAATTTCTCAGTGCATGGGTATACACTCTAAATATGAATTATTAAGTGGCTATCATACCCCCATAGTATGAAAATAAATCCAGGGGTGGATGGAATGAGAAGGGGCTGAGGTAGTGGACCTGCATACTGATGTGGAAAGAGATCCCAGAGGAGGCACAGGTACTAAAAGGCCGCCAGGAAGCTTGCTTGGATCTCCCGCTTGAAATGCCTGATTGTGCCTTTTAACCTCTGACATGAAGGATTACAACACACACTGTGACCGCCAGTGCTCAGACATCCAACTGGACACTGCATTTCCCCATATGATATGTAGTACAGTTATTGATGGAAGATGGCAAGGGAAGGCATTATCCTTTTTCCAAATAACTACAGCACAAACAAATTAATTCAAAGGGTTTACTATAACACACTCATTCACAATAGGTGCATTCACACCGGAGTACCTTTACCCATACTTTTCCCGTCCGTTAGTGCCTGGAATTTTGCGTTCACACCAAAAAGAGTACCGATAATTATTACCCCCATTGTTAGTGCCTGCTAGATAGGTGGGACTTTCCTGGGTAAAGTTCAAATTTCTGATTGGCTGGGCGAATTGCAAACTACTGAGTTGAACAGAAATTACGACACATTTTAACGCAATTTATCCATAACTTCCTTTTCACTTAGTGTTGGTTAAGAAATATTTAGGTGACCCAATACATTAAGTTCAGAGAAAACCAGAATAATAAAAAATGATCCTGCCATATTTTTGGTATCTGGTAGCAGTTGAACTACTAATGCTCTACTAGAGGGGCAAAAACAACCCCTCTCATATCAACCACAATGATAATGCATGAAAACTTAAGTTGGTGGTTCAACCAATTGTTTTATATATTGGTACATTTACAATGAACACAGAAAATACAGAACAACTGATGCAACAGGTTCAGTTTGAGAGAGATGGGATGTGTGATAGTGTGGAGTTAAATGTTATTGAGCGTTTCACCACAAAATGGGGTCTGTCTAAGAGGTCTTAATCCTCTCTGCACTCTGGGGCAGAGCGCCCGGGGACTGTCACAAGCCAGAATTACATTGCAACATAATGTGTTCACATAAAAATCATTAAATAAAACCACAACTACACAGAGGAAAACTGGTGTAATTGCACATCCAGCACATCCATGTTATGTTATGTCTTATCATTTGATGTGTTACGAAAGGAAGCCTGGGCAATATACAAATGGTGGATTTCATGAGCACTGGATTTTGACCTTTTGCAGGAAGGACTTGGCGATCACATCTTGCCAAGCAATGCTACAAAGACCAACTGCAATGGGGAAACATCTGGAAAACTACTAACCGACAAAGGACTGTTCAAATGAACTGAGGTTTGAGAAGCTGCAGTACATTTTATATACATCAAACTGTTTGTTATGGTACAGAGATGAAAAGCTCACGGCAGGAAATATATTTTATGGTTTTGGGTCACACCAGATCTAAGCTGTAACATCTTAACACATCACACCTGATCAGATGGCTTTAAGGCCATAAACTCTGCATGGTATCAGACCACGCCTTCCTTATGGAGGGAAGAAAACTAAACCTTAACCATGTGTGTAGCAGCATCTAGCCAGGCAGCGCCGAGTTCACTCAAGCATATGGTTTTAGCTAATGCAGAAAAATACTTAATATCAAAATTGAAAACACTGCCACTAACTACAAGTACTGTAGGGGGTCAAAGGTACATCAGCCAATACATATCCCTGTAAAACTACACAAGATGATATTAGATATGTTTCAAAAGATAAATAGCAAAACACACTAACTTTTATATCTCATGTCATATCTCTCCAGTAAATGTAGTGTACCCACCTGTGGATCTCCAGTGAGGTACATGTTTTGACACATATAATCCTAAATTAAAGCAAGAAAGCAACTTCTAATCCAGGTTTGATATCAAAAAGACAACCCTCTTACAGTATACAAGTAAAGGAATATCGTCAGCAAAACAAGGGCCGAAAGAGAGTAGCATTGGGTAACGTGCTTTCTGTTGGAGTGCATGTGCAACAACAACTTGTTGGTTAATGCGGCTGCAGCAATAATCATGGCTCATAAAAGAACATTAAGGACTATAAAAACAAGCAATAGCAACATAAATTGGAGATGGGAGAAAAAAACTGGATAAAAGGTTTGAGATTGTGAATATTTTTTGTTTTTAATCTGACCTGTTTACGAATGATTTAAACAAAAAACGGTTTATTTTAATCTGGCTTAAAATATTCAAAGCATTGTGATATTTTTTGATGCAGAATCTAAAAAACAATTCAGTGGAAGAATATAATTTAGAGACATCATGGATGCAAAATAATAACAGATACTCCAAAGAGACACAAAGAGAACAGTTGTTTGTCTGACCGTTCATTGGCTCTATAATTCACTCTTTACGTTGTAATGTCCTTATAATGGGATTTTACAGTCACTGCTTTTTATTCCCACATAACAGACTCTTGAATAAGCCTATTAAGACGGTATCCAACGGTATTTTGCAAGCTTGGTCCCAAAGCGCCCAAACGAAACAACAAAGCCTGTACTTGTGCAATAGTCAGACCGTCTGTTTCCACTATAACAGCCCTCCGTTTGTTCTTCTCTCTACATCTCTCTTCTTCCTCAACTCTTCCACTCACAAGGACTATAAAGCAGGGCGCAGTTCGTGAGGTTTTTCTAGAATCCACCTTTTTATCTCGCATGTGGCAAGCAGAGCGTAGTAGTGGAAAGGAACAAGTGGTAGGGAGAATTAGAGATGAGAGCTGAGGGAGAGATACAGAGAGAGATGGGAGAGCAACTGAGGAGAAGAAAACAAGTAGAGTCATATTTATTTTCTTCAGCATATATTTCATGTTCTCTGATCTGAGGAGGAAATGTTAAAAAAGTTATTCCAGGGAGATACAGAGAGCATGGATACAGCTTTACATTTCTACTTTTCTGACTTCAAACTTCAAAAGTAGAGCCAACCGTCTGATCTATCCACCAATACAGCCTTCAGTTCACTGCTTTCTTGGTTCTTTAATACACACGATCACATGTGTAAGATCATTCAACTATATCCTAAAAGTCAACTCCTTTTACATAGCAAGCTAATGTCAGTTTAATTTTCCTGAATTAGGTTCTTTCAAGTTCTCACCAGAAAACCCGAATTAATCTATAGCCGTTTCCATGCAAAGAATGCAATCATCCCTGTTGTCTGTGCACATAGTAGCCCTTACACTGATTCAAGAGACCGCATGCCATGTCCTCCTGAGGGTGAGGAAAGTATGGCTTGTTTTCTGTGAATTGTTTTAACTGTTAGATGATTGCAAACTACACTCATCCTGCTGGCAAACCACAGCTGTTGGAGTATACAGGAGGACCTGGTGAGGCACAATAACAAACCGCTCAGGAGAGACCTGCAATTAGGCCTGTCGCGATAATCAATAAATTGACTTATCGTACGATAAATAAAAATGGACTCTATAACTTTTCTGAGCTCGATAAATTGCCGTTTACATGCGAGTTTGTTTACATAAGGATGTGACCAGCATGTTAGCCCGGCGGCTGTGGCTGCCAGCCCTGCGCGCTGTGAGGGGCGGGGCTCACACACAGCCAGGTCAGGACACTACAGGACACTACAGGACACAGTGTAGCAGCCAAATTAATAATATAGAGACAACGTGTGACTTACTCGAGGGGAATTTGAAGTTAAATGGAAGTGGTTGCAAAACATAATACCACATCTCCGGTGTGGGAATATTTTGGATTTAACCCAAATCAACGAGGCGAACCTACAAACTTGAATGAGCCGGGCGGTGTGTCGCATTTGTTTTAAAGAGGTAGCAACAAAAGCTAGCAATACGACCAACCTTAAACTGCACCTGAAACACAACCTACCCATTCCGTGTTCCCAGCTGGGAGCAAACACAGCAGCAGGAGAGCCCCACCTTCCCTACAGTTTGCAATCAAAGATGCATTTGCCCGACAATGCAAATATGTTGGTGTTCCTTGCTTAATCTTTGAAATACAGATTTGGATATGGCCTGTTGAGGCATCTGGGTCTTTGTATGGACAGTGGACTGTACACTTGACTGCTGTTTTAAGGAGGTTATATACATATATATATATATATATATATATATATATATATATATATATTAGGGCTGTCAGTCGATTAAAATAGTTAACGGCAATTAATCGCACATTTTTTATCTGTTCTAAATGTACCTTAGAGGAATATTTTTCAAGTTTTTCATACTCTTATCAACATATGAGTGGACAAATATGCTTTATGCTAATGTTTATTATCATTTGAACAATGACAAATATTCTCATGAATATTAAACACAACAACCTCTGAACATTACAAATATTCGCCTCAATTCAACCTGTAACCTCTCTCATTCAATAATACAATACAAAGTGTGCGTGTGCGTGTGTGTGTGTGTGTGTGTGTGTGTGTGTGTGTCTTTTCATACAATGTCCCACTGTCTGGCTTCCTGCATAAAGTCAAGTGCTCGGCGCAGTTGTGGCGAAATGTCGCTCCTCTGTTTTCATTTATATCTTATATCCGTTAGCGCAGCTAGCTAGCACCAGATGCTAACAACAACAATGCACGTAAGGTCTCTCTCTCGCTCGCTCGGGCCACACATACACACACCCTCCCGGTCCTCCCAATAGCCAGTCGGTGCCTGCCGGTGAGCGTGGAAGTGTGGTCTGCTGCAAGCGGGCGGCAGGAGCTGTCAGCATCAGCTTGTAGATGGTATTTTAAACTCGATGCGCTCTGAAACTACGGGGCGGCCGAGGACAAAAAATACACATGCGTTAGTCGCGTTAAAATAATTAGTGGCGTTAATTTATTTTTTCAATGTTATTAACGCGTTAACTTGACAGCCCTAATATATATATATATATATATATGAGAGAGAGCTCTGTTTTCTAGCCTGAGTCTATTTAATTGATTGTTTTGGTTGTGTGTGATTTTAATTAATTTGTTATAATTAAATGTATTTGTTTTATTTATTATATATATAATCTATATATTTGAATATTATTTCACATTTCATTTGCAATGTTGAATGTTCAATAAAAAGTTATGTTTGAAAGGATGTACTTGAATTATTATTAATTATATATTATCATTATGTCAGAGGTCTAAAATGGTGTGACAATATTATCGTTTATCGCAATAATTTCAGGGAAAATGTGTCGTCCAACAAAATTAATTATCGTGACAGGCCTACCCGCAATTACACACCACACTGAGTGATAGTAAACGTTAGAGTCTAATAGTTTTGAAGGCTGTCGATGTGTTTGCTGCTGGCTGGACTGTTGAGTGCTAGAAGCAGACGCTGATTCCCTGCTGCCCATACATCACTTGACAGGTGAAGACAGGGGGAGGGGGAGGCAGTGAACGGGGTTTTTGTCTCTCCAATAGAGCATCACTAACCAATGAGAGGTGATGGGGACTTATTGACTTGTCTGGCTCGTTGGGCACTCAGTGGCTGACATCGCCACATGCAACATCCTTCAACGCTGAACCGAATGGCCAGGCATGATCAAATCCTATGCCCGCTAACCTCCTTACACCGAGATTACCCTCCAACCTGCCATCCCGATTCACTTCCCCCCTGGCAACGGGGAGCAATGCATTATGGAGATCGATGCCTTTTTTTTCATATCTCCTTGAAAGAGTGTCACAGGAGGGAATTCAAAAACAGTAATTCAACGCCTTTCTACCTGTCCTGGCCCGACCTTGACAAGGACCTCACTGCATATGTGTGTATGAGCAAAAGTGCAAGCATCGTTGCCATACAAAGGTACAGAAGAGAAAACTAAACTTTAAGTTTGGCAGCTAATTTCAGTATACGTGTTCAAGGTTTCCACCAGAAAATATGTTTTGCCCCTGTTGGCCCCGGGAACAAAATCAGAGAGAAAGCTTGTCACATGAGAAAAACTGGTCCACCTTACAACTTCATACTCTTATGCTGCGTTCATACCGGACGCAATGTGAATAATCGCTTCGCTCTAATCGCTCCCATCGCATCGCTCTAAAAACGCTCCAGTTTCACCGCGGCTGTCAGCTGTGTTTACTCGCTGGTGAGGGGGCTACAACTACAACAAGATGAACATATTTGACCGTGATTTAATTGTAATACACGTTTCAAAATGATGCCGAAGTAACAACATACTGATACCGGTTAGTAAAGACCATGAATTAATGCTTTGACAAGTCTGCAGACAGACGGTAGGCGAAAAACCCTTTAAAATGCGTGTTTTCTGAATGGAGATTGTCTAAGCTAACGTTGTATATGCTCCGACCGTCCACACTCATAACGGCCTATACAGACATAAATAAACCAGCGACTGTATTCGCCATGACACAGGCAGTCTGTGGTTTGTACTTGTTTAACTTTTGTCAACTTTCTGAACAGATATGAGGAGCTGTGAGCTCTGAGTGCTAACAGCTAACAGCTAACGGCTGATGTTTTGGTTTTCTGGTTCAACGTCAGTGAAGGCAGGCTGAGATCCTCAACGCTGATTGGCTACCGCGAGATGGCGTCACGCGAATTTGACCCTCGAGCGGCCCCCTCCAATCGCCTCAATTGTGGCATTCACATCAACCGCTTCATGCGCGCTGTCGGAGCGAATTCGCGTCTGTCCGCATCTCTGCATTGACTTTACATGTAATCGCGCCGCCCCCGAACATCGCATCACGTCCAGTGTGAACGCAGCATTATGCAGTTAAAATGTTTATAAAATCATAATTACTTATTTGCAGTCACACACACACAGGCTCTCTTTCTCAACCACACTCATTCAGTTAAAATCAACCTTTCTATAGGGCTTAATTGTTTAGACAAATAAATCTTTAAAATATATTTAAAAAACATGAATAGGTAGGTGGGACGTTAACCTGGGCCCGACAGGTTTGCAATACAATGGCGGAAAGCACAGTGTTCTTCACAGACAAAATCATTTTTCAGTTGTGTTTTGCATAATAAACATTTTAAGTCGTCTTCCACGTCTCCCAAACTAATTTTGGCAATAAGAAAACAATGCTCAGCCGACAGAAACTGCTCCTGAGGTTAACCTGATCAAATATAATTCAGTGAACAATTCCCAGGACCATCATGCGATCATTTTCATAACTTTCTATGCACAGACTTCGCTTTGTGAACTGTTTCGGACAAATCTATTAGAAAAGGGGTGTATAAAAGTTGGCAAGGCATGTTATTTCCTCATTACAGGTCTGTCTGCTCCAAGGTAAAGCAATCATGTAGAGGACAGAGCAATAGTAAAAGCTAGCTCCTCTCTTCAAACGGACAGTAAATTGAGATGAACCTACTTGAGATAAGCTCCTAATCAGCCGCCACACAGAGACAATCTCTGTGATGACTGGTGAAGGGTATTCATTGGAGAGGAGTTTAACATCATTGCGTCTGATTGACTGGGCTCTCAACCACCGTTGGTTAAGGGGGCTCCTGGGGTTACCCTGGTCAGACAGAACAAGCGAGAGCAAGAGAGGTAGAGAAAGAGAGGAAAGAGGGCCCTTCAGTAAATGGGCAGTCCACAGAGAGTTGTGCAGCAGTCTAATGGAGCCTCATCACGGTCGGTCTGTCAGTCAGTCAGGTGAAACAAGGTCTAACGGGGTCCTAATGAAGACAGCTTTTGTCTTGGAACTGCCTAGCTAAAAAAAGACACTTATTATCCATCTTCCATACTGTGGAATATTACCCGCTCGAAGTCAACAAGAGCAAAGCAACAATCCAACTTTAAGACCCTGTTTGGAAGGAGCATAGCTGACAAACAGCACAAGAGAGGGACTGAACAGCTGTAACTGAGTTGTAGACAAGACATATGAAAAGGTAGAAAATGACATCAGTGCTGATATATAGATTAATAAACATCGACAATGTTCCAGTCTTGCTATATTGTACATCTTAATAGACTTCCTCTAGTCCAACCAAACTTACATTAACTGTCATATAAAGTATTTTACGACACCCCTAATTATTGTAGCCTGTAATCATTATTTATTTTGTTTGGATTTGTTTTTATACGTTTGGTATTGTGGGCTGCACAAACCCACAACAAGACGTTAAATCCACAAAGTACTGCAGTTTGCAAATGTTTCCCCAATCTTATTAATAATACACAACGATGACATTGCTTAACTGAGTCATTAAATATGTATATCCATTGGGATACAGAGTTTTCACAGATTCATAAAACATTCCCCACTAAATGCTTCTAGAAAGAAATATCACTGCAGTGGGCCGAGAGCAGAGGTCGCGTTAACCGAATATTTTCCATCTATGACGGATTTTCTTTAACAATGACGGAAAAATCTGAAAGCAGTCCGTCATTTTGACGGATTAGAACAAACTCGGAACAGCACAAATGCTTCCCCGCAGCGAGGCTCTGGTGTTATGCATGCCCGCCAAAAAGGAAATGATACCGTTTCCAAACCTAACTTTGCCGTTCAGATCATTGAAATGTCTGGGAGTTTTTGCTTTACACTGTGCGCGCTCCCGCGAGATGCAGTGGGCATGCATAACACGGCATAACACCGGCGCTAACAGTTCACGAGCGTCCCCCCCCTCAACAGTTCACGAGCGTGCTCTCTCTCTCTCTTTCTTCCCCCCTCCCCATCAGAGTTGTGTACAGAATAGACCGACAGGTAATAATGGATTTTGACGGACATTTTACGTTTTATCTACGTCCAGCTGTTCTGTATTTCAATTATCTGTCAAATTGTCAAATTCACTAACTTTTTGCATTCAAAAACATTACATCATATGCTACTCAGTCCAGCTACAATAAAACCTATTTTTAAACAACTTGTATTGCCCATGTGGGACATTTTGGACAAGCATATGAGTTGCATGCTCTCCTTCTATTGAACTACTATCAATATTACTAGAAGGCAATGCACAGAATACACCAACAGGTCAGGGATTTGTGGCATGGAGCTGAAGGAAATGGTCCAGAAAATGTCCCCTGATGCTGTCTGAAGCCCTACAGGCATCCCACAAAAATTAGAAATACTTTAAGATTGGTATGAGAACAGTAGATAAACTGGCACGCCAATCACCCCCACTGTCCATCCCAGCCCGGCAGCGTTGCCTCAGGACACAGCCTCTGGGTCACCGTCTCTACTGTAAGTGCTCTGTCACGAGGCTGCCAGGGGCTGCAGCATATGCCACCAAATCCCTGGCGTCTCCCCCTCGGTAAACAGAGACCCTGCTAATGGAGGCATGATTCTCTGTATGTACGTATGGATGCGTGTCTGTCTGTGCTTCTGACTGACCTTCAGCTGGCCCTCTCTTCCTCCTCACCGCCAAATGGCTTCACGGCTGGATGGCGCTGCACTGCCTCACGCGCTAAATGTGAGAAATAGACAGAAAAAGGGAAATGGGTGAGAGTGAGGAAGACAGAGAGAGACCTCCTTATCTGTCCTTGACCTCTGGGAAGAAAGAGTGCTCTGCGAGTCCAGAGAAAAAAAACGCAGGCATGTGCTATTCGTCGGATGTGCACTCAAATAATCTCATTACGGCACTCATGAGACGCATGCCAACAGATACTTGCACTCAAAACATTCACACCAACACGGTACTCTTGGACTTACATTAATATCAAAACAAATATGCAAGCAATGTCTTGACAAAAGATGTTGCCTGTTGTAAACAATCATATGAAAATACTTGGCAATGGAACAATGCTGTTGATGGAGCTGTGTGTTTACCTCACGGAGAAAAGATGTAGCCGTTCGAGAGACACTGCAGGGACACTACATTGATGTTTTTGAAGAAGTATAGTAAACTCTACCCCCAATGTTATGATCATGGGCTATAATCACCGCTGATGTATTTTGATTTTCCAACATAAAACTCAATCTTTACACATAATGACAGGCTTCTAAGTCATCCACCTATGTGTAAACAGTCTGCAAAGACTGAGTGGAAACTGACGATCTGTCCATATGAGCATTGGCATATAAACCTTTCCATGTATATTTGCAGTGCCGTTGTTTGTACTGCATGCATGCCCGCTGCCAGTAAAGCATGCCGTTGCCCACGCAGTAACCTGTGCCGAAACACAATCGTAGTGGAAAATAGTTTTAATAGACCTTTGGTACTTCTTTCCCTCACAATGGCCATTGCCCAAGAGTGTCTGCCATTCTGTGGGCATCTAACATAATTACAGGGCTTTGTAAAGGAGTATTGGAGCTAGATAAAGCCATCATTACAGTACACATACACTGTCGAGACACAACCCCAGCACTGGGACAAAGCAATCACTACAACTGTATTATCTTTCCTGTACAAGTCTATAATTAGTTTTCCCCCTTGTTACATAGTAGGCATATGTTTCATGGAAGAATGAAAAGAAACAGATTACTTCAAACCTTAACGCTGTGCTATTTCTCTGAGATAGTTTTATAGCAGGCGAAGATAAGAGGAGAGCTACAGGGAGAGACTTTATAATGTGTCTCCGTATCAGGGAGCATGAGGGGAGTTCAGAAGCAGAGTGGAATGAGGAGCCCGAGGCTTATGTCTTCAAATCACAGCTTTCCCAAGCACCGTCTCTGCTTTATAACTGTTAAGATGTTACAGGAACGGGAATTAGTTTTGACAGCGTTCATTCATAAACTCCTATAGTATATGTGTGTATGTGTGTTTCATTACTTTCACACAATAATAACACAAACGTAATATAATATCTAGTGGCTGTCGTCCAATATGGAGCAATTAGTTTACCATACATTTCCCGTCTGATATCTAGAAGGTGTTTTAGGAGTAAAGGAGTTTATGCTGGCATACATAAAACATAAAAGGGGTCAAATTTAATTGCAAGGGAGGGGAAGATGAGACATGACTAATTATCAGCAATATTTACTTCAGCATTTGGTCCTATGCTGCTGTGTTGGCCAGGGGGCAGTAGACATGAGAAGATTTACTCCGAGCAGGTGTTTATGTATGGCAGCTATGATTCCCCATCAACTGCCAAAATGACAACTGTAATATACTGAGGTGATGTATTCATTTGTCATTCAATTTAGTCCCGGGCCAAATACAAAAGGCAACTGTTCTACTGTAATTCGGCAGCAAAGAAAGTGTCCTGGTGTATGGCTAATGCAGCTCTCTCTAACACTAAGAAAATGCTGAGAGCCTGAGACAAGAAGGCAGTCAGGGGGAATACAAGGTTGTAAGAGATAGAAGATTGAAGGAGAGAAGAAAAAAAGAACAGAAAAATAAATTGAAACACCCTAGAACTGAGAAGAGAGGGGGAGAGTGGTGTCATGGGAGCTGAAAGAGGCTAGTGCCATGCTATTGAGCGCCTGGAAGAGCACGGTCTGATTTCTTCCTTTCAAAGAGCACTTGAAAGCTCTTCTGAGGTATCGAGCAGGTGGGAGTGTACGGTGAAGCGGACTGGGGCCGAGAATGGGCAGGATTTAATATAGCAGCTCCCTCTTTTACTATCCAAAGCACAGAAGTGGAGGACTCGCAGGTCCAAAGGCCCAGTGGCCCAGAGCTCCAGCCAAGCGTCTCTGAGGAGCCTTCAGCCGGGCAGAGGTGGAAATTGGAGGCGCGAGGCCGGGCACCACGGATGAAGGCTAACCATAAAAGCTGGGGAAAAGTATACACTTGGAAAACCTTATTTAATTTAGATGTTTTGTACCAAAACTTGTCCCACCATCATTCCTAGAAGCACTAATTACAACACTAATAGGAACTGTTTTTATTCCCTTTTATTAATTTGGCAAATTAGTAAGTAATACGTATACTGTTATTATACCCAAGTCTGAAGCACCTCAATTGAACAATCGCTTGAAAGAATAGTATACATTATTAAAATACCAGGGGCAAAAAATATATATAATTAAAACGGACAAGTCAAATCAAGCAATCTGATTGGTTCTTAGCCGTGATATAATGAGCGTATATCACGGGTAGAATTGTAGTTACTTTTCACAAGTCATTTATCCGGGTCTGAGAAACAGCTACAACCGTTACAGCTGTTACATTATGTTACGAAACTAACTAACTAACTAACTAACTAACTAACTAACAAAGCTTAAGATGGAAACATGTAAGGTTAACTTCGACCTCCGGGTGGCCTTACTATGGAGGAGTGAATTGAGCAGTGCCTATCTCCAGAAAAAAAATTACGACATGCAGAGCACGTGAAGAGCAGGTAGACCAACTGGAAAAGTACCACCATTCAAAAGCTTTCTGATGGGGTCTTGAAACAAAGCAGAGAAATGATGGCCGTTAGTGGCCACAGGTGCGAAAGCTCTCTCCAGAGCTGCTGGAAGCCCAATCTCGGGGACCGGAGAAAGTGGAGCAATATTCTCGCCAAGCAACAGCCTAGAACAACCTCAACCTATACAAGTAACCACGTGAGCCATGCTACTGATGCTGCACAGGTTTTCAGTGGGTGCACAATAAACGGCAACATACACACATTAATGTAAATAAATAGCCAAATAATCGATCAACGCTCTGTCTAATATGTTCGCTAGCTGTTAGTGTTGTTGCATAGCAACCACCTCGCACAAGGCAACGGATGGACTATTTAATTTTTAACATCATTATTTACTAATAAAAACTATTTAAATTAGAGTGTGTATTTTTCTTTCATATTGCCACACTTGGTAACCTTTTTATAAAAGTAATAGCTCACTTCAGGAGGTGGTATATGCTCATTATATCACAGCTAAGGGGTGTGGTTCGGCCCGACGCGAAGCTATTGCTTAAATATAACACATTTTGACATGATAACATATGTAGCATAACATTAACACATGCTATGTGAATAAAGGTCCTTAATCTGTATTAAAACAGCTGAATTAAAGAATAAGCAAGAGGGCGGTCTTGACTCAATCCAGATTTATTTAAGTTTGCACTTTAATATAATTGATCAAAACAGCAGCCCCCCTTTGAACGCTCAGCCTTCTGGGACTAACTTCAAACAGTATCAATTATAGAAATCGGCTCGGAGGACTGGAGTCGATTCCCTATCAATAAAGTATTCAGCTGCAATCGCCAGGAGATTAGGGGAGAGATGAACTAAGTGCAAACCCACAGGACTGCCTAAATCTACTGCATGGTGGATGCTCCGGTAAACTAAGTAGCTCCAGATGATCAAACAGGAGCTATTCCAATCAAACACTGCATCGAGCTACAGTGGGAGAAGACGTGAATACAGTGGGAACCTCTGGAGAACTGCTTTCACGCATTGACTCACTTTTTAACTGAGATGTTTCGCTATAGTTTTACAACTATTCTGCTCACACTGTCTACTTATTGTTATGCTACGACTAACCAATTGATCCGCGCAACCTGGGGAAATGGGATAATCACACTGATAGAGAGATACAACAGAAATGCCAAGTTATTCATCCCTTCATTATCAATGAAGTAGAGATAATGGTAGTTGGACTACTCAATCAATTAAAAAACATCTATATCACGTTTTTTCTTGTGTTTTTCTTCTTGTTTTCTAAAGACCAGAGAAGTGCGCTGAAAGCAAAGACGATACTCTAACGATTCAGACCAAAACGTTTGCAACCCTTTCGAGACAACATGTTGTGTTGTTAAGTCCCAACATCTCTATCTATCCAAGTCACATAATGTTGTAGACCAACCAGTAACGTCAGAAAATGTTTCTTAACCTTTTCTACTTTAAGAAACATATTGTCCACGGTTGTAGAGAAAGCAGTGTACAGAAATGCCAAAGAGATAGATTACTGCAAGACCGAATATTCGTATGGACTTTGTATTTTCTTAGACTAATTACCAGTAACCTAAAAAGGTATCGAAGTAAACGCTTGTATTTTTAAAACATTCTCGTTGTTCAACAGCTGTTTGATTCATCAAGTATCATCTCCCTTACTATCGAATTGTGCCAACTGTATAGAAAACGAGCAATTAGACATTGTCTACAATAAGATACAACCTAAAGTCTGTTTCTTTCTCTCTGCTTGGCCCACTCTACTCTGCTGTCCCCAAAATACCTTTGTAAGCAGGCAGCACACAGAGCAGAGGAGAGGAGAGGGAACGGCCCAGAGGCTTAAACCCCCCACCCTGAACTGGGTGTTGAGTGGCCTCCATAGTCCGCAGCAAACATTGCCGGGCGTTAATAACATCCGAAATTCAACTATTGGAACGATATCAATAATAACCAACTTATTTGCTGATAATCTATTAACCACATATACTGGCCATCAAGAATCTACCTTTGTTTTAACTTTGTTGTGCAGTTGCACTCAGGTTGTACCGTTCCTATTTACTACCGTCTCCTCCTGAAATTGCTTATGTTTGCAGTTGAGACAGAGAATTCAGCTCAGGCTTGTTAAACAATTAGAGTAGCTGTTATCAGATTGCCTACGGCGGATTCTTACATACCAACAACATACAAAAAAACAAAACACATACATGTACACATTCACTCACATGCATCCGTGTATGCACGCACTCGTCCGCAGTATCAGCGTTGCTCTGTATAGATCTATTGACAGGGCCATGCCATATCAATGACACCTTCAATCTTTACAGGCCCTTCTCCCTGAAAGCCTCTGTTGTGACACAATCATTACAAATTGATTGCAAAATAGCTAACAATCATGATTAAATCATTAAATTCTTGTCTACGCTTCAGAGAATGGGGAGAAAATTAACTTCCCACCAACCTCATTTTTTCCCGAACACGAAATAATGATTTTCTGCCAGTCTAATTACAAAGCCAACATCTGATCAAGCCCGCATCCAGAGGGGATTATCACATGCGCCAGTATTAGACCTCATTACCAGCCTGAGTGCAGAATTATTACATCTTGTAATTGGATGGTGAGATTTATATACAGATCAGGCCGGTTTCTGTAAGATTGTAATTACAGGCTTCGTTGGTTAGCTACTTATCACTCAGCAGTGGAGTGCAGGAAGTCGGCGCGTGGAGGAGCATTTCATTAATCCCTCACCCTGTCGGCGGGGGGGAAAACGCTGTACCTTCCATGTCTGTTATAGGGACAACATCATCATTCGCACATCAAACAATTTATCACCCCCTCCTTTGCTCCAAACGCGGTCAAAGAAGCCCTCTGTTTCCTCAGCTGTTCAATGAACAATTATGGGAAATTTGTCTGAATGAACTCTCAGTTTTTATTGTTGACTGAGCCCCATTTTCTAATTACCAAAGATAAGTATTATGCCCTCAACAGAGGCACGTTGAAGCACCTTGCTCGAGAGGTAGCTAGCTAGGGTTAACAGGCTAAAGGCTCATTACACTGCAGCTGTGGGGGAGTGTGTATCTCTGTGTGCATATAGGCATTTGTGAATCCATCTATTTGGCTTCACCCATTTATACAGTCCAGAGAACACAGACTTTTTTCTCCTCTCTGTGGGCAAAGCTGTGGTGCCTTTAGCGTGTGTAAATTATTGAACACATCTACTCTCCTTTTTATCCTAAAGAGGCGCTTAATTAATGGCCCAGGACACTTGTTAAACACCTCACTTTCCCTGGCACAAATCTGCCAAGTGTGATTAGACAGGACTAGCGTGCTCCAGTTCATCAGCGAAGCAAAAAATATAGAGATAGAGAGGCTTCTGCTGCCATCATCATCACTCCTCATCACAACCGCTGTACTTACAAACATGGCACTCGTGATAAACCAAAGGAAATCTGCTCTGACCATTTCAACTTCTGACACCTTTTACATACTGTATGGTAATATATTGAAAAAGCGAGACTGAGGAAATCTTGAGGCAAATGAAATAAAAAATGACAGACGGAGGAAAAACGAGAAACGTTTGTTGTAACGTGAAGCTGATGGAACAAAACTCATTTGCTGTCCGCCATCCAGCGACTCAGCAAGAAACGCCTCGATCCACGTGTCAGGGTGACACCGTCGAGGAAGAAAAGAAAGCATCAGCACCTCTTCACAGTTAACACCCGTACAACTTACGTTCTCTCTGCATATCACTGAGCCCTCCCTGTAACAATCAATACAGGCCTACATTTTATGAGACAAGGAGTTAACTTGTTCAATTATGCCACAGACAGCTCTATTCTTTTGTAACAAGTAATCTGGGTAGTGAAATCAATACTGACAGGCTCACGGCACGCTAGCTAATTTCATATTACCTCCAGCCAATGGCAGAGCAGCTCGTAATGGAGCTGTAGTTCCACTTCATTATAAGGAAGGAGGGGGGGATCAATACTAGCACACGTTAACACACACACATTTACACACACAAGCAAAAAGGTCTGATTCTCCACACATGGACTAACACAAACACATACGGGCAAGGAGGGCAACTCTGCTACTTCAGAGCCCCAAGGGGCTACACAGAGCTGTCTGATACAGGGCAGATGGAGTGGGGGGTGGATGGGGGTCTAGGGTCAAAACCCCCCTAAAATAAATTACACTTCCTATCTGCAAACACGCACACAGACAACCGCTCACAATTGCACACCTTTCCTTTTCAAACTGTCGAGCAATCATCAGGGAAATATCCCCGTTTTTATTCACTGATCTACTTTAAGCACACACACACACACACACACACACACACACACACACGAATACAATTAACACTTGACTTCATCACAACAAGGTCATAATCTGATTCAAAGGTTGAATACTGAGAGGCAAAAGGGAAATGAAGAAGAGGGGAGAGAAATAAGGGAGGATAACCTTCAGACGGTGAATCAAGTCGTTGACCTCTGCAGCTAATTACAAATTAAACTCCATATCTTCTTTTGTAAAAAAAATATCTCCATTCTTTTTTCCCATTATTGTTATCACTCTGTAGGATTAGCTGGGGACTAAGGGGATGATGTTGTCTAAGCCGATGTCAACTGTACATTTACTCGACTCATCCATCCCTTTCCAAGAAAAATAAGACACTGTAGATTAAGATAAGCTTTCTTGAGAAAAGAATGGGGATGTAAAGCCTTTGACAATTACCAAGTACACATGACGACAATTGCTCTTGGTAAACAAACTAAATACTCATTAGACCTAACTGACAATCCTTTTTTCATAACTTCCTATTATACAATTTGGATTTATTGCACTCATTAATAATCTTTACTAGGTTAGACTACAAACACTATGACAGGGGCATTATTTAGCTTAAGTAAAGTGCACTCGCAGAACGAAGAGCTACGTGAGAACACATCTCCAATGCGTTGAGACAGGAACCCAATTAAATGCATTTTAATCTAAATATCCCTCAATATGCTTTATTGTTCTCCTTTCATTTCCTTGCCACTATTCCATATGGAGATTCAGTTATCAGGCAGACAGGCTTTATGAGGCTGACAGAGTTGTGCAACATTAAGTCTCATCAGTCCTCCTCAGCCATTAAGTGGCTAGCCATGTCTCAGCAGCAGGGGGCACAGAACTGTAACAAACGCCTGGCCTGTGGTGGGAATGCATTTAGGGCTAAGCTATTCACAGGAGATAGCCAACATGTATTAACAATTAGGTGTGCACAGCATCCATTACATGCTGAAATGAGTTCAGCATTAAAAAGCTTTAATTTGAAAATCATTGTTTTCCTTATTAAGACCAAAGGGGAATCTGTTGCCGTTCACTATATCATTGTGGATTAGAGATGTGTAAGACACACACACACACCTCATCCAAGTTTATGTGCTTGAGAGTGCTTACATGGAAAGAAATGGAGACAGGCAGAGGAGGAGTTGAGAGATGGAAGATTCAGACTCACTCTCGCCCATTTCCACCTCCCATTATCTGATTAGCCTCCCATTTCTTCCCCATCAGTGCAGTGACCTGGATTTCGGCAGGATGGTGATGGTCAGCCAGGGCGGGGTCTGGTGAGAGGGGCCAAACCATTTGGGGGTGGCGGAACCATAAATCAGCAGCGGGAGAGAAGATAGAGGGGGGATTTATAAAGACGTTGTGCTCGGCCAGCCCACTTGTGGACACTGTGATGAATTCACAAGCACATTGCCAAGGCAAACTACTTCATTATACCATGGCCCAGTGGTCATTAATCTCCCTGGGAGGCCAGCATCCTGGGGGATCGCCAGACCAGAGAATTTATTCAGGCCTGGAGGTACCCATTTCATTAGCCATTCAATCTGTTCAGGCCCCCCCTCTCTCTACTTGCCATCACCATATTTATATTATCTAATAAATAGTAGCTACATTTCTCCCTGTGTTGTAAAAAATTACTCGCCCCCACAACATTCCCCAAATTGTTGAGTGCATTCGGTTAATGCCTTTTTCCCCCAGATGGGTTTAGATACAGCTGAGCTCTTTGGGTTATTTTACTAAACATGTGTATGTGTATTAATGAATCATATCTGAAGACTGTAATGTGTGTATCTCATGGGTATTATAGTGAGTAAAGGAAACCATCTGTGTACTGATGGTCCAACACTACAATCTCCCAGCCCATATGACGAGGAGTTGAGGCACAGTGTAGACAGAGAAGTAATTCCCAGAGGTAAACCCTCAACTGGCTACTTCGGCCCTGTAATGGTGTCATTACTGGGGGCAAGTGCTGCTGGTCCAACATGTTATGGGAGGGCCAACATCCAATGATTACTTATTAATGCTGGGGCTCCTTATTCCACACACACACAGAGAAAACAAATATGCTATCCCTTCTGTATATTACTGTGATCAAACAGATGCACCTGGACACAGAAACACGGTTACAGTGTGAACCAACACACACAACAGTGTGTGTGAACCAACACACACATGCTTCAAGGAGAATCAGGGTTGCCAGTGACATTGTGAATGCTAGAAGATATTTATCCTCAGCCAGGGCTTGCTAAACAACTCATGTTCGTTGTAGTGGCATTATGTGAAACTACCAATTGGTAACACTTTGTCAGACACAACAGCAAACACTTTTGCATTTTATTCTTGTCTGACACTATCTCTCACAGAGGCCAGGAAACATTTACATTATCCCAGTGACTTCCTCCCATGTTGTGAGGTATATGTCGGTTAAGCAACCACTCTGTTATCATGTGATCTGCCTTGCATCTGGAAATGTAGGTAGGCTTCATCTTTCCATGTTCCCTTGCTCCTCTCCCTAAAGGATTTAACCATATATATATATATATATATATGTGGAATAATTTCATCAACCAAGCCATTTCCCGGTGGACTCCTTCCACTTTAAACACTTAACGGGTTAAATAAATAATGATGGCTTGCACACTGTGTGTGTGTTCACGTTAACGGCACCAGCCACTAGCCCCGGGTCCCACAGCAGCAGGAGTCCTTAAAGCGAATAATTTGCTTCCGTTCAGGCCTTCACACTGTAGCCATTCGCCAAGCAGATTATGGGCCTTTAAGTAGCAGCCAGGCCTGAAATGTGACTCTAGGGCTCACGGGCTGTCATGGAGGAGGCGAGACTCTTTAGAGAGAAACAGTGGGACAGGAACAGAGAGGGATTGGGACTGATGAGAAAAGCTTAATCTATAAATATATGAACAAGATGTGTGAAAGAGATGATTGATGGCGTTTAACAAAAATAAACTCTGCAAATAAAGCAAGCTCCATATTAAAAAGGGGTCAATGAAAGAGGATGAGGAAGCTGACAAAAAATGTAAACCAAAAACTCATTACAATGTAAATAATACAGAAAACTTCAAGAAAGGTGATTTGGCTTATTCTGTTAGCTTGTGTTGCACTGTAAGGCAGCACAGAACTCTAAATTAAGAAGGCTTTATTTTCTGATGCAGTGGCAAGGCAAAGAAAGGCTCCGTCACCTGTTGCTAGGTAAATTACAAAAAATAAAAACAATGATATAACAACTGACAGGTTTAACATCTGTCATGCATCGGTTCCATGTGTCAAGCAGCTTTGACATTTCAATAAAGTTGTGATGAGCGTGCAATGCGTACCACAAGCAACCGTAATCAAAACATATGATTAAGGCCTAACATGAATGACGCAGTAAAATATGCTTACCTGGATGATAAGTTGGAGGTTTGAGTTCTCCCAAAGCATGACACACTGTTGTAAGCATATGATAAGCTATGTGACAACGATTAACATGATGATTCAGCCTCTATGGAAATAGACCTATGACAAGCATGATCATTTCTGACATGGGCCTTATCTAATCTGAACAAAGCATTGAATACTGCTTTGAACCGGTATTGCTCCATCTTGTGTCTGTGAAAAGCCCTCTATAAGTATATAAACTGCATTCAATTCTACAGTACTTCATCAATCCCCTCACTTTAAAAAATGTTTAATTGTGTATAAAAGATCTTCCCAATACTAAAACAAAATAAGACCAAAACAATTATATTTACAAGTAGGAGCAGTAACTGTGCATTGAGACACAACATTGTCTATACTGGATGCAGGGTTCCTGCAGGTTTCACCAACTCAAATGTAAGACTTTAAGACCTTTTTAAGACCACTTTGAATAGAATGTAAGACCTATTTCACAGCAAGAAAGTATGAAGGACAATTGCTATGAAAGAAGAAATACGTCCCATAATTACTTTCAAAGTAAATGTATTCATGTTCAACATGAGAACGATGACTGAACATAACAGCCTACCAGTACACAGAACTGTGTTAGCCAAAGCGTGCGTGTGCGTGTGTGTGTGTGTGTGTGTGTGAGAGAAACACGTTCCCCTCCACTGGTTTCAACCAAGCACTACATTCGATGTTTTCCAACCAAATACAGTTGAACTTACACTTCCCCATATTTATTTGTAAGTAGATTCGAAGATACCCGAGTTCCTGTCTGACTGCCACTAGCTGGGTGTTCTCCAATAAGGGGCCGGGGGGATGCAAAGTTAGTGATTACTGGTTCCATGTTGATTTATTTCAATACAAATTGTTGGGGGGAACTGAAAGGCTATTACCGTACAGGTTACTTTGCAGCCCGGACATTTCCCCCAAAACATATTTAGACGCGATCGCAACACAGAAGTACCTTTCAAATCCGATCATATTTAAGACCTTTCTAATGTTTTTGATCATATTCAAGACTTTTTAAGGCCTTCAATTCTGATTATCAAATGTAAGACTTTTTAAGACCCCGCGATAACCCTGTGGATGGATAAAATGCCTGTGTATGTGTGTGGTGTCATCAGTGTGTGATAATGTCTGTTCAGAGCGCTCGTCCTGGGTTTGAAGCTTACGATGATAACCCTATTAAGATATCCGGCTTTGATTCAAACAGCTTTCCTGATAAAAAACAATCAATAGAATATTTCCCTAAACCTTTTCGTTTTGTTTTTCCTTTGTAAGCTCAGCACGTTCTGACTCAACTCTACATCAAACGCAAGGCTCCAGTAAAACCCAGGAGAAAGCAAGTAGACATCATCAGTTGATCTATTGTGCCATCTCCTTACTGAAGAGGGGACAGAAACATAAAATCCCCCTGAAATGACATCTGAACATCAATACATGGTCCCCGCCCCTTCAATGTGACAGTAAAAGCCATATTGATTTCCACACAGATTGAGGATACTACTGGGAGCAATTTAAACACACACGCTGAAGTGTCCCAGCCCAATCGTGAGTGATGTCTTCCAACGTGTATAATCACGACGACACTGTGCATTTTGGAGGAGCAGGAGTGAGGATCAAGGAAATTTAGGGGGATTGAATAGATAGATAGATAGATAGATACACAGGGTCAGATAGATACATAGTAGTACAAACTCCAAACATGTGCTAGTTAGGCCCACAGCCGCAAAACTTTATTTCTCTTTATGATATATCTGCACATTTAATTTGTTTCTTAACTTAAAGCATTTTTGTTATGTTATGAGCTAAATGGTTGAGGATTTTTGTATACAAACAAATGTATTCATTTTTAAACAGCTCATTAGATGTAGTCACCTTAATTAAATGTGTGAGGTTGGTTGTCAACATTCAAAATAGTTAGCATAAGTGTACTGATGTGCAGGCTAGCTTGCTAAGCTAAACCTAGCATACATGGCTAAAAACACCAGCCTTAGTGTACTGAAGTGCATGCTAGCTTGCTTAATAAAACCTAGCATGTCTGGCTATAAACACCTATTTTGCAGCATTAGTGTAGTAAAGTGCAGGTTAGTTTGGTTAATTAAAACTATCAAGACAAGCAAAAAACACCTGTGCACCATTAGTGTATGGAAAGGAAGGCTAGCTAGCTAAATTAAACCTAGCAAGCCAGGCTAAAAATGCAGTTTGTGTAGCAAGTAATTAGGAAATTAAATGTAGTTAGCTATGTTGGTGAGCTAGTTAGCAAGCTGAATTAGTAATGTCACCGATGAAAATACCCACTCAAAAGTTCATATGGTAAAACAATTGCATCTCACCTGTTCCTGTAGCTTGTACACAGAAGAGTCCCACCGTTTTGCTCCTCTTGCGTTTACATTTTTGAACGTTGCGCATGCGTTTATCAAGATACTGACGTCAGACATTCTCCATTTGTACTGCGCGTGAGATCCGCTCCTCCAAAGGCAGGTATAGTCACCTGGGCAAAAAGAACCAATATATTTTCTGTTGTGGTAATATGAGTATATTTGTTGTCTTGTGTCATTATGTTGTATACATATAATATGTGAACACGATATACTAAGATTGTATTGTTTTCATATTTGTTTTGATTAGTCCTAAAAACTATAAATTGACTATAATAGAGCGCAAACAGCTCACATATTCTACTCAACCATCCAGCATGTCTCTCCTTCTGCCTTGGAGTTTACATTTTAAACATCATTCATGACCCTAATATGCAAACTACCATCACAGATGCACCCAGGAACCTACTACAGATGTGCAAGCAAATGCATCCACATACACATTCATTCAGTCCATCCAGATCTTCTTGCACCAGTTGTTCTTGCCCATCTACTTCCGACCCATGGGACCTTATTGCGGAAAATTATGTATTGAAGTCAATGGGGAGAGAAATATTATCTTTCGATCCCGTTTGAATTGTGCCACAAATTACACATATGATGCTTGTCAATTTAAAACAATCATTTCCACGTCAAAAAAGTCACAGTTTGTCGTAAAACTGTTGAAATATAAGACTACGAAAAATACGCAACTAAAAAGACTACAAATCCCAGAATCCCGGTCCCGCATGCTGGCTCTTCTTACGGAACCGACTAACTCCCCTTGTGTGTATGCACAGCTCTCAACATGCCCAGACTTGTAGTGATTTTCACCTCTTTTAATACTTTTTGCCTCATTCTGAAAGAAAGAAGTGAAATGGGCCAACGTGACGGCCATCTTGGTGTGTGGTGCGAGATGGGAGATGTAGTTCATTGAGCGGTTTCACACAAAAATAAGTGTTACTTCACAATTTTAGGACACATTTTAATTTTTTTGACTTGCAAAATTATCTTGTAACCCTTAGATGCATAAGTGGGGTCAAAAATGACCCCGAGAGTTGTTATTCTTCAAAATCTCTGAAATTAAAAGCTTTTACACTTCCATACTCCAGGTAGGCCTATTCCTCATAAAACATGTTTGTGACTTGAGGCCATTTGAATTTTTTTTAATGTTTTTATACATTTTAAGATTTTGCAGTTTTTGTGTCACTACCCCAGTTTTTCATAAGCGGGGTCAAAAATGACCCCAAGCATTTCCTACAGAATCTCAAGGGTTTGCTTTGGGAACCTTTGATTCTTACCAACTGTCAGGGTGCGAACTGGAGGGGAGCAGGGGGAGCTATAGCTCCCCTAGTGGTGACATGAGCTCCCCTGGGAACATGGTTTGTGAAATTTGGGGGGAGCTCTCTAAAATACTGATATGATGACCAAATAAATTCCATTTTGGGCATGTTTTTTTTTTTTAAAGGTGTAAAATAAGTGAAATAAAATTATATTTAGAGTTTATGATTCATGAAAAAGGTGTCGCCTGCTTGCACACTGCCCGCAGCTCCACCCACTACCCACAAGCTCGTTTAGTTAGCACTGCATGTTTACCAGGTATTGTTGCTGCTGCTGACATGTCGAAAAGAAAAAAACAACTTACCTTGGGCAATTTCTTTAAAAAGACGGCCAAACAACCTGATCAAGAAGACCAACCGAATGTAGCTGGTGGTAGCACATCGTACGTTGTGACTGCTGCTACAACAGAACCGAGAGAGGAGGGAGCTAACGTCAGTGCTAGTGCTAACTTGACAGCTAACGTTAACTTGGGGGCTGAAGAGACACAAGAAGACGAGCCGTTGTGTTGTGTGTGTGGCGTCGCGTCTCTCCAGGCAGTGAGAGGGTTGTGTTGTGCTATAGCTGTATTATTAATATTGTACATGGTTGGTGCCGCTGGCTGCTCTTATCGCGTGTGTTCGGCTCTGTGTAGGCTACAGCCATAATAGGCTATAGCCCATGTGAAACAATGTAGCCTGTTTTTGAGTCATTTTAAGTTGATTTAATTAAAAAGTCAAACGTTACATTGGTGGTCCGTGGATTATTTATTATCAAGTTGATTGAAGTTTGCGTAGCCCATACATGCTCGGGAAATCTGTTGACATGAACATGATCCATCGGGACGTTTCATGTAAATGTAGACCTGTGGCACCACCCCGTGTGAAACAGATTTTCTCTTTATAATAGGCCTATGTCTGTGCTGTTGTTATTAATGCACGGATCAGCATTTACCATTTACCCAGTCTCATTTATGCAGTCTCACCACCAGGAGGTCAGTTTGACACAGCAGCATAAATGTAAGTATTATCTTCATTTATCAACTCCATGACTTTTCTGTGATAGAGTATCATGTTAGTCAACAAAGTAGACACTAGTTAGCTAACTACAAAATAATGTTAGTAGTAATGTTAGTACTCTGTTAGCTAGCTTACTAAGCTAGCTAGCTAGCTTACTAAGCTAGCTAACATTACACTAGCTTACTAAGCTAGCTAACATTACACTAGCTTAGTAAGCCAGCTGATATTACTGCATTTGTTGTGTAGAGACTCACTGTATTCATAATTCCTTCTAATAAAAGCTAACCTGTTAGGTAACCCATTATATGATTATTGAATATTGATTGGTGTGTGGGTGGGTGTACACACATGCATGTACATATGTGCCTTTACTTACATATAAATGCACAGACATTTACTTAGATAGCTACATATTGATTTATAGTTTCGTGTGTCATTCAAACATTGTCTGTATTATGTTTTCTCATCTAGACTATCATGGCTACTTGGAGGCCAGCTAGGATACCCGAAGACGTTGCTCGAGATATGATCCTGAACGGATGGGATGAAGAGCCCATCGGTGGGATTGACTCGGGATCTGACATCTCAGATGTAGAGGATCCAGATTATTGTCCACCTGGACATGTCAGGCCGTCTGGGAACCAACCAACCTGCCCCTGCCGAACAAGATTAGTCAGACACGGAGGAGTCCTCTGAGTCCTCCGAAGAGGAAATGGATATTGTGTCCAACAGAATGAGCCGCAAGGGCTCTTACTGGGCGGAGTTACCTCCCACCCAGGCTAAAACACCAAGCCACAATTTACTGAGAAGTCGGTCAGGGCCTGCACCTGGGTTTAGCACCGTCTCTCCAATAGATGCATGGAAGCTGTTTATCACTGATAGTATATTAGAAGAGGTGTTGAGATGCACAAACATGGAGGGAAGAAGAGTCGCAACAAACAGAGGAAAAGAGTGGAAAAATCTAAGCAAAGAGGAGCTCATGGCCTTCATTGGATTGACATTCTTGCAGGAAGTGAGAAAAACTGGGATGTACCAATCCGTGTGCTCTTTGGGAGTCCTCTACACAACCCAATGTACAAGGCCACAATGTCAATTGAACGTTTCGAAGATATTCGCCGTTTGCTGCGCTTTGATGACAAGAGGACCAGAGCCTCCCGACTGGAAACAGACCACATGACAGCCTTCCGCTACATATGGGACCTGTTCCTGGTCAACTGCAGGCAGAAATTCATCCCCAGTGATTGTGTCACAGTGGACGAACAACTTGTACCATTTCGAGGGAGGACCACGTTTTTGCAGTATATGCCAAGCAAGCCTGCCAAGTACGGCATAAAGATATTCTGGGTTTGTGATGCACGCACCCCTTATGCAATTGATGGAATTGTGTACACAGGGAGACAACCAGGGGAAGAAGTCCAGAAGAATATAGGGGAAAACACTGTCCGTCAGTTGTGCAGTGGATTCAGACACACAGGTCGCAACATCACCACAGACAACTTCTTCACCTGTGTGCCTCTTGCAGAGCATCTCCTGGAGAAGGGTCTGACTATTGTGGGAACGTTGCGACAGAACAAGCCAGACATCCCTCCAGTGATGAAGGCTTCCAAGTCGAGGGAGGTCCACAGCACTGAATTTGGGTTCAATGGCAGCATGACCATGATCAGCTATATCAGAAAAAAGGGAAAGGCTGTACTGCTTCTCAGCACAATGCACCACAGCAAGATGGTGGATGAAAACAGCCAAAAGAAAAAAACAGAAATAATCCTCTTCTACAACCAGACCAAAGGAGGTGTAGATACCGTTGACCAGATGGTTGGCTACTACACCTACAAGCACCAGACACAGAGGTGGCCCATGGTGCTGTGGTACAACATGATTGATATAGCCACTCTAAACGCCTACTCATTTTTCAGGGCTCAGCACCCTGAAATTTCCACAGGTATCACCAACGCACGGCGACATTTCCTCACAGAGCTCTCAAAGGAGCTTGTGACTCCTCTCATGAAAAGTCGACTGGAAGGTACCCCGAACCTACCAACCTACATCACTGAAGCAATGGGAAGGTGTGGAGTGACAAAAGCTGCAAACCAGCAACAGGAGAGAAGCACAGAGGGCCAACAGAAGAGAAAGAGGTGCCAGATGTGTCCAAGAAACAAAGATCGCAAAGCCACCAATTGCTGTTGGAAATGCAGTACCCCAGTGTGCAATGGTCACAGCCAAAAGCAAATAGTTTGTGACAACTGCACACAGTGAAAAGAGAAAAGACGTTTGTGTGGGCACATGTGAGTGGACAGTGTTCTGGTCTTATGTATGTTCATTCTCTTTTTTGTCCTCCAGACAGATGGACATACTAACAATAATTGTTGAAGATTTTTTATGTTATTTCTTGTTAATTTTTTTTATAAAAAGTTATAAATAAGCATGTTAAATGTAAAATCAGTCTTTTGTTGACCCAAATATAATAAATATAATCACCTTTAACCAAAATTAAAGACATTTTTTTAATTCATTGCAAAAACACATTGATTCTAATTGGGGTCATTTTTGACTCATCGTGTAGGTATTGGTCGTTCATGCATCCAAGGGTTAAATTGACAAACATCATATGTGTAATTTGTAGCACAATTCAAACGGGATCGAAAGATAATCTTTCTCTCTCCATTGACTTCAATACATACTTTTTCCGAAATAAGGTCCCATGGAGGTCCCCCGGGAAAGGGAGGGACTTCGCCTCTATAGGAAGCCAAATGAGCGTACTAATTTATTTTGTTGTGTCCGGTATTTGGTGTTTTGGTAATTGCGGTAAATAGGTACATATGTGTAGCCTAGTGTGTTTGAACTTCATTATTATACATGAGAATATTCATAGCTTTAAACGTATTTGTATATTATACCTAAGAATAATGTATTTTCTTAATTCATTATGTTGTATGAATATAATGTGCATGTGTACACGATATACTATATAAAAACTATAAATTGCATCACTAATCAGTGCAAACTTTTCACAAATTCTACAAATCAAATCAAATGGCAGCATGTCTCTCTTTCTGCCTTTGAGTTTATTGCTAGCTACATTTTAACCATCATTCATGACCCTAATATACACACCACCAACACAGATGCACCCAGGAACCTACAGATGTGCAAGCAAATGCATCCACATACACATTCATTCAGTTCATCCAGATCTTCTTTCCCCCAGCTGTGCTGCAGCGCTGAGGCCATGTATCCTGATGGCACTGATGATGCTTCATGCAGCCCCGGGCCTCTGAAGGTTAGCTCCCTGACCTCTGTGCTCTCCTGGCTGAGAGCTGCTCTGATAGATAGGCCTGCTCACAGAGAGAGGAGTGCAACACATATGATCCAGCTTCTGTTTTGCATTTCATAATGGATGGGGCTC
This sequence comes from Gymnodraco acuticeps, assembly GCF_902827175.1. NCBI lineage: Eukaryota > Metazoa > Chordata > Actinopteri > Perciformes > Bathydraconidae > Gymnodraco > Gymnodraco acuticeps. The sequence goes on from NW_022990270.1 coordinate 1,705,645, forward strand.
AAAATGTATGTATTAATACACACAACTCTTGTTTAGCTGTTTTAGCAGCATTCTGGTCATGTGACCCTCATCAATGTTTTAGTTGACTCTTAAGATTTTTCCATTTAAATCTTGTAACACTTGTACTTTACTTTATATACAGTTACTTATAATCCAAAGTCATATTTTCATTACTTTTATTTTGTATGGCACACATTTCTCATTTACTGTATGGTTGTACACACTAAGCATTCAATATGTTTACATTTGGAATATTTGAAATATCAAGTAGCCTATCCAAATGTATTTTTCTCTGTTGTCAAATTGTACAATAAAAACAAGCACCCATGATTCTATACTGCATGTGGATTGTATTACATAATAGAAATTAAAATGTATAAGTATATCATGTGCTTTTGTGTTGTGTTTGCATTGCCCTCGATCAAAAGTGTTTCTTTCTGTTGAGTGCTCATTCCCAGTACACACTGCCTGCTAGGCGTCTTTACACAATAACCCACCTGGGGAAACCAACTAGGTGAATCAGTAGAGAAAAGAGGGGAGGGGTGGCAGAGAAAAAACAGTGAGTGATAAGAAAGAGGTTCACAAAGATAGAGAGAGAAATGATGCAGGGTTAAGAGACAGATGAAAGTCTGTGACCGAAACTTCACAACATCACATTTACTGTTGGAGAACAATCAATGCCTTGGTGAGACCTGAACATGCGTGCACTTGAACTTGGCTAAATGCTGCAATTGAACATGTGATAGGTGCTGCGAAAAACAAACCATTAGAGCCGGTTCAGGTAAACAAAATAGGACTCCGGCAAGAACAAGCAACATTGAAGTGTTGGGGGGGGGTGGGCGGGCGTCTTTTGAAGTGGCTCGGAGTATTCCCATGGCACTTCTGAGATATTTATTTGAATAATGTGCAGATTCACACCCGAGTGAGCAGAGATCTGTACGGTGGGTGGGAAGATGACAGGGTTTAATTTCCAACTCTGCTGAAAGGGGTAGTGAGAGAGGGAGGGAGAGAGGGAAAAGAGAGAGACAAGGGAATTAAAGAGAGGGCGAGAGCTAGAGATGAGGAAGGACGATGGAGGCATATCGGATTCCCTAAAAACATTTTGACATTTTAAACCTAAGGCAGTTTGTAGGCAGTAAATAAAGGGAAGGGAATCAATAGCAGTCAGTGATAAGGGGATAAAGCAGCTAAATATGAAATACAGCCTAACAAAATGGTATGGATTTCCAATGGGGCCACGTGACACCTGCTTTGAAATGCAAATAGCAACTTATGCACATTGTCCTTCTCGGGCCTTGTCACCTATTGATCGGCTAAAACAAATTCTATTGATCATTGAATATTTAATGGGGATAATTAAATCTCTCATGGAGGTACTTACACCCCATTTCCAGTTTTCATCGTCTTTCTCAGGAGACCTGCCTTTGACTCACTGGAGCTGCAGGAGTGCTGTGTGAAGAATAGCACACAGCTAATTGCAATAAGACTAGATATTGAGCAGACTGAACGTGCATGTTCCTCCAGAAATAGAAATGTGAAGTAAAACATCACCTTGTACCATTCTAAATGAGGCGGCCAATTATTAGCAGATGTTGTAAAATGTTCCTGACATGACATTTCAGAGAATTAATGTACTGGAAATGATGCGATTTGGATCCAAATGATGTGTTGCTACAGCTCATTGGAGGATGGGTGAAGAAGGGATGAAGCACATGTGAGGAACACATGAAGTGACTAAGGAATTGGAAAGCAGTGCTCAGACGTACACACATAATAATCCAGTCTCCTTTTGAATGTATGTAAAACTTTTTTTTTCAACAACGCTGTTTCAGTATTCTATATATTTGTGCTTCCAATTAATGTACTTAAAGTGACCAAAATATAATGGTGCAAAATGTCAATGGTACAATATTGAACGTTAGTGTAAGCAGGGGTGTCTTTTTTCAGTGAGGGCCACATTCAGAAAAAGGTGCTAGGCCACTCATGTGAGGTACTGTATGTCCTTTGAGGCTATACAACATCAGCGAAGGCTTATAAAAGTGTTCTTTATGTACAAAAATGCCCTGCTCCAGTATTTTCTAGTGACTATTGTGGTTTAAAAATCATCTAAAGGGCTGCAAGATATCTTGACCCACACACTATGGTATAAAAGTTTATTGTCCTGTCTGTGCAGATAAAATATGAAAACGTGATGATTGAAAAAAGTTTGGAAAATATAGTTAAACCAAAATGGATAAACACTGCCCTTACATCCATTTCAAATAAACGTGTTGGTGCGTGTTTGATAATGGCCAGGATCAAATGATTACCTTCCTGACATGCATTGTTGGTCTGCCTCAGTTGGACAATAAAGTTACAATTAACTTTTGGAGGCATCATCACTCTCACATTGATATTTGTGCAAACTCAAGCACTCATTAAGAAAAAAAAGTAGCGATATACAGTAATTTTTTTGATAAATGTTTTATTAATTTCACAGATTAATCTCATACAATAAACATCACAGGCTTTTACAAATGTGCAGTATTGAGGGAGGAGATGCATTGAGAATTATTGTGCATTGAAATCATTTACAATCAAACCAAATTGTTATGATTAATATATGTATACATAATATATGTGTGTACTGGGTTCATGCAAATAAAGTTAATATCAATCTTTTCATTTGACATTGGGTTTGACAGCAAACATGCCTAATAATACCCAAGATGCCGAGTTGTTGCTCTCTGCTCTCTCTTCGGGAGCCACGGTCTAAAAATGTCCTTACACTCATGGGGCAAAAACGTGAGGGAAGAAATATCTCCTTAATCGTCTGACATAATTTATGACATTAAGAGACTGGCAAACAGGAAAAGGTTGCTGTCGGGATAGTATTAGAGGGCAGCTCTCACTGCATGGACCAGTGTTAAACAAAGTGCCAATCAATAGCCCTTTTATTAGTGACCGCAATCAATGTACCGGTGACTGAGTGAGCCAATTAACGCTATCGACCACCTCGGCAGAAGAAAGAGAAGAAGAGAAGGGGACGGGGGCGTAGGAGAGAGAAAGCAAAGTAAAATATGGGAAAGGAGAGCAGTGGTGTCTTACTCAGGTCTTGTTTTCCTTCTCATCTGCAGGGAGGGGGGGCACATGTGGAGTGAGAAGACCAGATTCCCACCAAGCGAGAGGCCCCAGGGGTCTGCGGACTGCGGCTGAGGACACCCTGACAGAAAGCAGAGGCCGCATATCTCCCAGGAGGAAGTGAGTTTGTGTGTGTGTGTGTGGGTGTGTGTGTACATGTGTAGCGATGGTGGTGGCGGGGGTGGGAGTTCAGAGGAAGCTGCTGCCCACCCCACAACACCCCCAGTCGTGCATATCATCCACAAGTGCAGTGGCTGAGCTGTACTGGGAACGCAGAAACACCCGTCTTCTCACCGCTGCTTCTGAATAATAATGAGGTCACATGGCTGTAAGGTCTCTGTGCACGCTCAACTCAACCTTTTTCCCCTGGAGGCTGACCAGTGTGTGTGTGTGAGTGTGTGTGTGTGTGTGTGTGTGTGTGTGTGTGTGTGTGTGTGTGTGTGGTGTGTGTGTGTGTGTGTGTGTGTGTGTGTGTGTGTGTGTGTGTGTGTGTGTGTGTGTGTGTGCGTGCGTGCGTGCGTGCGTGTGTGTGTGTGTGTGTGTGTGTGTGTGGCCAAGCATTACTATGGGGACCTACATCTGTTTACATAGTCATGTGTGGGGACTCGCCTCCCTTATGGGGACAAATTGGAGGTCCCCATGAGGGGAATCATTAATTGTAGGGTGAAGACTTGGTTAGGTTTAGGTTTAGGATTAGGGTAAGGGTTAGGCATGTGTTGGTTGAGGTTAAGGTTAGGATAAGTTTCCAGGAAATGCATGTAAGTCAATGTAATGTCCCCTGAAGTGGTGTGTGTGTGTGTGTGTGTGTGTGTGTGTGTGTGTGTGTGTGTGTGTGTGTGTGTGTGTGTGTGTGTGTGTGTGTGTGTGTGTGTGTGTGTGTGTGTGTGTTGTGTGTGTGTGTGTGTGTGTGTGTGTGTGTGTGTGTGTGTGTGTGTGTGTGTGTGAGAGAGAGAGATTACTAGGCTTGAGGTCATACTATACATAACTTCCTAGTCTGCGTAGAATACTCAACCTGACATTCAACATCATGGCTGCTGGATTTGTCAGAGACATCATCTTATCACGAGTTAAGAAAAACTCACCTTTTATCAGTTTTGTGACAAAGCATTGTCCTGTTTATTGGGTTTAAAAAAAGATGTAGTTTATAGGAAGTGAGACAATTTCTCAAGAAAAAAGTTCTGTTCATGCAGAAAGTTTGGAATACACATTTATATGTTGAAGTAATGTTGATCCTTAACATTTCCCTATGAAGTCTTCCTTCTTTTGTATTTGTCCTTTTTTTATTCTAATTTATTATTTATATTTTCAAAATAGCAACAAATGTATCAATTGGAAGAAAAAGCTGGAAATTACTCAGAGTTAGTATAAAAGGCTCATTTTCATTTGTTGTACATGCTGGATTAAAAAATTGGATCCTGAAATAAAACGTAATGACAACCATTATAGAGTAAAATAAATAATATGTAACATACAAAGATAAAGAACAAAGGCAATGGAGTAAACACTCGCCAGTGAATATCCTCTTATCTGTTGCAATCCACTTTTTCACATTGCTAACGTCTTTCTTTTCCCTCAACAATGATTGCAGTGCCACGCCAAAGTCTAAATGTTATCATAACAGTTTCATCAGACTGTAAAGTCTGAAGCATCACGCCACACCTTCAGTAGCAGAGGGGCTATGCTGAGTCCCTTTTAATTCAAGTCCCCCAGTATTTGTGTTTGGGTGTCCGGTTCCCAAAGAAAGGGGTCAGGAGGAGATCTGCTTCATGTCAACTGGCAGTGTAGCACTTGGCTCGGGGGTTATCAGGCTCTCTGTATCAGCCTGTGGTCAGAACATGGACCCCTCCTTCCTGGAGGAAACCCTCCGAACCAGCGTGCCGACAGCTGGAGGAGAGAGAGAAGAGGAAGGAAGAGGATTGGGAGAGGGAAGAGACTTCAGGAAATGACAATGTGTGTGAGGAGATAAGCCCCTGGGGGAGGACTGGGGGCTACAAGACTTCAGGCTCAGTGCTCGGACCTGACACTGACCCCCATGACCCCGCCCAGCCAGGTCTTTGCCAAGTGAGAAGACAACACTTACAGTATCTGATTTATACTGTAGATTATATTAGATTACATATACATCTGATATTTTGTATATATTGATTGTTGTGCATTTATAGGTCTTAATGTGTGCATATGTATAAATGTGTCTTTTGATTGTGTATATACAGTATAGGTATATACATATTTGCATACATCTTTTTATATTTGTTTTTGTAATTTACAGAATTAGACACTTAATAATGTTGACTGTATTACTTGTTTGAATACAATATGTGAACACTATGTAATTTAATACGACATGACAATATGTAAATTGTTCACACGTGTATGTATTATTAATTTTGTATTTATATGATGTGGGTTATTGGAGGAACATCTCTTGCAAATTGTTCAATATATAGAAATACATTCTAATCAAATCTAATCAAATGAGCAATGAAAATACTTTCTTGTTACAATGCTAAAACATAAAAAGGAAATGTATACGTATTCTTTATTGTGTTATAAAATTAGTGATTATTACTTTTCATATTTACTAATGAAGTTGGCTGGGAGGAGCTGCTGTTTTGAGAAGGAAATGTGTCCCCTTCTTCACCTCTACGCTTCTGAAAACCATTATACCCCATTACCTATCATTTTTCTTCTTTTCTTTTATCCTATGATCATTTTGAATGTAATAACAAAACATACTCATCGTGTATACATGTATCCAGTTCAGAAAAAAAGTATAAGAGAAACAAAAAATTGCTGTCATCAAATAATATGATTCAATCTGGACTTATGCAGATATATACAGTAGAGTGGCAGTCAACAAAAAAATACACAACACACACACACGCACGCACACACACAAACACACACACACACACACACACACATACCATGTATACATCACTTCAGGGGACATTACATTGACTAACATGCATTTCCTAGAGACTTATCCTAACCTTAACCATAACCAACACATGCCTAACCCTTACCCTAACCCTAACCCTAACCAAGTCTTCACCCTAAAATTAATGATTCCCCTCATGGGGACCTCCATTTTGTCCCCATAAGGGAGGCGAGTCCCCACACATGACTATGTAAACAGGTTTAGGTCCCCACAATGCTAGGCCGCATGCACGCGCACACACACACACATACACTGAAAAGGTGATTATATTCACTATGAGTGCCTTCCATACCCTTGTGACCCAACTCAACCAACCCATTGTGATCACACAATAATATGACAATATTTTAAACAATGACAAACACCAACATACTGTATGAACCAACCCTACTAGATATGAAACGATTTTCACCAATGTGTTAGATTCGTAGCTCCGACAATACATTTCAACAATAAATCGGCATGAAATCACAGCACTGTATGTCACACTTTGATTGTCCAGAGATCTACTCCATCTGGATTATAATTCTATAATATAATAGTTCTGACAAAGACACACAAGACATGGTGAACGTGCACAGAGAAAGACAATAGTTAAAGTCTCCTGTATGGGAGTCTGTAAAGGTGCCCATCTCAGGATATCCACTTCACCTGGACAGCTGTAATGCTTCTACAGATTGTAAGTACACAAAGGTCAAGACAGGCTAAACACAGAGAGCTGAGGGAGAGAGGGAGAGAGAGAGGGGGGATGTAAACCGAGTCAGGCACACACATATGCACTTCATATAGTACAATAGCTAGATACTACAGTTCTTACCTAATCAAACTAACACAACATAGGTTAAGTGAAGCTGAGGGCCAAAAGAGCACGACTTAAAATAAAAATACGTGATAAAAGAAGAGTGACAGAAAGTGGGAATCTGAAATGGAGGCACAGATGCAGAGAAAGGGTGTCTGTACGCGCAGTTTCATTCTGCAAGAATACTGCCAGCAGTTTTTGATGAGGGGGCTTCAGATGAAGCGGAGCGAAGTGAGCCCCAAAGCCGAGGCTAAGTGAGCAGATTAGAGGACCGCACAGTGGTATCACTCTCCTGCTGCATTTGCTCTCACACTGACAAAGGTCAAACCCGTGCTACATCCACACAGACTGCAGTTTGTACACACACAAACACTGTCACCGTATACACAGTCTTATAAAACACAGACAAAGATAATGAAGGAAACAGCAGCATCAATTTGAGCCTGATGAAAAAGCTCACGGCCTGATCTGATGGAACATGAGGTGACATGTAGACACCTTTCCTGCTTTCTGCCATTGAAGGAACAGCTTATATATAAGAAGTGCAATTCCTTTGCGTGTGTGCTCATCTTTTTCTTATTTTTTGCTACTATAATTGAACCTGTTTCAGTGACTGAGAGGGCTTCTGATCCCCTTCAAACCATCAGAGGTTCTGTCACCAACATTTCCTCCTCTCCTGAAATCATTGTGCTATTAGCAGGTTTCCCCTTTGTTGAGTTAACAAGAAGTGTAAGCATTCATTTGTTGTATATGTTGAATCCCAAGACATAGAGGTAGTGAAATGCCACTATGTCTGACTAATATCTACAGCAAACATTTTGTGTTTTTGCTTCACGAACAACAAAATAGTGAAAAGTCTGTCGGTCAATAAACTAACTTGCATTATAACAGCCAAACACTGACCGACCACTACATAGCAGACAGCAACAACAACAACAACAACAACAACAACAACAACAACAACAACAACAGTCATACTCATATTTATATCATCTTAAACATGAGCATCTTGTACTATCAATCTGTGAAATACTGATAGCCCAAGGTGGAGGGGATCAATTTTGATCATATCTGATAACTTCTGCCATGACCTTATTGATTATTGCTACCCTAAAATGGAGCAGTTATCCCTCAGAAAAGTACTAATTGGCCCATTGGACCCCCTCTTAAACATTAAAACAGTGATGTTGTGTTGGTTATAAATCATAACTGAGTGGAAGAAGAATTGACAACAATAACAATTGAAATATATTCATACAAGATGGTACATCATTCCAATATAAAATCTATACATGTTTCTATATAAATACATTTACCCATGCATTATACTCAGATATGGCAGTCTAGTCAACAGACCCTCATTTTATTGCTACATTATTACGATAGTGTGACCTTTAAGATATGTATTACTCTTTGCTGAGGTGCAACTGTTTTCTTAAGTCACATATGTAATGTGCATTTATATTTTATAAAAAGCACTAAAACAAGTGTTATTATTTGTTCTCATTTTTGCTTCTCTTGGGCAAAACACTCACTCTACTTTGTCACTGACGCGCACTTCACTCTGTGTTTTTATTTTATTTTTATTTAGCCTAAAGGTAACACCATATGTTTACTCTCAACACCTTGGGGTGACACCGCTGTGTTTGCAGCGTGGAATTGAAGCCGTGCTAAAGAGCTGTTTTACAGCCCTCTCAGACGTCGCCTTTGTCAATTTGTTTTCCCACATGCAATGTCAACACAACACTTGTTGAAGGGCCCTCATTCACCATATGTTTATAGGAATGCTGTCACCCCTCCTCGCTCCACCCATGGACCACTTCTCTGTCCATATTTTACCCCTTATCCTTCTCAGAATAAATATCCTTGAGATAAATAGAAGGCATTCTAGATATCGTAACCTCAAAATGGAAAACATCTTGAACTGAGCAGGAAAGACGATCCTAAAAGGAGCCAAGTTACATTTCAAGGATACTGCCCCTTATTTAGAGGTTTTCGTCCGTGTTACAGCGGAGCAGGGGGCCTGGTGGAGATTTGATCCAGTCCTCTTGCTTTCTCCAAAGTAAGCTTGACAATCTGCAAATCAGAAATTAGCCCTAACAAGGCATAGTTGAAACAAAAGTGTGTGTTATTTTCTGTAATCTGATGATGTATTGGCCATGGGGGCCAAGGTCAGGGTTCACTCAGCAACCATGTACTAAGCTCGTTCACATTAACCAGTGAAAAGGCTAATCAAACGTATATGATTTCACCCTCTGTACAGTTAACAGGACCTTTTGATGTTGGCAACCATGTAACATCTGCTTTTAAGTTGGACGGATTGAGGGAGCCCCATTCTTTTTTCCTTGTCCTGAGGTAAGAAAAAAACTTTTCTCAGGCCTGCTCATAGAGCTGGGTACTGGGGAAAATGAGAATCAAAGGGAAATAAAATAACCGTGTCCAATTGGAAATCAAACTGATGAGGCATTACAGGGAGCAAGAAGTATAATATCATGTTGATTGACACTGGATTTTATAAGTGCTTTCTGCTCAGAATAAACACATTTTCCTTTTCGTTTTACATCCTTAAGAGTGAAACATGCAGGGAATATTTTTTCAATACTTCCAGATGCTATGAAAGTCATTTATCAGCAGAATATATAACTGGAAAAAGTCAATTCAGTGACTGTGTTATAGTCACTGTTTGTATAACTAGTCTTTGGGATAAAGGAAGTAGGTCGAGTCATATCGTATCACTCTGGTTGCTGAGCTTGTCAAACTTCTGTGTAGAAACCAAACCCATCTATGGTTCAGGATGGAGCAGAAGTGTCAGGATTTTTCCGTGGACAAGGAAATATACCATCATTAGCTCTGCAGCCTGACACAATGTGGCTGCAGAGGATCTGAAGACAAAGACAAATGTTGCGGGCAAAAATAGTTTTAGCTGCATCTGGATCGAGTTGGGAGTCGACCATGGGGGGACCTCCACTGGCTATGCAGCAAATGAGGAACAGAGGGGCCGAACGATTGAACTGTCATTGGCAGAATTGCGATTTCCATCCTATCGGGGGCTCTGGTTGAGACTCGGGGGGCCTGGGTATCCATAAAGCTTACAAAGAATCTGTCTGGTGCTGAGCTGGCACACTTACTTGGACATGAAATCAATCAACCCAGAGCTAAGTGATGATGACTAACAATTGGTTGTTTTTTCTTTACCAGGATGTACAATCAAAACAAAAGAATGTGCCTACTTTAATAGAAGATAGACTTTCACTTTAAGTGTAATACAAACCTAATTCACTTCACTACATAACTTTTTCCCCCTCTCTAGCCTTGACCTATGGGAGAAAAATCAAAGTGGATACGCGAGGGCTTTAGGAAGAGAATGTTTCTCAACATCGCATCGGGCCTCTGAACTTTCAACTGAACTTCAAGCATGTTTTAATGCTATATTGATGTGATCGAAATTGACACTGCTATGTTACGAGAGAAAAGTGAGCTGCTCAGCATTCTCCATACACACACTCAATGCACACACACGCACAACCCACTGAAACGTTCACGGTCCAAGCTCACCGCCAGGAAACGAGGAGAAAAAATCCCAAACAATCTTTTTTTTCTTAAAGAAGAAGAGCAAATCTAACTGTCAGCTCAGTGAGGATTATTCCACCACGGTTGGCTCCCCAACTTCCCCACCGTAATCCACCCGAAAAACTCTTGGTGAAGCCTTTCAAAACAATTTATGCAAACAAACATCAAGCACAGCTATTTGTATTGGCACCGCTCTGCAGTAAACCAGACTGAACCAGGACCAGATGGGGCCGGGCCTTTCTGTCGCCGCGTGGTGCAACACTCAAGGCAGCTCGGCAGACACGCTTAACGCCGAGCACTGTCTTCTGTAATGGAGAGTGTTTCAATATTTAGACCACTTCTCATCACATTCCCCACTGCTGGGTGTATATGTGTATTTGTGTGGTGGCTTGCCACGAGGGCACATACAACCACAAAACCATATTACAACCATTTATGTATAGTGTTGTCATTTTATTCACAAATCTGTATTTGTTTCCAGTGTATATTCTTGAGATATGGATCAGAATACACTGTTTATCGTCCTCATACCCATATATTAATATGGAATAATTCATATATACAGTATAGTATACAGTACAGTTTATCCTCTAAAGTATGTACAGTATATCCTATACAGTAAGTAATCTTACATTTTGTTGCATCTTAGTCTATTTTATATGTACATATTATTCTTATTCCTGCAACTTACTTACACTGTTTTTTTTCTATTGAACTGTTTTATTGCACTATTTTATGTATTTTACTTTTATGTTAATTATGATGCATTGTTGGATGAGCCATAGACTGGAGATTTCATTGCCAAAATTACGCTGTAGCTATTAAGTCTTTAATAGACTATTATCCATACACACTCTGCTGCTGGTGTCCTTCACATCTCATAGTTGGGGATCATTTCCTACTCCACTCAACTCTTGACCCCGCATAATGGCTGAATTACAAGACTATATATTGAATGTTGATAACCAGCTGCTTATAGCTCAAAGCTGCCCTGCATAACATACAAGTTCCCCTGCCCAGAAAATATGGCTAAAGATGAGAGAAAAGATGCCGATACATACCATGACCCGCGTGGTGTTGACAGCGGTGGCTGTGCTGTGGCCGGTAATTGGGCTGACAGTAATAGGAACTGTCTTTCTGTCTCTGCGGGCCCTCGGGATGGGCCACAATGCTGCCGTGGATTTAGCAGCTGCAGTCAGATGGAAACCATGTAACTGCAATTTTCCTCGTCTTTTCTTTTTCTTCCTGCGTTTGAACGCTGACATGATCATTTATGAGTTGAGTGAATTTCGTGACCCTAGGGCCCTTGAAACCTGGTCAACCGCCAACATGCGATTTCAGAAATACATGGTTGTCAATGAGAAAATGAGCCCTCCATTCGTCATTCCAGAGGAAACTGTTTTTTTGCAGATGCATATTTACCCGACAACGGCGTTTTGTTGCTGCTGGCCTTGAGGGAAAGTTCGTTTTAAAGTCAGCATCCATCTTGGCGAAGACCACACATACACAAACACAGGCATAGTAGCAATGAAGTAGCCACACAGACTTCCTTATTGCCGGATGACTGAAAATACACACTTTTGATCATATTCGGATCCAAACTTGGACGTTAATTCACAAGGAGACGCAGATCAACGCAACGCCACCGCAGGAGCTTTGACACACCGAGGAAAGTCATATACACACACCCCTTGCCAACAAGAACACACATAGACAAAGAGCCCAAGGCCCCGGGATGAAAGACGGCACGCGGATCCCCACATCTTATGATCGACCCACAACCCACCCGTCCACGCACAAACATCTCCAGACACCCCGGGGAGAAAACCGACACACATTCATCCCACTGTCTCTCTATCTGTCTTACACACACCTGCAGTGAGCCAGGCTCTCGCTCCATAAGCAGTTATTTCCCAGAGTCACTGCCAGCACTCTCTCCCTCGCTCAGTGACAAGCTACAAATCCCTGACACCCCCACTGATGATAGCTTTACAGTAGAGCCTCAAGGGGACTCTGCCAGCCAGCACACAAACAACACACACTTGCCTATTTCTCTGTCTGTCTCTCTCTCTCCCTCTCCCAGGAGCCCCAGGGGCCTCTGGGATACGCGTCTCCCAACACAAAATGCCTAGGGTTTGTTTGAGTTAAACATCTGACGATCAAAGGGTGCAAAGGAAACACCAATGATGCACGTCCATTACTGTGCAGATCCTGGTTTCAATTGTGGAAGACAGAACCACACAAATGTAAGTGTAATTATAATCTGTCATGATACACAATGTTTTAAAGAAAAGCGAGATACCAATCAAGTACTTAAACAGCAATCACATTTGTATTGCCATCAGTTGTTGTAATTTTTTTCTCCAGATCGGATTGATTTATTGAGACAAGTCATGATGTCATTCCCTCCCTATCTCTTATTTCTCTGTGAGATGAAGATTTAATTTGTAATTATTCAACAGCCCTGTGGATGTTTGCTCTGGTGTTAACCGGCCACTACTGTGACCACATTGCTCTATTATTTCTCATTACAATATTCATTACTTTTTTTTCCATTTTGGATAATTTTATTGTGCTCTTCATGAGGGGAAGTTTGTATGCAATGTGTGTGTGTGTGTGTGTGTGTGTGTGTGTGTGTGTGTGTGTGTGTGTGTGTGTGTATGTGTGTGTGTGTGTGTGTGTGTGTGTGTGTGTGTGTGTGTGTGTGTGTGTGTGTGTGTGTGTGTGTGTGTGTGTGTGTGTGTGTGTAATAATTCCAGTGCCTTGGATTTATTGCCATATACCAATTTGGCTTTAATGAGATCACACACCTCCAGGTAGGTGCAGCTTCATCCCCAGCCTCGGCTCAGGCTTCTGCCTCCGTCTCTCCGTCTGCATGCCCTTATTACCATTTCATACACTCCACCTCCACTGCTACCCCCATCTGATGAAAAACCAGAAAGGCTTTGTGTGGTTCATTAAGTCAGCATAGGAAATGTATTAAGTAGAAGAAGGCTGGGAGCTATTGAGTGTTGACTTAACCTTTCCAGTTTTTCCCCTTTCTTGTTCCACCCAGTGATGATTCTAATAGAGGATGCGTGCATTACTCAGTCTCATTAGTAACCGCACGGACCCGTTAGAACAAGATATAACGGTGTTTGGACTTGCTTATTCTTAAAAAACATGTACTATACGGGTGAATGCCTGTCTGCTAGTCGTTAGATGTTCGTTTACATGACCAGTCGTGGGTCAAATTGTACGTCTACAGACTTTGTTGCAGCTTCTTTCAAGTAGAGGTACGGCCACTTTTTTATACCAAAAGAATGCAGGACGCTAAACATTAGAAATACATGTGAATTCACTTCTTGTACAACAATTCTAATGCTTTTTGGATTTGTTGAACTTTTTGGAACTCTTTGCGTGACTCTTTTAGTACTCCAAAGAAGATTATATATTATACACAGGAAAATGTTATATAAATGATACAGGATGTAAACCCAGGGTGGTCTGGGATAGGGGCTTGCACTATGATAGGGCCTGACAACCAGTGGTAGAAAAAGTATTCAGATAGTAGTAAAAGTCCTGCATTCAAAATCATACTTCGGTGAAAGTGCAAAAGTATTATTAGCTAAATCTACATATAATATAAAAAGTGTACATAACTATATTTATATATGTGACACTTCTAGATAATATTGTTGCATCAAGTAGCATTTTACTGTTTTAAAAACAAACAAAGTTCAGATTGCCTTTTGTGAAATATTTAAATAAATGGACTCTTTTGTGACTGTTAAAAGTAGCTAAAGCTGTTCAATAAATGAAGTGGAGTAAAATTATATTATCTCCCTTTCAAATGTAGTGGAGTAGAAGTATAAATTAGCATGACATTAAAATACTAAAGTAAAGTACAAGTACCTCAAAAGTGTACTTAAGTACAGTACCTCTGTTGATAACTGGAGGGTGGCTGCTACTGCACCTTAAAGAAGCTGCTATCTTTTAAAGGACCTTGCTCCTGTTGGGAGAGTAGCGCTTTACAGTATAGTACAGGACTTTGCCAAAAAAATAATAATGAAAAACAGAAAGAGGAATCACTAATTGGCTTTGTCAGCAAGTTTGTTACTAAAAAACAAAAACCTTGTAACAATGTGAGTACTAAGTAATCTGGACAAAACACTGTAAATGAAATGTCTCATCGTGGGGTTGTCACATATTTTAAAAGGAAGGGCACTGTGGTCAGTCTGCCATTACAATTAGTGTTCATTTTGGCCTGATTCAGGGAGATCTACGCTGACTGCTGGGCATGCATTATGCATGAGTCTGTCCGTATGCACTTGGGCCATCATGCATGCCCTTGTAGAAAAGCATCGACCACCAGTATGCAATTACATTTAGCTTGTTTCAACCTTCTCTGTGTGCACATTATCCTATAGAATAACACTTCAGGCATGAAAGTGTGCATTCCCCTTAGATAATAAGTCCTGATATCCATCAGTAGCATTAAATGGAAAGTTAAGACACTTATTGTTGCAAATGTGTTATTCTGATTTGAACTCTTGCCACTACATGTAAAACCGTGTCTCCATAATTGTGTGATTCAGATTTTTCAGATAAACTGAAGGATTAAGAGCAGGGACTGAAAAACAGATCCTACTTTAAACTCAATAAAAAATATAAAACCACACTGGATTATCTAAAAATGGCATTGTCACAAAGACAACACAGCGCTGTTTTTCTGATCTTATGAAAAGTAGATTGTTTTGCCAGTTTAGATATTAGGTCCAGAACACTGTATAGCCAAACACATTAAAGTGCCTTTTTGCGCTTTGTCCTCAGAATATTTAAATGTATGCCAAAAGAATACAAATGAAAATAGTTATATAATAATCACCTTGGCTTGCCTCTTTTAGTTGTAGATTTATTTAATTATTAGCCATTTGCACTGTCCCCTGTTTTGAGTGAGTTTTTGGAACTTAAAATATGTTATTGCAGCATATGCTTGGTTCTTTATTAGAATATTGGCGAGAATACTGGAATTGAACGTTGAAAGAATCAACAAGTTGATGAAAAAAACGTTTATAATACATTTCAGAAAAAAAAAATTCAAAAAAAATTCTTACACATAGGTTTTATACAGTTGGTAACATGGGGAATACTTGTATGCGTTGGGGACAAAGCAACAAGTTCCCTGCTATAACTTAGTTGCCTGTCAGAATAAGCACTTGTCATAAACAGAGCCGTGGTGTGCGTGTGTGAGAGAGAGTTGCTGTTGAACAAGTGTGTATTGCCCCGGCGCTTTCCAAAACCTGGACTCTGACCACTGTGTCCACTTTATCTTGGAGGTAAATCTCTTCACGGGAGATCTCCAACGCCTTCACGCGGCTCTTTAGCGCCCCTCTGAGAGGAAGCCCATAATAGCAGAAGCGTCTCCAAGGGATGACACGCCATACATCAGGTCGGCAGGGCACCGGGAAATGTGGCACAAGGTATCAGTCGTGACAACAGGAACCTTACACAGTCTTAGATAATCAGAAACAGGCAGATCGTATGACTGAGGAGGACTGATCATGAATGTCATTGTCAATACAAATATAGTGTGGATGGGAAATACGACACCCCCACCCCTTCCCTGTCGAAGCTCAACATCAAACGGGGAGGGGGCACAGCTTGTTTATGTTTATGGAAGAGAGGGAGAAAACTGGTGATGGTTGAGCTGCTGATCTAATAAGGCTTAAAATTATTTCTCGTTTCATTCACTGTGAGGCAGCATCATTCCTTACCCATCTTTCAAGTGAGCATCATTCAATTAAAATGCAATTCTCGTCGCCCCCTTCCACGGATATTTAATTAGACTGGAGAGCAGGGCTTCCACTGTCTTTTCTTTCCCCAGCATAGCTCTTCGGATTTCACCTCTAAGGCATATTTTCACTTTGTTACTCGTTGGTTAAACAAGGGCATGTATCCATTTGTTAATTGATACAATTACGCATTACGCGTAATGGTCACGTAGGTCTCCAGGCGCGCATCAATCACTGGTCTATTGACCTGCCAAAAACCCCTCTAACCGTTCCTGCTGGGACTGCCCCTCTCTAATAGAGAAAGATAGAAACATAATCGTCATTAACTCCGGGATGGACCTCTGGCCAGAGAGCGAGAGGCGAACATAGGTCGAGAAAAAGGAAAAAGAAGAAAGAAAGTAAAAAGTCTTACATGTGCTTCTTCAACCAGTTGTATTGGGTTAGATTGAAAATAAATATAACAGAAAATATTTGAAATCACAATATTTTTTTGTTTAAATGCTCAATTGATTCCTGTAAGGAAAAAGAAGAAAGAAAGTAAAGTCTTAAATGTGCTTCTTCAACCAGTTGTATTGGGGTAGATATTTAAATGCTTAATTGATTCCTGTTTGCATGGGTAAAACATTTCTGGTGCTGAACAAAATCGTAATATCTCACAAGAATGCCAAAAAATAAAAATGTCAAAGTCTCTTTTTCTAATTCATTTATCTTTACAAGGGGTTTCCTCATGTAACCCTGCTAAAATTCAATAACGTTGAACATAATGCAACTTTCCGGGACGTTATCTCAGCAAATATGTGAACAATTCCATTACAAAAGGGGAACAGGCTGTGTACAGTGCACCTTAAGAAAACCCTGCGTTGGATGTGATTGGCAAAGACATGATTCTAGCCTTAGTACCCTGCCGTTCCGGGATTACAGTGACGTCACGCTGATACCCTTGCATGGATGAATGCTAAAGAACTATAGAGCCACAAATAATAGCACAAGCAGAGTCCATATCTTGCAAGTCTTACGTTATCCTTTAAGCCTCCTTCAGCTAACACAACAACAATTTTTTTGTTGCACTTAATGACGCTTAATTTCATTTCTTATCGGGTCCTTTGGGGGGATTATTCATTCATATAAAACAATCTGCAGCTGGTGCCATCCTAAAGTCTCCCTCCTATGAGTGAAGTCATCTATTATTGAGCGAAAGGCCGTGCGTGGAAATGTGTGTAAGACGGTGGATTTGAAGTAGGAATTGGTTGCAATCGATCAAGGGTGAAGATTATTGCTCATGGTAACAAAAGAAGCAGCTATGTCTTTCTCGCAATTTGGATATCCTTACAATGCAACTTCACAGGTAAGCCTCTTTGCTTTTTATTTCTCTTAAGTGTTGTGTATGTACACACACACTATTGGCTTTTTTTCTGTGCGTATTTTCTTGTATTTTACTATAGTCAGAGCACCTTTTTCTCTGTAGGAAATAATAATGACTGAGTGACTGCTTTGACAGATATTTTCCTGTGGTGCTTTTGTTGTGGAACCAAATATCGATAGACACGCACCCGTGTCCAATTACACTGAATTATGAATGAACTCACGTGTTTTTCTGATGACAATAGAGATGAATGTCACCTATTGCTCACTACGAGGAGTAATTGGGCTGCACACATTCGCAAACTTTCTATTTGTATGGGAAGCGTGGGATGTTAAACACCGTGCATTATCTGGAGAGCTTTTAAAACTCAATTCGAGTGATTCATTTAGATTTTAAGACACTATGAGTGCGCCAAATGACAAGTTGGAATAAGTTCAACACGATCAGAGGACACAAGTTACTCTCAGCAAAAAAGTTGTCACCAAACTTTTATCTAGATAATATTTTTTATTTCCAGTACAATGTATATATTATATTCAAAAATGTAAAAAAATGTATGTACTTAGTTTACTTGTAAAGGGCTATCAGCTCAGATTGTTATCTTATTTTGATCCAATGATAAACCACATCACTTTCACGCACAGCTTTTAACATCTTAATATCCACTTATTTGTACGTGTACATGAAACATAACAATTAGATGGTATCCCTTATTGCACGTGCTCACAATGTAAACTACTTTCTCTCATCACATCATTCTCTAAAAAGTGACTTACCTTGAATGAAGGCAGGTTAAAAGTCAAGATAAGGACACCTGATCAGGATAATTAAACTTAAAGCACAATTTAACTCTTTTTATTTTATTAAAATGCTCAATTCTAAACTAACCGAGCAACTTGAATATTGATAAACAGATATCGTTATGCAGTGCATCACCCACAGTCACTTCAGAGTTGTCACAGGCATCCAGATAAGAGCAGAAACAGCCAATGACCATGTCTATCCACGATTCTCTTCATGCAGTTTTTCGTGTCGGCAAACCCCAGTACGACTTGCTGCGATTCGATTTCCAGGTCGGTCTCTGACGGGACAGCCGGCTCCCAGACTGCCGCCGCCGCCTCCTCCTTCTGCTGCCCGTCCTACGAGAACCGGATCCTGGCGAGCAGCCGGACGGAGCTGAACGCAGCGCTGGGGATGTACAGCTCTCCATACGCGGCAGCGGCTGCCGCCACCCAGAACTACGCCAACTACTTCCCCTACAGCTCCGACCCATCCGCTATCTACTCCACTCTGGTGGGCTCACTTCTGATGCGTAAAGGGGGAGGGTGGCTCAGGCTGATCGATCAACCGGGTTTTGTTCATCAATGTTCTTCCACAAACGTATCCGTCTTGACATGCCGTTTAATCCGGTGGTCTTATCTTCTTCCCCTTAAAAGCGAGTCTAAAATCCTGTCACTCAGGTGAGGGGAGGAAGTAGAAGCAATGGAGAGTAAAGTTGTATTACTGAAATGTCATTTTGTTATGATAAATATAAATCTACTATTGTTTCCTTGTTTGAAAATATTGGCTCAGGTGATTTTGGTAAATCAGCATTTAAAAATAATAAAATACATAACCCCTAGTTAACAATTGTTTAATTTGATTAAGTGAGATTTTAGAGTGGATAAAGGACTTGTGACTTGTTAATTGATATTTTTGCAGTGTAGCTGTAACTTTGCTTTTATTCTCTCTTATTCTAACACCTGGAGTTAGCGAGAAATGTGCTGGCCATTCAAATGTTGCGAATTGTACCTGAAAGAAGTGAAAAAAACATATAATTAAAAATGTTATTTATATATACATTCTAAGATTATTATTGCATATTTTGCTTCAAATGTACTTAAAAACAAACACATTTACGTCATGTAAAGCAATTAGTTTCACTCTTGGATAGTCTAATATTTGATTTAAGAGCTTACAAATAACAAATGTCTTTATAATTGAATGCTGAGAAATAATGAATGTTCCATTTCTATAACAACCTTTTTGTCTTTTACAGAATCCACAGTATGACATTAAGGACAGCACAGGCACTTTACACTCTGGCATCTCTCAAACTGCCGCTTACTATCCTTACGACCACTCACTGGGACAGTATCAATATGACAGGTACATTCTATGTTCATGTGTGTCCACTTTATGAAATATAAGTATAGCTGACCTGCCAAAAAGTATTCTTGCTCTGATTATTACAATCAGCCTTTCACAGGGGATATATGCTGCATTCAGATCAAAGGTCAGAGTGTAACTCAACACAGTTACCTGCATGCAGCGAAGCAGTATATATTTCAAACAGCAGGGAGTCGGATATAGGATGCCTGAGTGAATAGCCTTCACTTCCTCCACTAATGGCCACTTTCTGTGTGTTTTTCTGTGTCCTTTTTTCCAGATACGGGACAGTAGACTTTAATGGCTCAGCCAGAAGAAAGAACGCAACTCGTGAAACTACCAGCACCCTAAAAACATGGTTGTACGAGCACCGGAAGAACCCCTACCCCACTAAAGGAGAGAAGATCATGCTGGCCATCATCACCAAAATGACCCTCACACAAGTGTCCACCTGGTTCGCCAACGCCAGGAGGAGGCTAAAGAAGGAGAACAAGATGACCTGGTCACCAAAGAATAAGGCCAACGATGACAGGAAGGATGACTTTAACAAGAGCGAAGACTGTCTCACCAAAGGTAATTTGGGATCAAGTTTTGATTTCATTATTGGTAAACTAAAGCACTTGCACTATGTAAAGTGAAATACAGCTGCCAAATGTGGACAGAAAAAGTAACAAAAGAAGGTTCCAGAAAGAAAAAAGTTTATTTAAACATTTTATGAACAAACTATGTCTTTAAGAGTTTACCCAAACTTTTCAAATAATGTTCATTAACATCTATTTTCGTCCATGCAGACTCCAGTGATTGCAAGGAGGAGAAGGATCTGCGTCTGAGTGACCTGGAGGACATGGATGACGATGACTGTGAAAAGCTGGACAGCGACTGTGAAAAGGGGGCTGCGGACGAGCAGGACCTCCAGAGGGTCATGGCGCTATCCGGACCCCCCCAAAAGAGAGACTGCAGCTCCGAGCTCCACCTGAGTTTAACTAACAGCTTCCACACATTCCCCTGCGCCATCAAAGGTGTTACCAGCCTCCCCCCTCTTCCGTCTGACTTCCTGGATCCTGTTGGGTCCAAGGCACCTTCCTCAACGGGGGGAACGTTGTCCCTGTCTCACTTTGAAGCATCAGATAAGCCTCGGATTTGGTCTCTGGCTCGTACGGCGGCTTCGGGGGTCATTCTGAGCCCCCAGCACGGCTCGGAGCTGAGGACAGGCAACACAACCGGGGACTGCCAGCTCCAGAGCCCAAGGCTTACCGGCACTCTAACTGGACAGTGTGGGGGTATGAGAGGCCTCCATGAATCTGGCGGTGTCACCAATACTGAGAGCCCCTTTGCTGAGGGCTTATCCTTGCACTCTAAAGTCTATGGCACTGGCAGCTACAGTCACAAGGACCTCCAACTGCACTGTTCATCCTACTCTGCACTCCCAGACACATGTCAGTACTCCACTATTGAAGGTATGTCATCTCAAATCTACAATACCACATTAGAAGGGAGCACATTCTTTCATATTTGGATGTTTTCTGTGAAGTAGGCAGCAATTCAAGAGCATATCACCAAATGTGTGTTGCTGGATGAAAAGCACATTTAAGGTTAGCAAGTGAGGGGACATATTCTGTCAACTTGCACCTAAGGAGAGTTTCTTACATGTGGATATGCTTTTATTTGGGTGTGTAGGGTTCTCTGGTGACAAAGCAGAGACACAGTCGTCTGACCTCAGTGAAGCCTGCGGGACCGTGCAGGATGACAAGGTCACTGCGTTCAGACCAGTGATGAAGAGGTGAAGCAGGTGAGAGTCTGCACTGAACTGGAAGAAACCAGAGAGCACACACACAAACAAACACACACACACACACGGACATGGGGCACAAAACAACTGCATTAAACACTCACAGGTAAACAAGGACACATGGATACTCACTTTTCTTGCTAAAATGTAATTGAATTATATCAAAATATAATGATTGCAAGGTCAAAGTGAGTTTTCCTAATACCTGATGTCAAAAGTGAAAAAGGAAAAATATAAGAATTTCTTCTGCAATCAACTTGAAATGAAGTACCTTGTGATTAAGCATATATATTCATTTTTGGAGCTTATTTTTCTAATTTCTGCTGTATTTTTTTCACCTAGATTCCTGGATACTGTACCACAATAAATAATTGGACATTAATGAATATGCACTAAAGGACACACTGGCCGAGTGGTGGCCTCAATAAGACACATGTGAGCTACCTGCTGCTGCTGCTGCAGTCAAACTGTGGACGTAGCTATCATTTTGCACAACTTTGTTTTTATCGTGTAAAAGACTTTATGCAAAACAATTCTAGATGCAAAGGTATGGGAATGGCCGAATAAAAAACGGCCGAATTTGTGTATGGCAATCGTGTAGTGTAGCAAACCTATTTATTTATCTGTGTATTTATTATTTTGTAATGTTGTCTGTATATTATATGGCGTGTTTATCGGTTGAATTTGTCCCTTCTTTGAGTATTCGTTACATGTTGCGTTTTAATGTGGCTTCGTGTCATTTTGCCTGTTGTAAAAGAGACGGATTTTAGAGATGACCATATAAGGACCGGATCCCCTGTGTTGCGCGTGGACCTGGAGGATGTTTGTCATTGTGTTAACAAAATGTGAGCTTCTTCTGTGTTTGCCTATCATGGCATTTCTTTTCTAAGAATACATTTTTTTCCAAGAGCTTTCCTTGTCTGTGTCATGGTTATTTAGAGAGCCAATTAAAGGAGTTGCGGAAGTGCATTTGATCAAAGTTTAGCATCTTGACTGGCGCGCAGAGCCGCAGCGCCGAGGGAAGGTCATAATTCAGAGGAGGACGTGAGTGAAATCCACAAGTTGCGGAAGAAAGGGGGACATCATCCCTCCATTGTCAGCATCTAATCAGTAGTGGCATCGAACACTTTGTTACTGTTCAGGCCGGGCACCGAGGCAGGAACATAGGATGAATGCTGCTTTGTCCCCTGGGTAGCGAGCCGCTGCACTAACTTAACATTGTGTTAATTAAAAGGTCATTTGTAGGATCAAACGCGGCACAGAAATTCACATGGTCCATCAAAGTCCCTTTGATTTGACTGTTTTGCGTATAGTCCATCTCGTTATGGTGTATAACCTTGTGTTAATCTCCAGACAGCTGTAATAAGATGATCACTGTCGTCTATGATAGGAGAAGACGCTCAGAAAAACTTGTATCCTTATATTTCAAACTTTAAAAATGTATCAGTTTCGTAGCATACACACTAATTGCGGTGAGGATATTGATTTTGACGCACAATATTGCGCAACAATACAGCAAAAATCTAGTTTGACAAGCCTTGAAATGTATTAGGCTACTTTAAAAAGCAAATTCTGTAAAATACCGAGGAGTTGTGAACAACTTCTGAGCAAAGTGTTCCTTACATATTTTAATTTTTTTAAATCTTTTATTTTTAAATCAATAATTTCCCTGACCTTTCTGTTCCCTTTCTGACTTGATCTCCCGTTGTTATTCCTCAAACTAGAGCGTCATTGTGACATCAGCTGTAAATAGTCCACAGCCTGGCATAAAAGAAAAATGTCATTTGGGGCCATACTTAACTTGTGGGATTATGCTTGTAATAAAAGTATTTTCGGTATTAGGGCAATTCAGGCTGTATTCAGAGGCGCTGTGGTCAGCCTGTGTGTCCTTGGGTTGGCTGTCAGTACTGCAATACAGTAATATTTTAGGCTTACTTAGATTTTTTTCCAGTTCAATTTTGTCTATCTGTGCTAATCTGAAACCTAATAAATATGAGGGCTAAACAAATATATATATTATTAATATCGCCTAGGCCTACTTTCTAAGATCTGAATCTCACTGATTGATTATATCCTGTCATGAGCAAGAGGACACATTCAAACAATTGACATCCTTTACAGTTCATTACATGTTTTACTAAATGACTGGAAAACATAAAGATAAGGATAGAATTTTGAGCAAAATATGTTAAAGGAAACCGGTTCAGTCCATCTGATGTGAGGCAGAATGACAGCTCTTGGTGAGTCAGGCAGTTCTGTAACAGTCCGTCTGTTAATGACAAGCTGCTAACAAGGGGCCTCTCTCCTTCTCCTCCTCCCCCTCCTCATCAACTCTAATCGGTCATGACGCCTGATGCGATGCTCTTTACGTTAAAATGTAGGCTAGGTGTGTATCAAATATTTACAACCAAATTTAATTAAATCGTAGGCTGTAAAGAAAAGCTGCCTTTTGCTATTGGATGTAATGATGCATGCGCAATGGGATTACCACCATGGCAAAGTACCTGGGGGAAAGCATAGATAATGGCCATGATGGGCTCATATAGCAGCGTATGCCTGACGCAGCTAACAGGTCAATTAGTCGGTCCTATACAGTGTTTTACATATGGCTGAAGGAGCTGCGCAGAGCAGAACCAGTCAAGAGACAGGAAGCTGTGAGTGGACGCTGCCTGGATGCAATGGGTCAGAAAGCACCGATCATATTGTGAGAAAAACAACATTACATATAAGTGACCTAAAGTTAAATAAATAAGTGAAAGTGAATTGTGGTGGGGTTTTAGGTGGAAATAGGAAAAGGGGGAGAGGAAAAACACAAAACATCCTTAATCTGACATCTTTAATCTGAGGCGAGACTTGAAATCTGTGGCAAACTACAATGATAAAGGATAATCATTTCCTTAGGTAGCCTATATATGCACAACTGAGTCGCCCTAATACACGCTCTCCTCCTGGTAAATTACATTTTTCACCAGGGAGGGGGGGGGATGCCGGGTGCCGATGAGAGCATGTTCACATAATCCAAAACAGATTTTAGATAATCTGTGAATGAGGCACAAATATGCAACACAAAAAAAGAAAAACAAGCCCTGGTAAACATGAAGACTGGAATGGGTTTGACATTATTAATCTGTAACCATTCTTTATGTGTCTTAATAGAAAGACACATGCCCCCCCCCCCACTATTGTCCCGGGGCACTGATCTTTTTTTAGGCCAACGTGCCGTTTGCTGTGCTCTTTTCAAGTCAACGGCCAACTGACTGAGAAGTGACAGGTGTTCATTTAAAGTCAATGTTTGGGACACATAACACTCAATAAAATAACATATCAATATCATTCTAAACTAATTATACTCTTCACTCTTACTTTTCAAACAAAGATAAAACTCACATAATTCAATAACTTCAGAAACTTTATTTATATTTACCTTTTTATTATGTTGGTCATCCTTAAAATGTTATATTGTCGCTATGCACAAATGTTGTTTCAATCCCTCACACAAAACAGAAAATCAATTCTAAAATTGGAATTATGGCATTGAAAGAAAGTAACAGTTGTATTTAAGAAATTAAACATATGATCCATGCTTCCTTACAATATCAGATTCAACGGTTTGCTATATAATTACTTTGTTGTAGCTCAATTTCTTTAGAGTGAAGAGATTGATATTGAATTTCATTGATATACAATTGGGAGCAAAAACAAAAAAATCTACTGACAAATTGTTTTCTATTTATTTTGCTACTACACATCTTGTAAGGTGGTGTCAGCTTGCTCCTTATACTGTACAATTATCTAAACATGTCAAATATAGACGTACACAAATCAGATCCTTATGAGTCAGAGATAAGCTTGTACATCTTAAGTTTCATTGGAAGGATGTAGAAGCATCATATGTCTTGCATGTATTAATCTTGCATTGCCTCCTAATCAGGCTCTGAAGGGGCTGAGCCCAGTCTAACAATGACTGCTACTGTGGTATGTTGTGCAATATAATACTGTAGGTCAATGAGGGGTTAACTTCTGACAAAGCACTGTCAGGAACATCCATCACATGCACTTTACATTCAGGACCCCACTTAATGAGCATGTGCCTGCGACGTAAATGAATAGGAATTATTCTGATAGCAATGGCCTCGAATACGTATGAATGGGAGCCAAAACAACAACAACAACAACATCTCAAACAATAATTTGCCCTCTAGTCTGACAAAAGAGGCAGCATGGAGGTGCTATTTGATGTGTCCCACGCTGGGCCGCTAAGGCTCATAAAACAAAGTCTTTGTACCAGTGGCTCAGAGTTCAGATGAGGGGGACAATATACACACTTCATTACATTTTGTCAAAAGGCGCAATGAAATGTGTGTGGGACATTGTTCCTGTGCATGTCTCCCTCCATGGAATTTCTGATTGCCGATGTTGCTACAAGGTCTCTGCTAATGAGTTTTGTCAAAGACAATTATGATCTTGGTGGAATGGCCAGAGAAGGGAGTAAGTGTCCCCACCTTGACCCCAATGAACCAGGATGGAGCATGGCACCAAGTGATGGAAGTGTGTTTCCCAAGGCCTTGTTTATTGTGTAGACCTTATTCGTTTTAGACTCTTGAGCTCTGGCATGTTCAGAGTAGGAAAGACTTGTAACCAAAGTTTATTTTTGTCTACCAACTCTGTTCACTCACAGTCTGTTACTGCCTAATTGCAAATAGGGGGGCTAGCTCCTAGCTCAAGTGATACTACACTATACAAAGACTCCCCCTAGTACAGTGCTTTAAATCTTTGCTTTTTATGGCTTCTGCTGCTTGACAAACGACTCTCCTCTTGTGTCAATTCCACCGGTAAACCAAAGTGCAAGGTCACTGTTGGACCAACAACTGGAAGGGGTGCAAATGGTGCTCAGCGGATTATATAAGTGAAGATTACCATGTTTACGTTGAACATACGCTTAAATAAGCAGGTCAATAAGCCACCATCACATACTAAAAAGCTAACCCGAAAGGAGACACGATTCTTACTGCATGCCAGCTTCAGAGGAGCTTCCGTGTTTAGGGCCTGAATCCCCACATTGTACCCATGCCGTGCTAAACTGTGTACGCTCCGGTTTTCTTGTTTGTTCTTTTATGTTTGTGTGCTCGCCTGGCAGTTTTCTGTTGCTGACCTTAGGTTGGCGTCCCCACCATAGAATAATCTCCTGTGTCATTTTAATGCCCTTTAATAATCCCCTGCATCTCATTTTTAATCTCGCTGGCTCCTTCTGTTTTTCTTCCCCTTCATGTAGGGCATCTGTTGGCCTTTAACGTCTGCTGTTGAGTCTCCATTTGACTTTTAAACAGGGCGTATCGTGTCAAAGCCTGACCACAAAACAGTCAAAGATCTCACATTTTAAAGTCTCTACAAGCCATTACGCTAGAGTCAAAACACATTTTTAGTTATGACATATAATGCACAGTTCTATGAATCACATGAAAGTGGAGGTCAGGATGGTAATGAGAGAGGCAGTATTTTGACACTAAAATAATAAATATAGTCAGAGTGTTTTGGCGAAAGTGGTGCATGTTAACATTCCTGCATTACAGTAGATTATAGAGGAGTCTCATCTACTCAAATCAATGTATGTATTCTCATAAATCCCCTGTTCATGACCAGAGGGCAAACACAAGTTAGTGACTTGCTGGTAAATAATTATAATTGCATAATGGTGGAGACCAAAACAGAGCTACAAGTCAAGAGAATATTAACAATAACATGAACCAACAGTTATAGCTGATGCTGCTCCATGTTAGCCAGATGCAGAAAGTGTAAGGAAGTGACTTTTGTTGTTGTTAGCTTGTTGTTTTTGCCGTTAAGTAATGCATTATAAATGTTGTCAACAAGTGTTAAACTTTGAGAAATATGCTTGTTTTCTTTCAGCAAAGTAAAATTCAGTTTGAATTAAAATGTTAATTGAAATGTCATTTAGTTGAAGCCATATTTTGATGATACACATTTTCGATTCTAGCCATTTTTAACTATATATCTTAACTGGATGAAGAATGTTAGTCATCTGATGGCTGTATCTTGAGTGGCCAGCAAAACTAGTTGATTTGTATTCAGTGTTTTCTTTAACCATGTGAATAATTAACAATAAAGGGATTATAACAGTAACCAGCTTGTGTTATGATTTTGATTGAGAGTCCCCTAGTGGCAGAAAATGGCACCTGCTTTTAAGCTAGCTGTAAGCAAACTGTTTTAGATGCTTAAACTAATCACTAACTGTTATGTTACTAGAAGCTTTACTTGTGTGAGCGATTGCCTAATATATACACACACACACACACACAAATTATGCATGCAAAGTAGGGAACTACCACTGCTTTCCCTCATGGTGAGTCCCGTTTGTGGCTTACACCCATGGGTCTTTCACCTGCTAGCTTGAGAGTTACGGCCCCTACACACGGCGGCGTGCGTTACCGCTTGGCGGTGGGCGTGTCTGAAGCTTGGGGATTTTTTACGAACAACGCGGCCAACAACCAATCACATGAATGTCCCGCCCCGGACATACAAAGCAAAGCATTCATGCTACATCCATGCTGGCTAAATATACTGTCTATGCTTGCTAGCTGTCCCTTCAAACGAAGTACACTGGATATAAACTCCCCAAACAGGCGAACACCTACCAGTTTCACCCACTGTCTCTGCCACCTCCCCCCATGCCTGGCTCCTCCGGTTTGTATCCCTGTATGTAAAGAGGGACTGGTCATATAGTACCGCCACGATCATTTTCTACTCCATTTTTTGACATATGGGAAATAACTGCGGTCTGGCTCTCCCAACATACACGCTGTTTGATTGGCTAGCGCTTGTACTGTCAGATTTGCATACGCGGGATTTGATTAGCTGACGCCTCCGTCGAGGCGGCAAAAGTAGAACATTGCTCTACTTCTGCAGCGAGCACCGCGAGAGAAGCTACGCTTTGCTCCCACAATGCAGTTCGGCGAATCGTGACGTCACCCCATTCAAAGTGAATGGGCAGAAGCGTTGAAGCGGCAACGCACGCCGCCGTGCGTTGCCGCTTGGCAGTGGGCGTGTCTTGAGCTTGGGGAGTTTACGCGAGCAACGCGACCAACAACCAATCACATGAATCTCTCCTGTCAATTGCATAAAAAGTTTTACATGTCACACTTTATATGATGAACATTTATGACATTAATGTCTATGGTGCTATTTTACGCAACATTCCATGCTGGCTAAATACTGTCTATGTCTGCTAGCTGTCCATTCAAACAAAGTACACTGGATATAAACTCCCCAAACAGGCGAACACCTACCAGTTTCACCCACTATCTCTGCAACCTCCCTCCATGCCTGGCTCCTCCGGTTTGTATCCCGGTAGGTGAACAGGGACTGATCATAAAGCACCGGGTGATTCCCTACCACTACGATTATTTTCTCCTCCATTTTTTGTTATATGAGGAAATGAACTGCGGTCTGGCTCTCCCAGCATACACGCGGTTTGATTGGCTAGTGCTTGTACTGGTAGATTTGCATAAACGGGATTTGATTGGCTGACGCCTCCGTCGAGGCGTCAAAAGTAGAACATTGCTCTACTTTTGCAGCGAGCACCGCGAGAAAAGCTACGCTTTGCTCCCACAATGCAGTTCGGCGAATCGTGACGTCACCCCACTCAAAGTGAATGGGCAGAAGCGTTGAAGCGGCAACGCACGCCGCCGTGTGTAGGGGCCGTTACTGCTGCTGTCAGTCATGGCAGTGGGCGTCCTCACACCTCTGTTTCACATGTGAGGTTTCAGAGTGTGTGTTTGTGCACAATTATCTGAGTTCAAGCTCTAACCCACACACACAAATCCATTTTCTTGTCAAATGTAATCTTAAAGTTGTATTTATAAAATAAATTGGGAGGTACAATGAAGCTAAAAGGCTACATACTGCATAAAGAGTACTTTTTGTATGGTCTTATGTTCCACTGTTTGATTTATTTGTTAAGAGAAACAGTCCAAATTACAGAAGTTAATTAGAGTATAGTTCCTTGGGTTGCAAAACTCTCATTACTTGGTGTCTTTATGGTCTTAGCTTTTTAAAGAAGAAACAAGAATATTTTAATTGTGCAGTCGTTCAAGGCTGTAAAATGCTGTTTTATGATGTTTGTTTGCACTTTTTTGGTTTCGAAAAAAAGTCACATACATATTCAGGCAGGCCACAGACATACATTTAGTAACATCACATTACATGGCCACAAATCACATTTGAGGTTGAGCTCTTGGTTAGGGCTGATTTAGGATGAGAAGAGCCGTGTCACAATATGTGTATTTTTGTGAAGCTGCATAGGTGGAACACTTCATTTGGGCTGCAGACAGCAACTATGTTCAGCAACAGTTTTCTGGGAGGCAGCAGCACTATCAATTCTCTTCAATTTATGTCTCCAATATCCTCACTTCTATTTTCCTGTGCCAACTCCGCTGCACATTTGACAGATGAAGTCAGCATGTAAAGCCATCAGCTTGTCTCTTTTGGAGACTCTACACCTGACTGTTTCCCCCCCCCCCTCTTCTTCATAGATGTGCAGCACAACGAGTAGCTGTAGCAGTAGCACTTATAATGAACAGCCTCCTCCGCCTCAGTATTTCCACAACATTAGTTTCATTGGCATCATGCGGGCAGGAGGAAAACTCTCAGCAGGGCTGTGTAACAGTATGGTGTCGACAGCACTCGTCTCCACTGGGCTCTGCTTGGGGCCCTGCCTCTCTGTGTGAAGCTCCTGTAGGATTAGACACTGGGGTGCAAGTCAAATGGTTGCTCGCTGTAATGGAGTCTCCACACCTGCCTGACATCAGCCCTGCTTTCTGTTACTCACGGCCCTCATATATCAAACAGACACACCAATGAATGCAGAGGCCTCTCCAAGAAAAGTATCTTCATGATTACAGAACTTATCATTACTGTGACAATGCTGACGTCGAAAACATGTGCACGCAGAGCGACTCAAAATTACAGAAGACCACTTTGAAGGAATTATGTCAAACGGCTCTTGATCAAAAACAAAAGTGATTTAAGACACTGGGGGAGAACCTCATGGCCCGTAAATCACATCCTTTAAATACATTGTATGGAGGCAATGAAATGTGAAACATGGGTTTGTTGATCACAAACAAAGTGAATAGGCTCCGCTCAATGCATGGGCCATCAAGCGGCCCACAACAAGGCCCTGTTGTTGTGGTTGCGTGCCAGTCGTGACCTGGCTTTGATACAGTGGAGCAATAAGAGGCATCAAAGAGGGGGAGTCGTAACACGCTCCTCATTCTACAGCAGCAAGGTAAACAGCTGAGGGAGAGGAGGGAGGAGGGAGGAGGGAGGGAGGGGACACACAGACCACACATTTTCAAAGTTCACTCTTAAACACAGTACGCTCATAAAAGTACAGGTCCCATTATTCACGGGTGGGATTTCTCTCAATCTCTTATAGCATGCAGGCAAACAGCCCAACGCCTCGAGCTGTGTCAAATGATGGAGCATCATAATTACGCCCTTTTTATTGGCCATCTTATTCCAGCTATGACTGATGCTGCTCCCAACCCTAAGTGTTTCCATTTGCACTTTCATGTGGCAAACGAGCAGAGAAGCCATGGCTCGCCTGCCTTTCAAAAGGTGGGCTGACAAATATTTATGGCCTGACGTGGAGTCACTTTTAATCAGGGCGGGTGACCTGTTCCTGAGGAATCTGGCCGCTGGAACACGCTTATCTCCTCGGTAATAAACGAGCCTTCAGAGGGCCCACTGTGCTTGCATTATGCGGTTGTCTAAAAATAATAACTGACACATTTCTTTAGAATCACTCATAATCAAGAACGCAGAGGAGGCAAATGCAGATCCCTGCTGTAACATGGCAGAAATAAATCAATGACCTCCCTCTACTGGTCAGAGGCCAAACTACACTGGAGTGAGTTAACAGACGCTGAGCTCTCATAACCAAGGGGGAAGTATTCTGGAAAGTTAGCCAGCGTTTGTCAAGGAGATATTATTTTAACATGAAATATGCTTCCATATTTTTACTAAATTAAATTTGTTTTATGTGCCCTTTGAGAGAAATGTAAGGCATGAAAAATGGCAAGCTCACCGCGAAAGAACAACGGATATATTACATTTAGAGGACAAATTATGCACATCCTGTGAATGCAAATCCCTTTAAACTCATGGATAAGTTGAATTACCTAGCACCAGTCCGAAGTAAAAACATGTCTGATCCAATGTGTTGTAAATCCTGTATATTACTGTGTGGCAGCTGTGATGGATGGCAAAGGAAGCCAAGAAGAGATATGTTGATGAAGCACTATTAATAGAAATTACCTCAACTTCCAGACATCATATCCAGTCAAGATGTTCTGTAATCCGTTGCTTTGGGTTTAACTTCTCCACTGTTGTCCCCGTCTGTACTCGTGCACTATATGTTTCATGCTGTCTAGTTTTGAAATCTAGATTTATGACACCAATATGTTCTTTTCCATGCTTTAACAGCCTATAAGGCATTATGGGAGGGCTCCCTTAGTGAAAGCAGATATTTTCCTCCATATTGCAAGTTATGAGGAGAGTGATCCTTAAAAATGAAAGCCATAAATCATTTCCCTTCATGATTATGCCATTAACAGGAGCATGGTTTTGTCGTTTAGGTCATGCTAATAGTTTGGTGCTTGAGGTTGTGGCCGTGGGGAAAGGATCACGGAGCGACGCATGTTCCCCTTTGCCAGAAAAAGGAGAGAGTTTGTCTTGGTGGTCCTGTGTTAGTGCTTGAGCTTTCTTAGCCTGATCAGTGTAGACGTTATCCGCATCTGCTCTGGATTTCGCCTCTTTCTTTCCCCCCTGTCTTCCAATTGGAGTTTCTATATTGGGCCTGGTTGTGGTCTTGCAGAAAGACCCCACGACAAACTATCGGAGCATTTTGCACTCTACAAAAGGCACCGGATGCCAGCAGAGTACATATTAAATTTGTTACTAATTTTAAACTTGGCATGGCGGACCACGTAGCTCACTGGAAGCAGGCGGGCTCAGCCCCACTGAGACCACAACCACAATACAAACAAAGCATATGGAACAGCAGCCCGCAGTGTACTACTGACAGCAAATGTTTAGAAAAGAAACTTTTAAAAATAACCCAGTGTAATAGAGTTAGCGGGAGAGAGGCGCCTGGCAGCATGTTTTCCCCTTTCTTTCACCTCCTGCGACAGATTAAAATAATAGTTTGAGAGACATAACAAAAACTAAAGAAAGGATGAGGCTGCTTTGTGTTTTTAAAGATCATTCAAGCAAGCTGCCTGGGCAATCCTGAGGCATCTTTCACTCATTCTTTGTATGCCTAACTTCCCCAAAAGAGCACTTTATAATCACAATATCTCAATTGCATAACTTATTGAGCCGCGCATGCCAAAGTAGATAATGTCATTTAAAAAGCTGTAAAATAATAGCTGGGAAAATTAGAACTATTCAGATATTTTACTTGACGAAAAGTAGCAAGTTCAAACGGTAAAGACTCTCTGCTACAACTGATTATAATCAATTCAATATCTAAATTATTGTTGCAATTTGATTATTTATTCATTCTTGTAATAATTCAATAATGCTTTATCGACTTTATACAACTCCTTTAATAATATAATAAAAAAGTATTTGTATAGAACTGCCAAAACACCAAGTAATTTTTGTTTTGTATTGACTGCAAGAGAAACTGCACTATTTGCCTCAAATATAGTGGGGATGACGTATAAAATGCAAATACTTAGTTACTTTCCACCGCTGGTGAATAAACAACAGAAGCTCGAAGACTTGGATGCGTTTCACTTCCTGCCTCTTCCGGCATCAGACATGTGATCTGCAGCCATGGAGCGCTCAGTGTTGGTGTGAAATCACTGCTATTAGCACCCAACAAAGCGGATTTGGATCTGCAGCTTCTGGTGACAAGGTTTGTTTAAAAGGTGCATGTGTGTCGGTGTTTGGCTATCTGACAGTGTGAAACTCACTGTGATATTCTCTCAGCTCTGCCCTCCTGTCCATGTGTATTGTCTAAGTGGCTGTGCTGAACAGGATGTTGTTGCTAGCCCCTGCTGCATCTGTCACCCGTGGAACTGCAGTGACCTCTAGAGACAGCTCTCCCCACATACAGTGTGGAGGCAACCTGAGGTGTTTTGGCACAAATCAGGTGAGTGTGTGTGAGTGATGATCACAGACAAGTCGAGACTGCGGCCGGCCCCGGGGCCAAGCCTGGATGCATCGTTAAAAGCCCACACTGACACAAACTTAATCGCACACACATGCAAAACCACACACACACTCGTCATTAAAAGTGCATACCGGCGCTCACACACAGTTCAACAAACACAAACAGACGAGACCCCGGGCCACCCTGCAGATCAGCCCGCTCAGTGTGGGAGCTGTGTCTTCTCTGATCTAATATGTTTAGCAAACATTCATTTATTCTCCCCCAATCAATAACATAGAGCAGCGTGTGTTTATGACTCTGCCTCCACTCGCTCAGTTCATCTGCAGTTCACCCAAACACTGATTTACCCTCCAGCCTATCTCTTTTTCTCTGGCAGACGATGACTATGTCTCTGTCACTCTCTCTTTATATCACTTATTTTCCTCTCTCACATACACCTTTAATTTTAAGCATTGTTTTGAACTTGCATTGTAACATTAAAACTAATACTGAGATGCCTGGAGGCACATGGATCAAGGGAAATTTAAGATTTGATGTCATATTTCAGAACAAATGTGTCCGTCTAGAGCTGCGAGTGTAAGTCTTTGACACGCCACTGCAGTAGGAACGAGGCCAAATAGTATTTCACGGTTCCTCTGAGCAAATAGAAAATGTTTTGATAAGGAAACAGATTGAAATAGCCACGTTTCCAGCTCATTTTGATGTGCAACGCCACCACAGAGAGAGAGAGTATTACCTTTAGTTGCACTATGAAAGTAGACGGACAATTATACGGCATCTTGAAACATGCTGAATGATTCGCTATGGAGCCTTTACACCCCAAAATTCCCAAGGTAGAAAATTATCCCGAATAAACCGTTCCAAAAATGTAGCTGTGAATCAATATCAGATGCAGGCTGAGTTTCATTTTGAGGGAAACTGGTGCTTTAACTCTCAGCTGAGGAACACAGAGTGTCTGGTGAAGTATAGAGCTCATTCATACTCCCAAGTGCAGTAAAGGTACTTTTTATGGGTAGTTATTGTTATCATAATTATCATTCTGTGTGTACCATAAAAGTGGATGATGGAGGATATATGGATGACTGAGGCTGTAAATAACGGTTGCGGTGGAGGGCCGTAAAGCTGTCCCCTCTTTTCTGTGGCAGAATAAATAACATGTGTGCACACACGCTCAGAGCACATCTGCAATCTGCTTTGTTTAGTGAGGTCACTATATACTGGGATGGGAAGTTAGTTATCCATATCTTTTTTATAAATGTCCGAACATTTCATTTTCACAAGATTTCAATACTTTAATATGTTATTTATGTCACTTTTTTTATTGCCGCTTCTCATTGTTTTTATTACTTCTCTTCTTTTTGTATTATTGCTTGCCTTTTTAACCTGCTATACCATTTTACTGTAACACTATACATGCCCGCTGTAGGACTAATAAAGGAATTCTGACCCTAGGTTACTCTATATTTGGATTTTTGTAAGTTCAACTTTTTATTTGGGTAGAATTCACCACCTGAAAGCAGCATGGACTGACAATAATTATCCCAACTGTCTGTACTGTGTGCATTTACAGTGTGCCTCCCATTAGCAGTGTACAGTAGAGGGGCCGATGCACAGATGCCCTGAGTGGTGCCATACGGCGGACGGCTCATTAGAGCTCAGATGGAAGACATGAATCAAAGGAGGAGAGGAAACAATCAATCTGCTTAATGGGAATCCCCAGTGAGGAGCGTGGGCCAGCCGTCCCGCTGCAGCTGTAGCTTTTTTATACGTGACCCCCCCCAGTTTAAACGACCCTCCAAAATGTCCCAACTGCTGCCGGAGCCACAGCCACCGGAGAGCAGAGTACACACACACCAAAGTCTCACAACAAGCCATTAGCGCGGGGGCCTCCTACTGAGTGTGTGGGCGCCTCGTGGTGATGATGTGGTTTCTTAAGCGGAGACCGGGAGACCTGACGTTCCCCATCGTCTCCGGGAGCACATGTGTCGTCCATATCCTTCATACCAGGGAATGACACCAGGCTTAATGTGGGAGGGTATCAAAGAGTGGATTTATAGCGTGGAGGGCGCCTGTGTGCTCGGAGGCATGTAGGAATGTTTACCGTCAGTGTGTGGCCAAGGTTAAGACATCATTGTTGTGGTGTAGAGTACATAGCACTTCAAGGTCAAGGCTAGGTTTCCTCCCGTAGTTTTCCTGAACTTTCTCCACTCCCACTTTGGTCTTCAGACAGCTTTCACGAGCTTTGATCTGGTACACTCTGCCTGCTGAAGACTACTTATCTATTCAGCGCGGGGTTTGCTAGTAGTGCTTAAAGAATCGAGTTATGCTAAACAGAGGTTGATTTAAACCAGAGGTTGACCTCTGACCTGGGCTTAGAGGATAATGTCCCAGGCAAGGAGAGCAAAGTCCTGTTACCGTCCATGAATCAGGCCCCCACCGACATTATTTCAAAATTGCTTAGTTGCATGGAACTCCCTTTAGTGCTGAACGGACTTTCATAAAATTGATTTTCTGAGTACACCCTTTTAGCAGCTATAAGCTTGAAATATGAACCCTTCATTGCTGAAAGCATTTCATTTTTTTGCCCCTGTGACTAATGATCCAGGGAAGAAGTGTGTTTGAAATTCTCCTCGGCAGCCATTTCCATAATTAAACACTGCTAATTATAGAGCTTTGGCTGATTTTAAACAAACAGGCAGTTGCCGAGCATGCTTTCACGCCTTGCATTTGGAAATGCAAATCGTACCCGTATCGTGTGTGTTTTCCTAGATGAAACTGACAACATTAGGACACATTGATCACCAAGATCACACAATGATGCAGAGGAGAACCCGACAAGCCATTGGTGGTTTGGTGGAAAAACAGGTATTTCTGTACAATGAAGATCAAAGCTAGCAGTGCTCAAGTATCAGATGATTGAATGTGTTCATGTGTGTTTGTGCATACATGAATATGCATTCATTCATTACCATGAGTGCCCTCTGGTAGAAAAAAGCCCCTCTCTTGGCCAACAAACATTTCTGCATTGTTGATTCTAGTGCTATGATACTGCTTGTCAATTTATCAGCCCTTGACAGCAAGCCACTAGAAGCCATTATATCAGACAAATGAAAATTATATATGAAGATTAACATCAAGTCATTTGTTAGGGAGAAAATAATACTGCTAGGAAATAAACAGGGCACAGCACTGAGAGCTATGCTGCCAGTAATTCACATATCACCAGCATTTAAATTATTAAAAAGATTGGAAATCATAATTGGCCATATATTTTTCCCATTCTTCTCCACACAAATGGCTCGCCTGGGGTACTTGACATTCACCAGTGGTTTGTAATGTAAATGACAGGAGCTATTTTCTCCATATCTTAACAGCGGATGGAGTGATTGACTACTGAATATAAGCAAGCTACAGGTGGGGGTCAATTACCATTTGAATAATCGAGCATCAGTGGCTGCCTGGCTTGGCTGTGAAGTGTGACACATTTTTATCTCTATGCATTTCAATGAAGTCAGACTGGTACATAAAAGGTTATCACCTAGGAAACATATTTGCCTAGGCGCAAGTTAAACAGGCAAGTGAGATCAGCATAGATATTCAATTTAACCACTCAACCCTGACCTATAAATATTTCAACAAAACCCAATGAGGACCCCTCCCTCAACCCCCTTTTCTCTCCTTCTTTGATCCAATTCCATTTCAGCAGCGGGAGATATGAGGGAAGAGAGGGAGGAAGGACGTGGGGGGGGGGGGGGGGGGGGAAAGAGAGGGGAGGGTATGAGAAAAGAAAGTCAAGCACAATGTAGCTTATCTATTAAGTGAATTGTTTAATGCATCTGCCATCTTCTCACCCGAGGGACGGGTGGCGAGTAAGAGGGGAGAGAGGGGAGAGAGGGGAGAGAGGGGGAGAGAGGGGAGAGAGGGGAGAGAGGGGAGAGAGGGGAGAGAGGGGAGAGAGGGGGACAGTTTCACACTACAGGCCACTGGTGGCTCCGAAGTTGAGGACGAGACGGAGACTAATCTATAGTTGTGAGCTGACAAATCTGGCCTGACACGGTGCTCTGTAGCAGGTAGACTCGGGAGATGGGCATTAATCACAGCGTGTGCTCTGCTGAGAGCTCAGGCACACTGGGGACACCTCAAAGTGAGCTGGAGGTTATACAGGCGAGGGGATTAATCAATACAGCCCATAATAACAGCCGACTGCCAGCACTTAAAGCCCCACCGGTACCAAGGCACAACACACTCACGGCGACCAACTCACAGAGTGAACACACACACACACACACAAAAAAGGATTTACAAACTCAATACAAATACTTTAATGTCATAACTTTTGTCAGGAAGAGATTGGAACATGTTGTGAGAACAAAAGTGAACCAAACTGACTGGTGATCATGAATACGCCTTGCAGTGGTGCCATCTCTCTATGGTTACAATACCTGGGTGGGAACGAGGTTTAGATCATAAAAATAATCGTTTGACTCAGCCGTTCATTCCTTTCTTTAGGGTGGGGCTTTTTCAAGTGAGGACATGCAGACTTATATTCCAAGCCATCTTCATATAATACAGATACTGCAGATAGAGTATAGCTAAATCTGGCACAAATCATCTCTTGACTTCTTGAAGATATTGTTTTTTAGTGCAAGGTCCTTGTTAAAAAAATTAAAATAATATTAATATAACAAATACTACAAATGCAAACGCATCCCTTTTCACATTATGTTTCATAATTGTAATTACTATTCTAGTCTTTCCACAGTAGCTCTTTTTATGCAATAATACCGTTAAATAAAAAAAGATTGTTCCACATTTTTGTCCTTTCACGTACAAACACCTCCGTGTCATGACCACACCTGTCACACCTGAGATCTGGCTCTATAATGCCACGCTGTGCTGTGAATGCACCGTGGTCTTGCCAACACCAAAACTGACAAGCCCTCTCAGCTGGGAGTATACAGGGACGAGGTGTGTGTGTGTGCGTGTGTGTGTGTGTGTGTGTGTGTGTGTGTGTGTTTCTGAGTGTGTAAGTTGCAGGGGGGCCCGGGTGCGAGATAACTGCGTTGTGCAAGGAGTCCAAAAACTGGCTCAAGTGTTCTGTCAATGGCCACCACGCCCCCCCCCCCCCCCTCTGTAGGAGTCTGCCACCCACAGAGACCCCGATCAGCAGCCCCCCCCCCGGCCTGACAGCAGATCTGTCAGCCCCCTCGCTTCATACAGTCAGCGAGGGCTGGTTTAGCAGGAAGCAGACAGTGTAGCAGGAGGTGAAAACTCCAGCTATTTGTCAACGTGGCGCCCGTGTCAAAATGTCAGACCCAGGGACATTCCCCGTGCAGCTGGGCTGTTGCTAAGGAGACAGGCCGTATGGTCGGAGCAGGAGCATGCTGTCAGCGACCAGTCAAACTGCCTGAGACCGGCAATCAGGAAGCGCTCACTCTCCCTCTTTATCTATCTATCACAACTCTCTCCGTGCTCTCACTGAGCCTTATCTCTCTGCAGCCATTTCTCCCTGACGCTCTCAATCTCTCGGCCTATTCACTCCCACTCTGTCATCATCACTTTCTCCATTTTTTATCTGCATCTTTCTGCGCATTTCCCCTCCTGTTCATAATTCATCAATCCATCCTACTTTATCACTGTTCTGCTACCAACATGGAATGTTTTTAAATATGCCTTTAGAATTGTGTCTCTGTCTTTTCATCAACATTTTATTTTTGTCTTCACAATTTCAAAATACAAAAGGAAATAGAAATGAGGGTGAGCAAAACAAGAGCAGATTTTGGATAAGCTTGACCGACGAATTACGATTCAGACAATCACTGTGCGGGAGTTATTTCACAATATTTTCCTTACGTTGTGAATGATGTGGCTCGTGGCAGATAAATTGTCAAAAACAACCGTGAGGGTTAAAATCTCACAGAGCATAACAGTAAACATCTTCATGTTAGCCTGAAGTGCCAGGTCTGGTAATTTCATTGTCTTTCCGCCCGGCTAAAATAACACTCACCCCGGAGAGCTCCAATCCCAGAAGATTAAGATTCTGAAATAACAATAACAGAAAATCAAATCAAGTAACATATGAGACGTGAAAAAACAACATTAACTGTATTCATGAGCGACGAATTCATTGCTCTATCTTTTCTTAAGCTTAAGCTCTTTGACTTGGCGTTTACTCGGAGAGGGTGGAGGATTTACTGTTGCAAAATGCAAACAGGGTATTTATGGGTCAAACACAGCCTAGCTGGCTTTATGGCAGATTATGCCCTTTTTTCCAGAGGAGAACACAAATTCTGCTTGATAGTGGATTGATAACATTTTAAAGCATTTAATATGTTTTCTTATTAGGTCATATAGTCAGGGTTGGTGTAAGGAGGCTGGTCTTTCATGACAATTATGACAATGTTGTAATTGTTTGTGTGTGGGTGTGTTGTTTTGTCTCTTCTTCTGGCCATTTTGTTTTTCCTATCTTAACACCCCTCCCTGAGTCCATCTGGTACCTTTGCTCCCCCTCAGAACGCGGGCCGGTGGAATTCCCTGGCCTAATTAATGAGCAGACACTCACAGACGGCCGAAGGCCCACATGTCTGTTTCTTCGCACCGCGCTGCCTCAGGAGGCCCTTTATTGAAAAGGGAAATAAATTAGATCAACTGGACAGAATGTAGCAGCGAACAGCATGACATGTCACACACACAGTTTCTGACCAATGAGTTTTTGAAAGATGCTTTTAGACGGAAGTTACTGGTATTTTGTGATGATTGTCAAAATCTGTGCTCACATTTTGGTTCCAAAAGGTTTCTGTGTTTACACTATCATAATTTAATAGTATTACTCATAGTGCAACATAGTCATGCTTCATGGTGGAATAGGAAAGCCTTGCTGAGTGAAGCATGCACTCAATTGGCTTTGGTGTCCTCCAAGTTTTTGTTTCCTTCTGTGTGCCAAAGACACATTTGTGTACATGTGACTGTGTTTGTATGTCTTTGTGTGTAAGCTTGGATTTTGCCAAGGTCATTTCTTGGCTCC
The DNA here is from genome assembly GCF_902827175.1 of Gymnodraco acuticeps. Taxonomy (NCBI): domain Eukaryota; kingdom Metazoa; phylum Chordata; class Actinopteri; order Perciformes; family Bathydraconidae; genus Gymnodraco; species Gymnodraco acuticeps. The sequence goes on from NW_022990270.1 coordinate 1,746,369, forward strand.
TTTTTCCTGCATGCTTGAATACAGCTAGAAAAGATGGACAGGTATCTAAAGAAATGCTCATTTATATTTCATGATTGTACAACTTAAGAGAAAGTCTCTGAAAGTGGCAGAAAGGCAGCATGAGACTATAGAAGCTGCCAAGCCACCCATTGGGCCACCACGGGATCCAAAAATCTAATCAATGATATCATCTCTCTTCCCAAGTGCCAAACAAGTCCTCGAGAGCTAACAATATGAGAGTGGCATGAGTGGCAAATGACAGGAAGACAGGAGGGAAACTCCCTTGTAGTATTTCGTCGGCAGAGTTAAAAAACAAACAAGAAATTAACAATATTTGCCTTTTTCTTGTCTCCTTTTGAGATGTGACATTATTAGTCATGTGGGACATCGGTCATGCAGTGATTTAATGACACATCCAGCCCATGAATCTTTCAGCTTCGTTCCCCAACCTCAACAAGGCATGCTGGGGCTGTTCCTGCTCAGCAGCTGCTGGAGCGAGGCTGTGCCGGAGCCCGGGCGGATCTGCCAGCGCCGGCACTTTGATCTCAGCTTGTGGAACAGATAGCTGTGAGGCCGGGCTGGATCTGGCTGGGAGAGAAACACACATATCAGACCCATTCCCACAGGCCTCCCCCTCTACCTCTTCCCACATTGGACTCCTGTTTAATGACCAAAAACTGACCAAAACCAGTTTGGCAATATTTCCTGCAGTATGTGCTGCAATAAACCTTAACAATTTGTACATGTTGTACGACCTCATTTAATTGAATTAAAAAAACTGAAACCGTTTTTGCACATTGCCTTTTTTATATATTGTATTCCATGTTTAATTTATTTTGGAAGTAAGCTGGTCAATTATAGTGTCTTCTTACTTATTCTGCATATTTTATAATTTTTATTCCATAAATATTTATATCTGGTTAGTGTTGATATGTATATATTTACTTTGTAAATAGTTATTGTATTTCCAAATCATGTGCAATGCAAACAAAAATATATACCAATTCAGGATCAAGTATACCTAATCTGATCTCATTTTATAACATTTTTTGTTTTTTATGTAAAGCTTGCCTTTTGTTTTGTTTCAACATACTAATATTCTAAGTTTGAATGAAATAACACAACATGATTCTTGGACAATTTAGGCCACAGAAAGGCCATTAAGCTAAAAATAATTCAGAACCAGCAGCAGTCAGTATTTCCATGTTTTTGTAATTACCTCCAGCCCCACGTCCTATCTTTGATTCCTCAGGAGCCAGCTTCCAGGAACAGCCCGCTCCATTCACACTCCCCGGGCAGCTCCACTGACATACTTTCCCTGCTAATGGGGCCACCTGCAGGTCTGCTGGGCCCCGTCCGTACCGAGTCAGAGGGGACTGCAGACGGAGCAGCGCTGACGTGGTGCTGGGCATCTGTGACTGGCACCAGCATAAGAGCTCTTTCATTTCCCCCTGTTCTGCAGAGTGCCACGGGCACACACACAGAGCCGGGCACAGGCCAGGGCAGCGACACATGTCAGGAAACACTTTCTCTGTGATCTGAGCGAGTCAATGCTCCCCCGACATTTGGACTGCAGTGTGGAAGCTGCACAAAATGCCAAAGAGAAGAGAGGCCATTTTTGTTTTACTCCTAAACATTTTGAAAACTTTGAAAAAGAATGAAAATTGTACTGAAAGTCTTTGGTGGATCTGGCACATTTGAACTCTATCTACATTTGCTTTTGATAAATTGTCGCCCACGTTTTAACTGCGTTTAATTGTGTATATCGTGTACTTTTGATAGTATTAAATACAAAACTATACAAAACAACCTGATAATCAAACGAAAAAATGTGGTCTTCCCCCTGGTAGCGCCACATAGAGAAATGTTGTTCTGATCTTATGTCCCCGGACAACATTTCTTGTCAGTGCGCTTTGCCCCTACTTTTGGGCACTTGCTGTAACAACGGACGCTGTCATTCTTCTTGGCAGGAAAGTCTTGGTACAATACGACCCAGTATACAGCACAACACAGTATGGCAGTTTAATAGGAGATCGCGGACCCAGTTCATTTCAATGAATCCAAAACTCAACTGACAGAGGGTGGAGGACTGAGAGAAAAAGTCGCAATTACAAATCCATTTTCTACTTCAGCACCACGGACAGCGCGGCGCATTTATCAATACACAGCACACGTTGGACTACTGATGTTATAGGAGCCATTGATTGTATAACTAGCACTAAGCTCAGTCAGATAAAAGATCAATGAGTCAGACTAGACGAGCATACTGGACCGGACAACTCCTCTGCCCCCGGCTCTCTCTCTGCTATGAAGAGGATAAAGGGGCGGGACAAGAGGGATGGCATATCTCCATAAACCGCCTAGCACACAAAACATGACGTGACATAATTTATGATCCAATAAAATAAGTTAAAGCATGATGAAATGCACTTAAATATATAAGTATGCAATAACTACGCATCAAATCAAACAAAAGTCAGTCAATAAAATACAAATAAAACACAAAATCAGACATGTGTACTCATTTAAACATCCCTTCCTATGATTCACACATTAATAATGGATAATAAAAGAAATGGCACCACATCTGTAGCAATGAGTCATTTAAGTGTCAAAGATATGATTGAGCACGTCTAACAACTTGAACACTAAAAAACCATGGGTGTTCCTCCTGAGGGTAAAAGCTGTGTTTCAAAGCTGAGAATAGGATCAGGGTCAGACACAACTTCTTTCAGCCCTTTTTGATTACACCTCATTCAATAATTGTGTTTTAATTTCTGTATTCAAAGCAGTAATCATGAACACAAAGCTCACAGCAGGAACCCGTTGGACGGCAGCGATGAAAAGGGCATTCGATTAGCGACGCCTGGGAGTGCCCGCTACCTGGGCTGTAATCTCCCTAAACACCATCCTCTGCAGTTAAAGAGGGGTGTTCAAGAGAAAACACCGTGCAGTCCTAACACACTGGGACCTGCCTTGGGGCAGTCGAGCAAATGTATGGGTGTGCTTTGCTCATTACACCAGAGCATAATCAGCCTCTTAAAACAAACCTATCATCTTCTGGGTCTGTGAAGTCCACAGGTCTGTTGCTGCTCACCGTACTGTGACTTGAAAGCACGACATCTCTCTGGACGTGTGTGCCAAGAGCTCATTTATTGCAACTATTTGTATCTGTGGTCGCTCCTTAATAATACGTATGATAATGATAATGATCAAAATGTCACTCTACAGCTCATTTTACAAGGTTAACACACTAGCAAATGTACACCACCCCAAATTGATCATGTTGTTGATAGTGCTACAGATGCGCTGCGAATAAAATTAGACTCTGTTGCTCCTTTGAAAAAGAAGAAAATAAAACAACATAGATTAGCTCCATGGCATAATGCCGAAACCCGCAAAATAAAGCAAAAGTCGAGACAACTTGAAAGGATATGGCGTTCCACTAAACTTGAAGAATCTCGTTTAATTTGGCATATTACTCTCAATGAGAGTTAGGAAAAGGGACCACATTACTCCTGTTCTGGCTGCCTTACACTGGCTCCCTATAGAACACAGGATAGAATTTAAAATTCTTCTTCTCGCCTACAAAGCCCTTAATGGGCAGGCGCCATCTTACCTTAAAGAACTCATTATACCCTACTGTCCTACTAGGGCATTGCGTTCCAAGAATGCAGGGTTGTTGGTTGTTCCTAGAGTCTCTAAAAGTACAATGGGAGCCAGAGCCTTTTCTTATCAAGCTCCACATTTGTGGAATCAGCTTCCAGTTTGTGTTCGGGCGGCAGACACCCTATCCGTTTTTAAGAGTGCGCTTAAGACCTTCCTTTTTGATAAAGCTTATAGTTAGGGCTGATTAGATTCAGCCCCTAGTTTTGCTGATATAGGCTTAGTTTGTCGGGGGACATCTTACTTCTTCCTTCTCTCTGTCTATACCTGTGTACTCTCATGTTCCGATTAACCCAGCTTCCCCAAATGTCTTTCTTTTTGGTGTCTATATACGCTGGGATCCGGAGACATGGATGATCCTGCGCTCCTCTGTCCTGGATCTTGAGTCGTGGCTGTGGTCCTGGATCATAGGTCCTGGATGGATATCCTCGTGGATTCATCTTCCTATTATACACACATGCATTTCCAAACATTTGGTCTACCTATGATGCAAATGTATTATCTTTTCAATGTACACACGGCATCTATTGCACGTCTGTCCGTCCTGGGAGAGGGATCCCTCCTCTGTTGCTCTCCCTGAGGTTTCTCCCATTTTTCCCCTTAAACTGTGGGTTTTCGCCTGAAGTGTTTCCTTGTACGATGTGAGGGTCTAAGGACAGAGGGTGTCGTATTGTCATACTGATATTTTGTACAAACTGTAAAGTCCACCGAGACAAATGTAACATTTGTGATATTGGGCTATATAAATAAACATTGATTGATTGATTGATAGCATGCACAACCAAAGCAAAGATGTTTTGACAGGCTACTCCCTCACACAAAGTTGTTTTTGAAATATGAAGACAATTTCCATCTATACTGTATAAAACGGTGAGGTTTGCAAAACGTTACCTTTGACCTTTTTGCTGTATTGGTATTTCTAAAGATTGCATAAACCAAGATGAGACGTATTTCTTGATTGAAAATGCCAAATTACGTTTTTTTGTACTTCTCATTGGTCCTCTATCCTGAGTCCTGGATCCTGTGTCCTGGATCCTCTATCCTGAGTCCTGGATCCTGAGTCCTGGATCCTCTATCCTGAGTCCTGGATCCTGAGTCCTGGATCCTCTATCCTGAGTCCTCTATCCTGAGTCCTGGATCCTCTATCCTGAGTCCTGGATCCTGAGTCCTGGATCCTCTATCCTGAGTCCTGGATCCTCTATCCTGAGTCCTGGATCCTGAGTCCTGGATCCTCTATCCTGAGTCCTGGATCCTGTGTCCTGGATCCTCTATCCTGAGTCCTGGATCCTCTATCCTGAGTCCTGGATCCTGAGTCCTGGATCCTCTATCCTGAGTCCTGGATCCTGAGTCCTGGATCCTCTATCCTGAGTCCTGGATCCTGTGTCCTGGATCCTCTATCCTGAGTCCTGGATCCTCTATCCTGAGTCCTGGATCCTGAGTCCTGGATCCTGAGTCCTGGATCCTGAGTCCTGGATCCTCTATCCTGAGTCCTGGATCTGAGCCCTGGACTTCGGCTGGCTGAACCTGTCTCTGCGGTCCTGCCTGACTCATACTACTTCCCTGATGGCTCCCACAGGATTGTTGACATCCTCGTGGATTCATCTTCTTATCACAGACACATGCATTTCCAAACACTTGGTCTACCTACGCTGTAAAATGTATTATCTCTTCGATTCACACACGGCATCTATTGCACGTCTGTCCGTCCTGGGAGAGGGATCCCTCCTCTGTTGCTCTCCCTGAGGTTTCTCCCATGTTCCCTTTAAACTGTGGGTTTTCTCTGGAAGTGTTTCCTTGTACGATGTGAGGGTCTAAGGACAGAGGGTGTCGTATTGTCATACTGATATTCTGTACAAACTGTGAAGTCCACTGAGACAAATGTAACATTTTTGATATTGGGCTATATAAATAAACATTGATGGATTGAGATGCTTACACTATGTGATGACCTAATATTAGTTACCCATCTCTTCTTTTAACACTGTTTTTCAACCTCACACAAACACGCAGACCTAATAAGTTATTTATGCATTGATAAATAATATCTGTCTTGCTTTAAATGATCATCATGAGCCATAACTCTTATCGACAGACACGTACACACTTTCTACACGTACACAGTTCTCCAAACACTCCATCACTGAGAGCGGAAACCCGAGCCTCCATTCAGAACAAAGTGGAAAAATGCAGGCCGAGTTAAGAGGGAATCAAAAGGAGAACGATTTAGAAATTCAAGGGGATCAAATGGTAGCTTTATTAGGAGCTGAAGCCACAGGGCCGGCTGGAATGAAAGCCCGGTCTGTGCGGGGCCTTGCTGGCAGAGAGAGAGAGCACTCAGGCCTAGAGGAGCCTTCACACCGTCAACCAAACCCTCGGGGGTCATCCCACCCTTCTGCTCGGCATACCGCGGCACAAATGTCTTTCTCAACAGGTACAGTGAGCAGGGGGGCAGCAGGTAACCCAACGCTGATGGGATCACTCAGCCTCTCTACAGGCAGGGCGGTCATTTTTTTTGTGATCATCGTGTTAGCATGCTCGCTTATGAGATGGCAAGCTTTTAGGCGAATGGGCTAAATGAATAAAAACAGCATCGCTCCGAGCAGAGAATGCAGGTGACGACAACGCAGGTCAAAGATGATCTCGCGTCTTCCAGGGGTGTGTGGAACAAATCCAATTTCTGCAGCAGGGACAGAAAGTAAAGCAGGCCAAAGAGGATATCATTCATAATTACAAGGCTTAGCCAAAGCAAGTGCTCCCCCACAGAGAACTGCAACAATGGCCTTAATTACATTTTTCTCCTCCAACCCCACCTCAAAGTAAAAGCACTGATGACAAATTTGGCATTGGGATTCCTGCTCATGGCTACTCTCTGTGCCAATTCCACTTATTTGCTTGTTGCCAAGACAAATCATATTAACATGCTACTAAAGAAGACTAAAACCTTTTGGCTACACATCAGGCTACCGGTGCCAGTAAACTTCATTAAAGCGAAAAATGCTTTTAGGAAACCTTTCCTCAGTTGCAATTATAAATAAGTTCCTTCATGGAGCCCCCCGTCATGGGTGGGCTAGCAGCCCAGGGGCCACTGGCGTGCAGACAACTGATCACTAGCCTGAATGGAAAGCAAGCCCAGGGAGCCAGCTCAAGTAACTGCTTTGTTGCCGAATAAATGTCGCCAGCAACAAAGTTTACAAAGGGCCATTTGTCAACATGTTTATGCAATAAAAGGTCTATAACTCTGGTGACGACAGCCAAAGAAAAAAAAAAGTGTCTGAGCCCATCAGGGAGAGGAAAACTAGCCTGACATAACACCAAATAGCCTTGGTGGGGACTGGCTAATAGCGCTTGAATTGAAGAGCACAAAAGACTCAGTGGTGGATCCAGTGTGAACGTGTAAGGTGAGAGGACTGGAGCTTCTGAGTGCTACAATGCAGGAGACTCTTACATATTCCCGCCATAGGCCTCTGTCTCTGCCTACCGTCACTATGGATACAAAACAAACCCCTTTGACTCGCTCTCCCCAATTACATCTCACTAAAACACACTGAATATGCATTGTGTTTCTCAAATCTGGCAACGCTCACAGTTTTCCAGCCTCCTTAAATACCCCAGAGGTATAGGCACGCACATAATCACATATTAATTTAATCTTAAATTGCATTATTTATTACTTCATTTATTTGCCTAAAAAGCACTCCCAAAACTAGGAAACCTTCGTGTACCTTCTTTGCAAATGAGCAATCTACTGAGACTGAAAACATGGTTCAAGCTTGCAAACAAATACAGAACAGATTCAAACTTGTAATTAAAGTATAATAAAAACATTTAAATTGAAAATCCTCTTATTGAGGTTTCTTCAACACAGTGTTTGGTGCCATCAGCCTGAAAGGGAATACACTTGAATTGGCCTTGATCTGCCATAACATAGTATGCTAGTTAAAAAAAAAAAAACACATTAGAGATAATCATTAAACATGTGCGATCAATCATTGGATGAAAGAATACAAGCCTGTTCTGAATGTCGTAAAGCGCAGCCATGTCTTATGTGTCAACGTGTTAGCAGCAGAACGAGAACTTTGGTTCTATTCAAACTCTTCTTTTCACATCCTCATTAGATAAGGAGAGCTGCCGAGTGTTGAGGTCCATTGACAACCTATTAGGACCTTTTCATCTGCAGCCCGCCTCCTGAGACTTGCTAGAGACAGGGCCATGAATGAGGGAGCTGTTCGAAGAGGCCAACCAAAGGCAGAGCGCTGTCTCCTCGCCACTCCATCACTCAGTGACCCCTCCACAGGACACGCCACACCAATCAGCAGAGAGGCCTTGAAAAAAAAGAAACTCACCCTACCTGTCCCAGGCGATCCCCGGTCAGTTAGCGGAGTCGTCCCTTGATAGGCAGGGCTGGGGTAACTGGAGGAAGGCGTTCACTTCAGAGAGGCCATTAATCTTTCTTCCCTTCTCTTTCTGACACTTGAACCAGACCCACCCAGCAGCCAGCGGCCGAGCAAAGGCCTCCTCTCTGGATCTGATCAGAGCTACGCCGCATGCAGAGAACCAGCTCCTACCTCCAAACACATGTATGAACACACGGGCATATCATGTAAGAAACCAAGAAAAAACATACACTTTTTCTCGGCTCACTAACAGGAAACTATCTGAGACTGACACTGACAGGAAGCTGATCCCTTCCCCTCATCTCTCCCCCGCTCACACTCCCACACAAACTCATCTCTACCTGACAATTTCTCATTGTAGTCAGACGCCAAACAGGAGGCAGTTGAGGGGTTTAAGCGATGACTTCTGACACTCCGCTGCAAACGAGGCACCTTAAAGATGCTCTTGAGGATGGGGGTTTGCCTAAATGCACGTTTGTCTGAAAGCACACACACAGGTGCGCTCACACCCAGATGTTGTGCCTGTGTTACTGACACCAAAATGATGTTTCTCCCTGAAAACCCCTGATACTGGCACTTCCTCATGAACTGGGTAGATGATGCGTTGACAGTAAGTTCAGAGGATGCAGATGATGCGCAGTGATACGACAGCTTACAGCTGTGATACCTGTTTAGACAAACCCTCTGACAACAAGATGTGTCACTAAGCAAGGCTTTAGCACCGCCGGTTCCCTCATAACAAGATGCGGATTTGCTTGCCTTAGAAGTATGGAGACTAGTCTCGAAGACTCTCCTATGACGGTTAGCGGTAAGCCACAATGTTTACACAGCCCCTCGAGGCTATTTCACTTTCCGGCACCAAAATAGAAGTCATCTCCCAAATCTTCTTGTGAGGAGAGAAAGTCTCATTGATGAGGATAAGAGGAGAAAGGGACAAGACAAGCTCAGGGATTAGAAGCCCTAAACTCCTGCACAGCACACGCTGTCGTCTGGTACTGTGCATTGAGCCGTCTTGACAGGAGGGGGCCGTGTGGCATTTGAGAGGGGTTAGCCGGGGTCATGGAGCGTTGCTCAGCGGGGATTAGGAGGCGTGTGGCCCCCTTCGCTTTTAATCAAACCCCTCCAATCAGGTCAGATTACAATGGGATAAGCAGCCTCAGCACATTGTGTGGATAATTCTCTTTTCTTGACGAGTCTCCCCTCTCCCTTCAACAGAAAGGGGGCTGCATTGTGTGAAGATAATTATTTTCAATATTGCTTTTCATAAAGTAGGTTAGCCAACCGTGATGAAGCAATATCTAGAAATATCGTCACAGAGACTTTTCTATGATTTCTGCACACCCTTTTTTTTTCTCTTCTCCAGTCTCTTTGCTCTTTTTTTGTTCTAGTGAGCCTCAGGGCAGATGCTCTGTCTTTTAATGCGGCCCTTGTGTTGCACATTTGATGACACATGAAGTAACCTTACATCAGGCTTGTTGGTTCAAAACTAATTCTTATTTGCCGTTCGTATAAAATAAAGATCTGACTGTCGGGTAGAGAAAAGACAATCGGTTAATGTCTTAGATGAGTGCAGCTGATTCGAAGAAGCACTTCTTTAGATCGGTGTCAGGCAGATCAGAGGGGTTTTGTCACAACTGACTGTTTTACTAGTTGTTTCAACTCTGCAGAGCTTTTCTGAAGAGTTGGGTAAACAGTGTTAACAAGGAACAGGGTTTCATGGTCTGACTGAACAAAAGCCAGAGACGAGGCCCTTTGCCTGTGCTACCTCGCCGCACCACCACCTTGATCTGGGAGTCAGACTGCATACCTTCTGATTTCTCTGTTAGAACATGGAGAGAGGAGCGGTCCGTGAAACTTCAAAGGGGCAGGGAGATGCACTTGGCTGCTAATTTTTCAGACTGGGCATATGTGGCGGAGAGCTTGGATTTGAGGCTCTCCTCTCACTTCAAAGCCAGGCGCCTTAAAAGGTCTGGCTGTGTTTTGACGTGGATCTGCAGAGGTGAATGAGAATCAAGCACCCGCTGCAGACCCTTCAGAAGTCAGGCTCACTCTGTTTAACCCCCCCTCCCCGACTCTCCCTCTGCACACACTCTCTCCTCCCTGCCTTGACAAAGAGAAGAAGAAAAACAAGAAAATTCAATAATGCCTTTGAGAGGCAGGATTACCTGAGGAGACGCCTGCGCTGCTACGCCGCGAGTGAAATCTCATGTGCCCTCCTCTCCGTCTGCTCTCACCACATCCCTCCCCCTTTTCACTCCTCTCTCCCTACTACTCCCCAACTTGGCTAAAGACAGCCCTCAAAAAGCACATCAAAACTCTCCTTTGATGCCATGGCAGGCAATTAACCCCTTGAGTCCAAAATTACAGATTGCTGGGGATGTGACACATTTTGGATGGGATGGGTGGCAAGTGTGCATGTGCCTGTTGGGGAGGTTGTTGGGTTAGGGAGGGTGTATTGTTTGTTTGTTTTAAACCAAGCTACTTCTTTAATGAAGCGATGCCGTGGCAGATTTGAGACAACCCATTTCTGTCAGTTTGAAAAGTAAAGTAGGGTAAAGCTCTAGAGAAAGGGCTAGCTTCACCGGAAGAAGTGTTTGCACTCGATTATTTGTACTCCTGCTCACTTCTGATGAACAATGCTGCAATATGAAGGGGAACGAAGGAGCCAGGCTCCTTGCGAATTGTAATTAAGTTGTGGGCGCAGCCAAACAATGATGAGGTCTACTGTGTTTTTGTGTCACTCGCTCCTCTTGTTGCTTTGCTTCAAAATAATTAGGCCGGCTTGAAGCAGCAGTTGTGGATGAAGGTGGAGATAAAGAAGTTCGCTATACGTCACTGTGTGTTAACACGGATTGCCATGTGTTGTTTTGGCATTAGAAAGGATTTACTAAATGACTCTATTTTGGCGACTAGTCTATCTAAGGGCAGGTGTGTAACAAGCTTTGCCAAGTACTGCAATGACACTGTAGCGGAGGTGTGACAGGCGCTACACGATGTGACAAGAATGGCCAAGTGTGAGCTCACTCCTCCTGTGGCTGCTGACCCCCGTCTGTCTGATGAAGTGCTGTTCCTGACGCTGACATTAAACACATCAAAACACCTGAGACCTTCAGCATGAGGCATTCAGCCCCAGCTGTGTGTGCACGCCAGATAAAACACAGCACAGGCCAAAAAACACGGTATAAGCTTGAAAAAATGACTGATAGAGAGACACACACACACACACACATTATGCATGCAAAGTAGGGAACTACCACTGCTTTCCCTCATGGTGAGTCCCGTTTGTGGCTTGCACCCATGGGTCTTTCACCTGCTAGCTTGAGAGTTACTGCTGCTGTCAGTCATGGCAGTGGGCGTCCTCACACCTGTTTCACATGTGAGGTTTCAGAGTGTGTGTTTGTGCACAATTACCTGAGTTCAAGCAAACACGCAGCACTCTGATCTCGACAATTAGCACACCTCACAGCGGTACACAAATCTGCAGTTTTTCCTCCGCTGACGACCAATGAGTCATTTGTCCTCCCTCGCTGCAGACTCCCTGCCTCTTCATGCTCCTGCCAGAAACAGGCGAAGGCTTCTGATCTCCTCAAAACATTGTTTTACAGGGGGCTTTCGCGCCGCCCTCCCCTGGCAGACAGTGAGATTACACAGTGATTATAAGCAACTCAATATTGTATGACAGCCTCTTCCACGTGAGGGACTTACAATCATGTTTCATTAATTCAGCTTGAATGAAGCCCCATTTCAAGCATAGAGGAGCTTAAGATTTATGTGAAATTAATAACATAACAGATGTCTTCAGAATATCTTATCTCTGGTATAAATAAGGAACATCTGACTTTTTGTTTCTCCAAAATGCAGAAATAAATATATAAACTAGCATACAACAAGAGTTACCGCAGAGTTCAAGAGCTCTTCACTTATAGCATGCGTTGCAAGGTACCAGAGGGGGTGTCAAGTGACACATTTGTATCAAATGGCCTTATTTAACACTGCCTTTCGGCTTGAATACTAGCAAGCCATAGCAAGCACCGTGTTGGATATTTCAATAGGATGTAATCACCCGGGGAACTTGCTGAAACATGGTACGCATCAGGGCTTTCCTGTTTTTAATTTTCACGAGTTGCCATTACCTCTCATCTATTCTTTTCGTCTGTAACAAAATGCATTTGTGTTTCGCAAATGTCTCACGCACTTTGTTCAAGCTCAGAGAGCCCAACACAAGATAGCCTCAGGCCAAATCCGCTGTACTCCCTTTCCCTTTTGTATGCACTGTCTCTCTGCATAGACTAAATGTGGGGACAAGAGCTTCACAGCCTCCTGTCTTGCATGGTGCTGCCCTCCCCAGGTACTCCACCAGCGCAGCTCAAACACAGGCAGTGGGGAGACAGCGTTTCTCCGCTTCAAAGAGGGGAAAAAGATCAATCATTCAGGTTGGGCTTTTGTTCCAATATGCCACGGAGCTGCGATCACAATCCCTTTTTCCACTCTCTTTGTTTTCAAACCAAAGCGTCTGGATGTGACAGTGAATCTGACTTCCTCTGCAGGTTGTTTACGCAGCTCAATCACTATAATTCCTCAAATTTGAAATGACACCATTGCGCTTTTAGAAAAGTGGAGCCGTGAGATCATTTTGTGCAAAGATTGGCCACTTGTCATTTGGGAAATAAGTATATCCACGCATGAAGTGTATCAAACACTTTAATATATAGAAACTGTCGATGAACTATTTGATGTTTCAAACTGTACAGTCAAGGCAAGAGTGACAGAAGACGAAAAGTGATTCAAATGTGATTTAACCGACAATGATCAATGTTATCTCTGAAGCTATTTGAGATTAAACACATATTGAATGACTCGGTTATTAATTTAATCACATTCATTTCGCTGCACTAAGTCAGATGAACCATGAACTCAACTTTTTGTCTTCCTTTCTGAAGAGGGCCTGTATTTATTCATGCTCCCAGTCATCGATGTACGTCTTTGTCACGCGAAGCTGCAGAACTCCTGCCTTCCTGCCCGCTTGAGTCGTTTAAAGAAATACAATGCAAACAGAAAAAACAATAAAGGAAAATCTGAGTTATTAAATTGGATATTGCCGTAATGCATAATCTAACTTCATCTCAATGGATCCGACGGAAATTCTTTGTTTAGCCAGAGAGAGCTGAGGCACTCTAATAATTGAAAACCCAATTCAAATTGATATGAGAGACGGGTCTATGCAAAAGTGGGCGGATGGAAGAATGAGGTGTAGGGGTGCATTAATCTTTATAACACTATTATTTTTTCTTCATTTCTAGAATAATAATTGTCTGCTGTATAATGGGATCAGAGTGAGTTTGCTAATAATGTGTGAAGAAGAAGGGGCTTACAGTATGTCAGTCAAACACTTTCTAATGGTGTCTAATTCAGGCTGAACTCGGCAACCCTTGGCTTCTCGTTACCCTTCAATGGGCACAGTGGCCCTGCAGCTCCTGCCGAGAACACAGTGGTGCAGAATAAAACACAGCATTGTGCTAAACTGCCTGTAATCTATTCACTGTAAGGGCTCGGCTAATGTTCAGTGTCTCCGTTTTATAATTACATCCAGACAACAACGAGTACAACTCTTAACATTCGTTCTACATCGCACCCTCACACCCCGTGGAGGAAGTGAAGAGAGGTCGCTTAAAGGAAGTGTTATGAAGTATGTTTTCTTAAGTACTGTAGTGAAGTCAAATGTGTAGGTATTTGAACTGTTTTAATGTTAATCTACTTTATACTCCACTACACTTTGGATGCAAATACTGTACTTTTAACACCATTACATTAAGTTGATAGCTTTAGTCCTATTACAGATTCAGATTATTAGGTAATATAAAAATATATATATCTAATAAATAATTATATTTCCATATACTTGTAGTTAAGGATCTCCAGCAGTAGTATACACAGTAACAGAAATAAGCTCAACATTGACCAGATCTCATAAACACATTATGCTGCAATAATCATCCAGTTTTTTATATTAAATATAATAATAATTTAAAATATATTCTGAAATGGGCCATTGCGCATAAAGGCTACTTTCAATGTTGATAGTTTAAGTATATTTTGAGGCCAATACTTTTGTACTTTTACATAAATAAGACTTTAAAAGGCAGCACTTTTACTTGAAACATAGTATTTTTACAATATAGTACTGCCACTTTTTATTTAAGGGTTTGAGTACCTTTTCTATCACTGCTAAAAAAGCCTTTTGTAATGTCTGCACAAATTTTTATTGTCTTTGATTGACATCCAGACACTTGAGGTCATGGCGGTGAGTTTGGAGATTTGGAGCAGGTGGTAAGGGGGTTGAATGTATCAGTGAGACATGTTGTTCATTTACTAATAAATACAGAAGGACAGGGCGACAGAGGGGTCCAGAAGAGGGAAAGTGCTCCTGTGCGTGGCCCCTGGGGTGATGTGTGGGGAGACATGGAGCCCAGAAGCTCTGGCCACTTGCCAGCGCTAACTGTACCTCTCGCAATCCCCCCTGCTGAGAGAACATCCATCTCCCTCCCAGCCTGACACTCCGTTTATTCCCACATTCATTTGTCATGTCCCCAATCAGCTGGATGAATAGAAATACTGTGACCATGATGAATGGTGATTCTAATTAACAACCCCCCCATCCTTAAAAAAAATCTACACTTAACTTGAGATTCTATTTTCCTTTTTTAACACTATCTGTAAATCTAATAAGAGGGTAACCCACATGTGTTTTCCTTCATGCTAGTGGCGAGTGATGGCGTTCACAGTCACTGTCAGTCAGCTGTAGGTCACCTGACAGCAAAGGGAGAGAGATTCGGAGGGGGGGGGGGGGCAGCTGCAGTAACTCTGGACCCAGTACGCTTTTGTTTGTTTGTTTGCTGTGTTTAAAACAAAGAGCGCATGGCATTGAGAATTCCATCTGAAGGAACTCCCCTCAGAGATTAGTTATTCAAAGGCATGCAAATGACATCGCCATGTGCTGCTTTACAAGGGGGTTGTGTTCATTTTGGATCTGCTTAATTGCTTCATTTCTAAAATAACTTCTCTGTTGTTTACCAGCACAATACAGATAAAGGCTGTGTGCAGCAGTCCTTCTTTCTTTTTTTGTGCATTATTTCACTGCTTGGTCTACAATGTGTTGATCAAAAATTCATAGGCTGCTTTTTCAAGTATGGAATGATGTGGATGAGATTCTTTTGACAGCAATACTGCAAGCATAACAAATTGAAACACATGAAAAGAAATGAGCAGAAGAACTGATCTCACACTCACCCCAGTATCTGCCCTACAGAGAAAGGTTGTAATACTTTGTGTTGTGCCATTAAAGCCTGATTATACTACCTCAAAATCAATGCATAGAAACTACATTAAAACAAAAATACATACAACAGTAAGTACATTCTAGTTTTAGCCATGGCTATGTCACGAGCTAGCTATTACTTGATAATACTCTGTTGCTGTTCAGCCTTTGCAGTTAGGCATAAACTGATACTGAACTTAAGCTTGGTTTTAACCCTTAGATGATAAGTGGGTCTTTTTTACCCGGTGAGGTGGTTTTCTTGAAGTATCTTTGTAATTACATTTTTTTTATCATTTCATATTCCAGCTATTCCTCAAAAAACATGTTTTGGATATCATGCCATTCACATTTTAAATGTACATTTTAAGAAATTGTAGTTTTTGTATTTCTACCCCAAGCTTCCATAAGTGGGTCAAAAATGACCATTTTTCAAAATGTAAAAAAATGTCTAAAATTATAAATAGTGAAAATTAAATATAAAATATTTCTAGTGTGAACCAAAATATAATACTAAATATTATACAAGTGATTTTTTCTTAACCAAAATGACAAACAAACACATTATTCTAATACGGGTCCTTTTTGACCCACTTGTGGAAGAGTGTAGGGTCCAGTCACTCGTGCATCTAAGGGTTAAAAAAGAATATTATAATTGTATTTCATTGCACAGAGAACAAGTACTGGGACAACAAAATGCAGTTAGCATCTATCCAGATGAGCAAATGAGCCAGTGCAGTGTGATGTATGTGTAGAATATAATCATTTAAAAATGACAAATGTAAAAAAGCGGAAGCTAGTTTTGTTTACACATTTTAAATGCCTTTATCTCATAAATTCTACATTTAGCAAAATAGTATATTTTTATAAATTGAACATGCCAATAGGTCTAGACAGATCATAATTACATTTTAACCAAATACTAGGTTACTGCGTTTTGACTTTTTACACCCGTTTTGTTGTCAGTTAGAGAAGAAACATCAGATAAAGGATGAGGGTGTGAATGTGTGTCATTATGCATAAGATTACATTGATAGTGAATGGGCATAATCCAGAGGAGAAGGTCCAACAGCAATAGTGTCGCCGGGAGTTAATCACCTTGCTTAGGTGCAGAAAGGCCGGATTGAATTACAGGAAAGCAGCATATCTGCGGAAGTAAGCCATGCGTGACATGCCTGCACTCCTTTAAACATGCAATGCCAGCAGGGACCTCTGCATTTTAAAATCATTGAAAAGAATCAATTACAGGAAATGCAACGGGGGCAGTCAAGCATGTAACGCGCGACATATCTACACATTGCAGTTTGGGTATAGCCTAAAGCCGCATTTAAACTATCTATTGTGAGATTCTGTAGGCTAGCCAAAATTATTCTAAAGTAATACCCATAATACATGGCACATACATCCCCTTGACGACACTGGATACATTTACTAATGCTACTTTTTGTGAAATACCAATATAAGCCCACAAAGAGTGTCAGATTGTATATAACACACAGCACCAATAATGTGTTAAATTGTAGGAAGGCAAGGCAAGTTTATTTATATAGCACTTTTCAACACAAGGCAATTCAAAGTGCTTTACAAAAAACGAAAGACATTAAGAAAATGGCATTTAAAATCAGTCATTAAAAAGAAAAGATAATAAAATAAACATTAAAAGAAAAAATACATGGATAAAAGTTACAGTGCAGTTTAAGATGTGAATAGTTCAATTAAAAGCAGCGACAAAAAGAAAAGTCTTTCGTCTGGATTTAAAAGTAGTAAAGGGATTTTTTCTTCCAATTTAATGAGAAAAATAGATAATGCTGCAGTTTCTGAGACGAACATACCTTACGTTGACGGCAGTTGTGTTGTGCACATTGTAGCATGTCCACAAGCATCCAGTGAAACTTAGTGTGAAAGCACTCTGGATTGCAGTCCTCACCTAAGCCTCTCAAAATAACCCTAATATTGCCCACATATTCTTATTATGTACACGACCTAACCTGCTTTACTTTCAATCAGCCCAGAAGCCTTACATCAGCTTTGTATCAGCTGTAACATGCCTAATCCCATGTTAAAGGGAATAACACATAATAAAAGGGAAAAAATAAACATCATCCATGGTCAAGGCTTAAATCCCTTTTCCATGTCCATCCTGAGTGGACAAGCAATGTTATTCAGTGTGAAACAAGGCGGGGACAGGGATCAGAGCTGCTCTTTGGGCACCATCTGAGGACAGAACCACTGTTCTCACATCAGATCCCAGTGTAGACACGCTGTAAACCTGCACTGGTGTGGCCTTGGCCCTTTGTTAACACTTGTATATTAGTCATCCTCTTGATCATACACACCCGCAAATATTGATCGCTACAAATTCTTAACATTGACCCCGTTGCCCAAACAGCAACCTTGAAAAAAGAAGGGGTAATGCAGAAGAGGATTGCCTATCCACTGAAGCTCTGTCTGTGTTGTGGAATGACCCCCCACCCACACACACACACACCTTTACACATGTATGCGTATGCTGGCTGTTCTTGTTTGAGGGGCATTGCTTGATCATTCATTATTAGCTCACATCTGTCAAACCAAACAATGAATAGACTGCTCAAAATTGATGACTTTATAGAAGTGCATATGAGCAAAAAGGCTTTCATTTAGTGCCCTACTCTCCATGTAGGAGGTGACAGCCATGATGGATATGACACTATACACCAGATTTATCTTGGAAATGGAATAATTATGCACTTAATGCATGACTGGTGGTCTGCATTTATACTGATAGCTAACAGGGTAGGCAGCAGGATAAGCAGAGGGGGTTGGACAGTAAAATCCCTGAGGCCTTATAGCCTTGGGCCCCATTGGAAATCTTTAACTACTGGAAAACACATTTTCTTTGGTCAAGGTTAAGATACAAGTCTACATATGCCAAGTGACACTCTGACAGTGTCACCTCCACAGGGACGGTCGGCTCATTGCAAGGTGACCTTAGAACAGCTAATGGTGACTAATTCGCCTGTAGAGGGAAGCTAGGGGTCATAACACGCCACACCACTTACAGGAGAACGATACAGAGACACCAGCGAACACCGATCAATATGCTGCATTACAAATTCCTCCATCTTTCTTTGTTCCTCTCTGCAAGATCACACACAGAGACACATAATGTAGAAATAATGTAGATTTCCATCCAATCTCTGGTGAAGGCAGAACACAAACACCTGGCATGTAAATGCTCACTGTTTCAAGAGAACGACTTTCCATTACAAGTTCTCAGTTTGGCTGTTGCTCAGGGAACTGAACAAACAGCTTTTACATGCAGCACTGCCTTTATAATTGAATGTGCATTTCCCAGACATCAAAATGATCTGAATGTCGCAGCAGAGGCCTCTCTCTACATTTTACCTCAGCCAAACTTCAGACTGGGTTTTCTTCTTATACCATGGGGGAGGATGGAATCCCTCAGTAGTGTCGCTGAGTGTTTTGTGTAGCACTAGACAAATAATCCTCCCTTCTCAGAGGCGTGAATGTATTTTACAGGTATCCGTCATCCAAGTGTCAATCCTGCCGGCAGATTTCACACGCCACTGGCACCACTGCACCTCGGGCTGCTCGCTCCCTGATTGCATAAATACTCCCAGTGACACAGTGGACTGCATCCAATTCCAGCTCAGACAAGTACATGCACAAGTCACGAGGGAGAAGGAAAAAGAATATTAACTAATAAATACAGAGCCCCAGTTAAGGACAGTGTGAGGCTTTTATCTGCAAGACTGGCTTCGCAACTCCTGAACTCGTATAAAAAATACACTCACGTGATGCTGTACATCACCATCATAAATATGAGCAAAGCTGAGAAATGTGTCATTTGGGAAAAGGGTCATCATAGTGCCTAATAGCTCATATTAGCTAAATACTCTGTGTCTCCACACCTCAAAGACAGCTACTCTATGATTAAAGTAATTGTGGTCATTAGCCTTGCATTTTTTTAAACAATAAATTCCCAGAGGCTTAGTATGATTACACTGTTGTGCTGAGGCCTTTTGAAAAGCCACAAATCCACCCTGGCGCTAAGCTATGTACGACAAATGTTACAATGCCAAATTCCAGGTACAGGATGATGAACAGCGGCTGCATTGGAAAAAGGTTCCAATCCATCTGGCAGGTTTCTATTCAGTTCTGTTCCTGTGGTTTTACAAGTGAGCCTTTGATCAGCTGATGGGGACAATGCCGCTCTCCTCAACCCGGTGGCACGGGGGTTTACCTGCTGCTAAGTCAGGTATCACAGCCAGGGACCGAGCACCTTAAAGAGGCTTTAACCCTCCTCTGGATCAGGCTGACATGATTCATGTGGGCTGGGTGTGGATTTGAGTCCCTGCTGCGGCACAGCGTCTTTCATGTCAGGCTGTTTATGAGAATATGGAGATGGGTGTTGCGTGCTCACGGGTGTTCCTTAAAGCAGCGATACGACCTCAGGCTGGGCTTGATCCCTGACGAGTCAGAATCTACCTCTCGATGAATCTCTTGTAGCACACTTAATACCCATAAGAACATGGTGCACAAGGCCCCCTCATCTTGGTAACAGAAAGGAATTTGAGAGCAGATTAATATTATGAACAGTAATATTCCCCCGGCGGCATCTGCATGCGCCAGGGATTACAGGGCTCTGGGGTGATTACCGGCAGGGGAAGAGGGGTTACAAGTCCAAAAAACTTTTCATCTTCACCCAGGGTAGCACAAGAGCATTGAAATACATATAAACACATAATAACAATGCATGTATCTGTGGGTGCATGTCTGCCTAAATATGTGCCTTGTTATGTTCATTATAACAATGCATTTAGAACGGCATGTCATGATTCACGGATCATATTTTCTTATATAGAAAATCAGCTTTTCAACAATATCTTTTACTATTCTGTAGCATCATTTCAAAGTGAAAGCTAAAATGCTGGATTCCTGCAAGTAGACACAAATATTAATAAACATATTTTGGACTGCATTACATCAAGCCTATGTTTTGCAGATGAATTACCCCACTACATCTAATTTTAACAGAAGCCACATTCTGTGATTATTAAACTAAATGAAAAAAGATATCCTTGATGTGTGAGTACACTATTAGTTTAGTGAATTAAGAAAGGAAGCATACAAGGCGAAGGGTAGCAAAGTTAATCTCCCAGAGGACGGCATCAGAGATCCCTCAGGGCTCCATGTCCGGCCCAGTGTAGATATCAGTTTTCTGTGAGGCATGAGGACCTGCCAGGTTTAAGGCCCAGCTCACTCTAAGCCTTATTATACCCCTTGCCACCGGGCTGACGCCAGGCCACGCGTGCAAAGCAAGTCGAGGAAATCGCCTTCAAGGCTTGTCTTATGACAGGAGACTCAGCAATTTCCTAAGCACCTTTCGCGTGAGGATAACACACAGTCCACTTTGGCCATGTGCAACCAATAAGCCGGCCTAATGAAGGCCAGGCCTCGCGGGCAAAGGGGGGCTAGAGAGGGCTGAAACGGGCCTCTCATGTCTGAAATTATCCAGAGGAAAGTGGTCTGACACGCTGTTCTGCTGCTAGGTGGTGGCGTGAAAGAAAAGAAACAACACTGTTTCCATTTAGAGTTAAGTCGGAATCACAGCGCGCCAAAGATTGCACACATTGGTGAGGGGGAAACAGCAGGATATTTCCCTTCTTCAGACTTGATGTTGACTTTGTAGATTCCACAAGGTCTCAGGGATTGAGAAGAGGAAGGAAGGCAAGGGACACTGCAGTACGCCGCCATGCAGAGTCTGAGTTTGTCAGCAGCTCATAAGCTTGAAGTTCAAAGAGCAATGTGAGAGATAAGCCGTCTTGGCAGTGGTTTCCTCCCGTGTGTTTGCCAGCAGACTGCTTCCGTCGGACAGCACCCAGTAGTCATCAATTAGAAACCTGAAGGGTGCCATCTACACACAAGCACAGCCACTATTTGGGCGTGAGTGGGAAAGACAGCATTGCTGAAAAGGCCTACAATCATACGGGACCAATAAACGGCAAAGTTACATGATGTCTGCAACAGTGTTTTGTTTGAACAGACTCTACTAGTGAAATATGTTCAATCTGCAGTAGATTAAATAAAGGGTAGTGTTTATAACATACGCAAATATACACAACAAATCCTCCTATTTTATTTTTGCATTATTTTCAAGTCCTTTTATTTGAAAGTAATGTATCAAAGGGAATACCTGGAAAAACCTTGTTTCTAAAACCAAATGTAATGAAAACATTTGGAAAAAGGTATAAATGTTTGCTCCGCATTGTTAACTTACGGACAGACTTTGTTATGTTTTGGGGTGGCTTCTTCTGTGACAGTCAAATGTGTTGAAGGGAGGATAAATATGACAACTTGGCTATAAAATAGTAGTTGATAAAAGCCAAAAGACGTATTGTAAAATACTTGCTGAAATTAGTGACTAGCTGATGAACGTAGTAAAAATGATTCTTACTTCGGATTATTGTTGAACTGTCGGAAAATAAAAATCCAAACTATTCATAGGATCACCCTGTACAGTAAATGGTTGATTGGAAATACAAAATAAGCACATTTTAGCGAACAAGTTTGCCAAATGAAACTTAAAAGTAGGTAATAATATGTCAGTGTGTTCAGAGTTTGATTCTGCTGCCCCCAAGTGGCCAAACACAATAGTTCTTGAAGGTTAACGGAGTCCGGCATTGGAATTCTACGAATGACATTTAAACAAATTAAAGACAAAGAAAGAAAATTTTAAAAAAAAGGTAAAAGGAAAGGAATAGGACATCCGTTTTATTTGTGCATAATTTTTAAGACAAAGGGCCTTCAAGACCTCCCTCTGTCTCTCTATGTCACAAATTGCTTTTGGAGATTAAACAGAATCTCAGTTCTGCAACGGCAGAATGAGAGGAATTCAACACGAGGCTAATGATCCTTAGACCTTTTACCTAAATATCATTTAAAGTCTTGTGTGAGGAAACATCCCAATTCATAATGCTCGAAATGTATCATTATTGGGATAATGCGATGGATGAATTACTTTGCAAGAGCCAGGCGCCTAGAGGGTGACCTGTGACAATTCCATACAACACCTCTTTAGAGCTGAGGGAATTCATTTTCATCTCCCACTGGCTGTCTTAATCACCATGTTTCATTGTGACAGAGAGTTCACTGTGGCTGCTCACATTTCAAGAATGGGACCTGAAATGGGTTTTACTGCTGTCCAATCACATTCTCCACGAGTAGTTACACAGGTTTTAACCAAATTCAGACAGACTTCTTGATCAAAACAGCATCAATTACAGTTCACTCTCTATATGTCCGTTTTTTTTTAAGGGACAGGCTATTGGTTGTGAGGACAGGGTTTTAGAAAGTACAGAGTTGACATCGCACAGAATATAACTTTTACAATATGTCCTAAATTATTAATCACAGCTGGCTATGTTAAAGCCTGACGGGATTAGCATTTAGGGCACATCATAGCAAACCATCTGTTTCAGCACTGTATCCTATTTAATCCCCTGATCCTCAATTGAGAAGTTCTATATCCGCAATGAGATAGGATATACAGATTTAACTAATCGTTTTGCAAAAACATTGAATACTATAGACATTCTCACCTGTCTGTACTTACACAATATGAGATCAGATCTTCGCACTTATGTTCTGCATATCATTACGCAAAAACATCCTTTAACAAGACAAAACAAGCATTGTTGTTCAGGTTGTTTAAATGACAAAAGTTCCAGGGTTAGACGTGTGGATGGAAATTGTGGCTACCAATAAAAGGAGTACTTTAAGTGCAGGAGCGGGGATGCTGTAAAAATCAATACCCCATCGCATTTGCATTGCTTTGATCACGTACAGCAGGCCCGGGAGATTAAGTAATACAGATTCTGGCTGACAGGCCGATCATTAACACTAGTTTGCAATCTGTCTGTGCATCCACTCGTCCTGTCCAACGCCTTGGGAAACACAAGTGTTCTACATAAGTGAATTTAGGAGGGCACATGTAAGACATTGGCTGTAACAGGCCGAACAGCGTACTAGGTGAGTGTTGTCTCTGTAAATCATCGTCTGACTTCAATCACGCCTAACCCAGAGCTACTTACGTCAAAGAAAAAGAGGTGTAGGTAAGATCAAATACTGCAATTTCCTGGAAAAATAATCAACAGATCTTTGTAGCTGAGGATAGATGGAATTTGGGTCAACAGTGACCATGTCGGAGGGCAACCTTTGCCCTTTGTTTCTACCCCCAGTTCACCCTCCTCCCTCTAATCCAGTCAGGGGTCATTCTGCTTAAATGATTGAGCACACATGATCCAAGGACGTAGAGTACTATTTCATATGTCAGTGATATTCACATGCAATACTTTTACGACTACGGCCTGCCCCCTTTCCGCTTAGTCTAAACACATTCACAAACAAAATAAATCAGGTCTCAATGGTGGAAATCACTGTCCCTGATACATTAAAAAGATCTCAAATATAATGTGATGGATTATGCTTTGATATCAGCTCTTACTGTGTGTTATGAAAAAAACACCTGCCCTCTATCCCAATAGGATCAACGGATTAATCTTGGTAAGTCGTAACACACACAGATGGTCAGACAGGAAAAAATTAGAAAAATATGCAATATGAATACATTTGTCTTGCATAATATCAAATATGATTCATCTATCACGCAGATAATGGCTTGATGCATTGGTGTACTTAGCAAAGAGACAAAGTTAATTTCTTTATAGGCCAAATATTCCTACCAAGATCCCCCGTAATAAAAATGATTCTGCTGGGAATATTATATAAATTAAATGTAAGCCATCTATCTGGTTTGCATAGTAATAGCAACAGCGCTACCATTGATTCATTTCAGGTCACATTTCAATGCTGCAAACACAATGCACTCAGGAAGATATGTTACCGCCTGGCATATGTTATATATTATTTTACACAGCAATAAATACACCCTGATAGAACATCAAACAGAGACTATAAGAGAATAATCATCTCTGCTAGCTTTTTTTTAAGGAATAGGCAAAAGAGCCCGTTGCATGAGTGTCACCCATCAGACATCTGACTTTGTTGTTTATTAGGATGAATAGAGAAAGGTGATATGGTCATTTGGAGCAGCCTGATCACTGCTCCCCAATGGTCAGTGGGCCTCAGCTTCCTGACAAAGGTCTTTTTCAATATCCTGCAAACATGGATGGCGGCAACGTGCATGCTATCCGGTACTTAAAACACAGGGGACCTATGGGCTGCAGACACGACCCGACAACACTCAGATCACAGCAATAGGAGGAGGCATGGCTTCCAAGGCCAGAACACTGGCTCATACATTGGCACACCTTTGCCACTACCACACACAAGAGCATAGTCTAGGAGTCATGGATAAATAAGCCACAATGCTAGGAGTGTACATTCAGTACAACAAATCCCATTTCAGTACCCCTGCAAATATAAGACTATGGCTAAGGTTCGCCATGTGGAAGTAAAGGATATTGTCCCTTTAAGCAGTATGTGAACCTAAAATGGATATTTCAACAGTAGAAAAAGCTACATATGCTACTGGTTGAGCTGTTATCAGAGGTTTATACAAGCTAGTCTGGTGTGTTTCTAGGAAGCCTGTAGGGCACTTGCTGGAGTAAAAACAAAACTGTAATTCAACTCTCTCTTACTAACAAGGTGACTCGGGGTCAAAGAGAAAAAAGAGAACACTTTATTGAATCATGCTCCCTCACCTCTGGAGGTGACATCGAGCTTGTTATTGACAGGGAATAGGAAATTCCCTTTTGTCTGGAATTTTTTAAGGTGGGCCCTAACCATAATAATGAATGGCCTATTGAGCTTTAAAAGGCATTACTCTAAGCAGGATCAGTAAGGTGACTGTGGAGATTTGTTTGAGACACTTCCAATGTGACTGATGTTTAAAAATTAGGAGGGAAAGGGTGGCAAAATAAAGAAATTAAGTCCAGGTGTTGAAATGTGGTGTTTTACCTTGTGCACACAACAATACATCAAATCAAGTCTTATCTGTTTCGTGCTTAAAACAAAGCTGCTTACCTGGGTGCATTGAGGCTCTACTTTCCGCGTTGCGTGTCTTTAGACCGGATGTGCGGGGTCCCATTCATTCCACGCATGCGCACTTAGCCCACGTAACGTTGTTTGCCAGGAGTTCAACGCTATTTGACTGTTTTGTGCTACTTTAAACACGAATTATGTTCAATTTGGTAACGGATTTAAGGGCGAATCTATTCAAACAACCGATGATTCAAACAACCATTCAGTTTGTCAACTTGTTCTTCTTTTTATCTGCAGACAAAACAGGTGCATACCAGCAGCGACGGGACGGTGTGGCACAAAGCAGGAGCATGCGCAATGGACATAGTTTTTAAGGTATAAATCCGCGCGGTCCGTTGAGAGAAAATTTAATGAATTACGTAATTCGCGTCAAAAGGACAGCCGACCCTCACGAATCGCACACCCAGTACGAAACTGGCCTTTGATTCTTCTGATTGAAGACCCTGGGATAGAAGTTGCTCGAGATCAGTGGTGTTATGTAACTAAGTACATTTACCCAAGTACTGTACTTTTGATACTTCCTTTACTTCATTACATTTGTTGGTAAATGTTGTACTTTTTACCTCGCTAAATGTATTTGTATATTTAGTTACTAGTTACTTTGCAGATATAGTTTTATTAGGTACAACATGTAGACACATTACATTATATTATAATACTATGAATTAAGATACCTAGTCATTCAAATAAACCCCACCTTTAGGGAGACCAGGGACAGTTGTAATACTTCCCCAATAAGTAAAAAAGCATTTACACTAGGATAGCCATTTTGCTATATTATACATTCTCAATGTGTCAACTACTGAAACAATGTATTTAAGTGTTTTTATGAAATAAGTACAGGTTGGAAAATGTATTGCTAGCTTGACCCATATTTAGCTATATTTTTAGCTTACAAAACAGTGATTCTAATAATACTAGTTTGGATTCCTAGACATTTGACCTCAAGACAGTATCCAAAAAATACATCATATCATTTTTGTTAATTGTTTACCTCAGAAACACACTTTTGCTGATATCTTTCGCGAGAGATTTCAATGTGGCTCCTTTTTTTCACAGCGATCTTTCGATCTAACTGTGCATTTGCAGAGTGAGTTTCATCACTCTATCTTGTTTGTGATTGGAAATATTGAATGCGTTACAACTGTCCCTGGTCTCCCTACCAAGTGCAACATTGAAGTGATGAACACATAAATGCAACAATATTTTTTAAACATTCGTTTAAAATATATGGTGCTTAAAATGGCTATTTTGCACAACAAGTATGTTTACTTTTGGTACTTAAAGTATTTTGAATGCTAATACTTTACACTAAGTACAATTGTGAATGCACAACATTTACTTAACTGAGTATTTTTTCACTGTAGTATTGCTACTTTAACTTAAGTACAAGATCTGAGTACTTCTTCCACCTCTGCTCAAGACCTCACCTGACTGACTGTGCACCATCTTCCCAAATCTGATAAAGATACAAATCTGATAAAAATCGGATTGAAACTCTTCTTGCTGGCAAGAAAGGAAACTGCATGACAATGAAATTATGTCAAAAGGAAGCTGTTCTGGAGAGACAGGAAGGAGTTGCCAGGCCTGGTCGTCTTCTTCTCTTAATAAGTGAAAGGAAATGATAGTGAATCTGATTTCCCGAAGGGTCTCTGTTGTTTTGGAAGCACTATTCTCATTCTCTTTTAATAGACGATTACTTATCTACTGATTGTTTTCTCATTCCTAATTACACTCCAAGGGAGAAAAATCACCATTAGCATAAAAAAAACTGGTGTTAATGGATGAACTCTGGCTGAGGTGGGACCCTCAGATTAGAAAGCATACTCTTTCCAGATAAATTGTCACAGCGAAGGAAGAACAGACCTAATAATTATTGTAGGGTTTACTAATGTATATGCTAAAATCCACTAATGGACATACAGAAGCTTCAATAACGACATGTGCAAACAACATAATAGCTCATCAGCGGCACAGCTCTCTGAACTGTCGAGAGCAGCAGACAGACGGAAGCATTTCAACACTGCTTTCCTTCACTTGCATCATGCAGTATTCCATTTCCATCCAACAATCCAGGTAGCAATGTTCCTGATGTATCAAGGCTATCCGTTTACTGTGACGGCCAAATCAGATCACTGTTGAAAAATTAATCCCCAAGTGTCAGTCTGTGCACAACTAGCAAGAGCCACGGCACTCAAAACTTGCCACTGTGAATATTTCAGAATTACTAAAAGCAATCCAAGGTAGACATTCATATTTGATCTGCATGTCCTTGTACATCAAGATATCTTTGAGAGTCATTTGTTTTTGATGCGAGAAAGGCATCAATATTTCAATTTCTTAAAAGTTCTCACTAACTGGCCAATAATGTCTCCATCAGGAAACATAGCATTAACAAACTAGCTGTTTAGATTTCCTAAGTTGTGACTACTAAAAGTCATAACTCACATTAAACCTTGAGAATCCTAGGAGTTTTTTTAATGAAGCTGCCACATTGTAATGCTGAAAGATCTCTGATAATGTTACAGAGACCTTCTTAAACATCATTCAGATGGTTAAATGTAAGTGGACTTGTCAACATTAAAGAAACAAGGCATTAGATTAAGACTAACAGAATTAAAAGACTCAAAAACAGAGACAAGCTTGGAAAAAGAAACAAACATTCTGCTGAAAGCGAGTACAAACTGAAATGCTGAAGCGGGGTCAACCCTCCCCTCGCTTGCTTATTTCCATCTGCTGTTGCCAGCGTCTGCCACAGAGTGGTGCCGACACCGCTGTCTTGGAGTGAGGCAGGGCCAGCCCCGTGTCCTATAAACACACACAAATCATTTACATGCTGTACTCATCAAAGGCAACTCTTCCTCATCTCCGCCGAGATTTGCTGCTGATCTGAGCTTCCAATATTGCATCTCAGAGTGTCGCGGCTAACCTTTGCAACTGCCAAGAATGTGATTAATTTTTTAAATACAGCTGTTGACCTATTATTGAGATGGAGAGGAGCCACGAGAGACACTCATCTCCTCTCCTCTGTATAATGGAATGCTTTATTGCATCAGTGTTTACAAGGCGTGCTAAAAGAGAAACAGAATGTGGGAGAAAGCATTAAATAAAGCAATTCGGCTAATGTCGCTTTGGGCCTTGTGCACACACAAAATGTCAATCAAAACTTGCCATCTTTGATTCATTGCAGTTGCTCAGGCTGTTGCATCTGAGAGTAGAGTGGTGACACAATGTGGAACAATAATTACCCTGCAGTGTTAAAGTCCTCCAGTGTCTTGGTGCATTCATAAATAAAATATGTTCAAGATAATGGATTTATGTTCAATAATTCATCATCAGAATGTTGCAAACCGAGTGATATAATATGTGTCACAGTATTCTGTAACACAGTGCTTAGCCAAATTAAGTTATCTTGAAACAGATTTATTGACAGTGCTGTTGCTGCATTCATTTACTCAGCAACCATTGCTTAATTACTCCTGCAAAGCACATAAAACAAACAATGCCAATACACTGATTCTAAACCACTCAGTGTCAGTATTAACTACACAGCAGGCTAACTATGAATTCAAGGCAGGACCAAACAGCAGTGAACATTACACACTCTCAAGCACTCTGAGTGGGATTGAGGAGAGGAGCAGCAGGGGGACTGTGATATTTGTCATTCATGACCTTAGTGCTAGCCAACCATACAGGCAGTTTGGTTTGATGACCCATCAGAGAATCTGTCTGGGTCCTTGCAGAAGCCAGTGGACCGGGTTGAGGGTGACATCCAGGGCTGCGGTCTGTTCAGCTGGACTGGGGTCAATCAGTGGGCCTGAAGATCCAGAGCCAGCTGGAGAGCCATGATACGCCTGGCCTTCATGTCCAGAATGTCCCAGTCGCAGGAGCAGGCATTGCTGGCATGCTGGAGAAAGCCACTCATCCTCATAATTAATGACACGAGTCTGTATGGTGTATGACCAGAGCAAGCAAATTGTAGCATAGCATCAAGTTGCATGTGTAAAAACCCCCGAAAAGTCATTCAAAATAAATAGTCTGTAATGAAGGTGACATGTGTTATTATTATGTTGCAATGTAAATGTTGAAGCACAAATAAGCTCCACTAGTGTAAAACAGGGCATACCATGATTGTGTTTAAACCAGCCGTCTCGGCGACAAACAAATACAAATGAAAGAGATGCACTGGCAATCAACAGCAACAAGATGCATTTTTAGAAAAGCCAACAGTATTTCATCAAAACACACACACACACACATTGTGTGCTGCTTCAATCTAGACGAAGCTTAAGCATTCAACGGGGGAAGAAAAAAGAAAACAATTTACATGCAAATCAAACCTTATCATCTAAATCTCTTTATGCCACTTTCGCCTCCACAATTGCATTCATATGCACAAAGGCATTCAATTACTGTAGCTGTGGCTCAACTTCTCACATCTCAGCGTTTTCTATTTGGAGAGGCAGGCCCATGTACATTTAATAGGTAGCCATCCTGCTCCGCGGCTCTGCCAGAGATCACTGAGAGTGTGTCAGTTAGAGGAGATGGCAGCATGTATCAGTGCATGAAATAAAGCTCCTGCTCCAAAGTGACAGGCACTGGATATTGTTAGAAAATGGATGTTAAATTCACTCTGCAACCACCAACAGCAGCCCCGGTTATGAAAAATTAACTGTACTCTGGCTAAAGGGAAGGGAAATTGCTTTGCTAGATATACCACGAAATCCTGTTTGTGAGCTATCCATCTGTCAGATCTCTTTGCAAAAAAGAAAAGAAAAGTCCTTCAGCTTTCTCCATTAAAGAGTCTCCTCTCATATGCTGTTCTGAGTAATCCAGCATGAAAGCGGAAACACAGAGATGACAAAGAGAGTTAAAGTAAATCCTAATCTATACCGTACTACAAATCAGTAAAGAGGAATGGCTCCAAGGACCTCATAACTAAATAAATAAAATAAATAAATAAATAACAACAGAGATGCAATGCGCATGTCAGCCACCGGAGGGCAGTCATACTGATGGCTCTCTGCTGCAACCTTAAACAACCCACTCTTTCCAGCTTCTGTGTGAGTCACTACATTGTGATCTGAATATCTGGAAATGATTAGGAACTTATTTCAGATTCAGCCTGTGATGATTCAGTGGTCTGCAGCATGGTTTTATAATGACATCCCTGGAGTACGGTAAGGTACAGGGAAACAGCAATAAAATAGATGGAAATTACAAATGTAACTTATTACAAATAGTGGTTATAACAGTATTTGCATTTAGTTCTCACGATAGGATCTTCACACTAATGTCACATCATAGAAAGCATATAACACAGTGATAACATTCAAATCTATCAGATACTTAACAGAACAAAACCAAAGAAGAGAGAAGGATCAATCAATATAACCAGGTTTGTGGGTTTACTGAGGCCTTTTCAACCTGAGGTGAGTTTTCACATCTCGCCACCAGAGGTCAATGTAACCCTTTACATAACGTTGGCCGGGCGTCTGTGTGTCTCTACTACTGAAGAAGTAGAGACACACTGACAGGTCATTTTAAATGTAAATAAGTACATCATAAATGCAATCAATATAAGTTACTCACCAAACCAACTGCAATAACATAGCCTGTGCCCAAATATTAGTTGAATTTAAATCAAGCAATAGGCCTATGTTAAAAAATGCACGTAGTTTACGGTTAAATGATTTGCATCAACCATGATGGAATATAACTTCCAATAATTTCTGCAACATTTAGTTCTCAAAAGGGGCGTGATGTATGTAGGCTCACAACAGCAATGAAGTGTCATTTCTGGACATTGCATAGCCTATACTTTTTAATTCCAAGAGAGTATCTAACTCGTGTTTTTTAAAGACGCCGAGTGATAAGTCACCCACATGAGTAATGGTGAAATAATGCCTGTGTTTGATTGCTCCTATTTCTCAACCTGGAGCGTGCGCAGAAAGCTCTCGGGAGAAAAGTGCATGTGCAAGCAGAACTGAGAAAGTTCATAGAGCCGAGGTGCAGGATGTCCCGTTGAGGAGAAAAAAGCCCTGCAGAGGAGCAGAAGCAACACAAGCTGAAGGGGGAAAGGAGTGCAACTCAGAGCGAACGGCCTTTACCAAAGCTTGTTTTTTTGTGAAAATGGGCTCTTCGATGATATTCAGCTGTCGTCGGATTGTTCTCAAAGTGTTTTTGTTTCAGTTCATGGCTTTTCAATCAACATATGCTGCCCCTTCGCCTATTATCAGGTTTCCAGGAGACGATACTCCCAGAACAGACAAAGAAGTTGCTCTGGTAAGTTTATTGCTTGTTTTTTTTCTCCAAAAACGTACTTACTGGGTCAGTCAACTGTAAAGTGCTGGGTAATATATATTGCATTTAAGTATTGCAATCATTTCATATGAATACTTTGCCCATTTCAGAAGAGTTTAACCATTTGTTTGTCTTTTTTTCTCCTTAAGCACTATCTGAATAAGTTTTATGGATGCCCACAAGACAGATGTAACCTCATGGTGCTCAAGGACACCCTGAAGAAAATGCAAAAGTTCTTCTCTCTGCAAGAAACTGGAGAGATTGACCCCAAAACTGTGGATATCATGAAAAAGCCCCGCTGTGGCGTCCCAGATGTGGCCAATTACCAATTCTTCCACAGGAAACCCATGTGGCAGAAAAAAGACATTACTTACAGGTCAGAGAATTAACTTTACCTACACCTTTACTGAGCAAGCATTGGATTATATTGCACTTTAAGAGCTAAACTGCATCCTGCAAGGGGGGTTTTATAATGGGAGTGGGTCCCAATTAATTCTAACTAACTTAGTAATACTCATAAAAATGACATCATGGAAGTTTTAAGCAGTATGGCCCATGAAAGGCAATAAGATAACACCTTCGCCGAGGTTTTTTGATATGCATTGCATGTAAAACCACATCAGTACATTATAATATAATTATAGTATAGTGTTTGCCAAAGTTGAAATGAGTTTACCCCACCCAACTACTTCCCGTAAATCCAACCGTAAGTATTGAGAAACTACTTGAAATATGTCTGAGTCACTCAATATCCCTACAGTTTGAACATAATTCCTAAAGCTGCTTTTGATGAGTGAACAAAAGTATAAAAACAAAGCCAGAGTCTGTTTGTTTTGAGAGATGGACCACAGCTTGGCCCTGCCTGACCCCCCGCCCACCCCACCTCCATCCACACAGTAATTGCGCCCTTGCATCTTGTGTCTTGCTTACACCAGCATTCCTACACAGTATGTGTCAGGTCTTTTGTTTTCGTGCTGTTTGAGGGTTACAGTACAACAATGTGGAATGGGTTTATTTATATCAGCGGTTTTCTCTGTCCCTGTTCATTCCAGCCCATCTGCTTGTGTGTTTGTGAGAAGGACTGGGAGCCAAAGTCAACAGCAACTTAGAGATCTTAGATGTAGTTGTTCATACTGTACAACAGGGTTTGTGGTTGAAAACTGTTTCATAATCCATTTTCACCAGGTGTTTTTACCAGTTATTTTCCATGATCAGATGTTGGCAAAATAGATTTAAAGATAATTCGACACGCTTTTCTTAACATGACACATACAAAGCCATCATCACTTTCCCGATTACAGACATTTTCTTGTTTTTATGGTATATGTTGTCCTAGTTTCCCTGGTTTGTCTTGCTTTTCAATGAATCTGACTCTGACTCTGTGAACTTTGTAGAATCCTTGGATACAGCCCCGACCTGGACGAGGGAGTCATTAATGATGCTTTCTTCAGAGCCTTCAAAGTGTGGAGCGACGTCACCCCACTCACATTCGAACGCTTAATGGACGGAGAGGCTGACATCATGATTAATTTTGGCCGCAATGGTATGCCATGTATAAAGACAAAAAAACATGTATAGATATTGTTTTAAACACCATCATCTGCAACTGAAATTCCTTTAAGAATAGGTTTATTTTATAGTGAAATGTTTCCATGTGACTTTAAAAAAAACCTTAATCTTAGTAACTGTTTTGATCACTTTTGTTGGGATACGGGGAACATCAGTCCATGCCTGCCTACATACTAAGTTGTCTTTATGTGGCACGGTATTACAGGTTAAAACTCAATGATCTTAGCATGTCTTTATTAGGATCCCCATTAGCACTAGCATGAGCATTGGCTATTCTTCCTGGGGTCCTCACACACACAACATACATAAACATACAACAACATTAAAACAAAACAGCTCATAATTTCATGCAATTTACAGCACTGTATGAAATGAAAACTAAAATGGTCATCCAATTATCACCATCCTAAGGCCAAACAAAAGTAAATACAAATAAGTGTACATAATAATATATGCATTGCATACATAGCCACAGGTACAGTTCACATTGACTTTATAATGATATGGACGGGTAAAGAGTTCCAGCTGACCTTCACCATGAAGTTGCTTTCCACTTCCAAGAAGATAAACAGTTGAACCAAAGTTCACTGGCGTATGCTGAAGGAGCAATAACATACATGTTATTACAGTGACTCCGCACACCTCCAACCTATATTTTAGTAACACCTCTTCACTCAAGTCATTTCAGTGTCATAATATCAATCTGGCAGCCGTAGGGGACAGTGTCAAGAAGGAATCTGACAATTATAGTGAAACACAAACAAGAAATAACCACTTCAGGAGATGTGAAAGTTGTTTTTTGGTAAGAAAAGTAACAAGGAATATTTTATTGATTTAATGCACACACACACAAATGTTGCATGGTGTAAGAAATATACTCCCCAAATGTTATTTTTAGTATTTCCTCTTCAAAATAGATTCTCTTGACACGTATTGCCTTGCTAATTTCTACAAAGCGGTTCCATCTGTTTAAAAAGAAGCAAATTACATCTGATTTTTGTCTTGACGTGTTGATATGGACTAATGTAACCCACAGAGCATGGAGACGGTTACCCTTTCGACGGCAAAGACGGCCTCTTGGCTCATGCCTTTGCTCCGGGACCAGGAATTGGCGGAGACTCTCACTTTGATGATGATGAGCAGTGGTCGCTGGGAGATGGCCAAGGTAATGGGGAAAGAAAAGCTTATTGTATAACCTCTTATAATTTGTATTGATTGGTGTACATATTGCTAAGTAAGTGTTTTTTCAAATCCATATTCAATCTTTTTTTTGGACACAAAGTATAGGTTGAGATTACCGGGCATACCTACGCAAAAAATGACTCTGATAATACATTTGACTTTCAAATACTTTTGTTTAAATGTTCTTAACTTTGCCTGAACTTGCTGGCACTAGATATGACAAACCTCAGTCCTCAGCCATCTGGAAGCTGAATAGAAAAATAAATCCCCTTTGCAGGCATTTGTTTTTGCACATATTGACCCAGATAGTTTCATGCATTTCCCATTATCCAGAATCCTATCAGCTGAATTAATCATTTCTGCAGAAGTAATCTATAAACCTATTTTCCCATTCTCATGGCACAGAGACATTTCCTATTTTATCAGTGCTTTGGGAAGTTTTATCCAATTTACTACAATACATGTATACCATATCAGTGCTTTTGTATTGTGTAAGGGAGAGTACTTGTTAAAATAAAATATGTCAATATGATCCTTAATCTTTTCAACAGTGGTGAAGGTGAAGTTCGGCAATGCTGATGGGGAGTTCTGTAAATTCCCCTTCATGTTCATGGGCACTGAATACAAAACCTGCACAGCTCAGGGTCGAGACGACGGCTTCCTGTGGTGCTCCACCACTTACAACTTTGAAGAAGATGGCAAATATGGCTTCTGCCCTCATGAACGTAAGTATTTCCATTTCTTCTTGTTTCCTTCTAACACATTTGCTGTAGTGTGTTTATATATTTATTTTGTGGCCCCACTTGACCTCAGTGGTTTCATCCCCTACTTGCATCCAGGCTGAAATTGAAGCAGTGTCTTTTATACTGTCGAAGCAATACTTCAAACCAGATTTTTGTTTTATTCAAAGCTTTTCTGCTGATTATGGACAGAAAGAAAGTAGGTTGAGCAGTATGCCAGGAAAGAGTTGTTTTTCGCTTGGAATGGATTATGGAATATCTCTTTTCCAAGTCGCTGCCCCACTTTACAACACTGGGCTTTGTTAAACATTTTGTTTATCTGTGTTGTATTGCTGCCCATGGTACTAACATGATTACATGCCCATTACAACGCCAAAGTACACATGTACCGAGTTGAGAACACGAGTTAGGCCTGTTTGTACTGGAGCCGTCTGTTTCACTTTTTTTCTTTTATGTAAAAAAGTCCCATTCCATCTTTTTTTATATAACTTTCCCCTTTTCTTTGAACACATTGTCTTACATCATCACCCAGGGGTTAAAGGGTCTGATTTATTGTAGGGATCATGTAGGAATTGGAGCAAATGCTTTGTAAGCATTGAACACATTTAATACATTTTTTATTATTTTCTAAATAACACCTTTTGTCTTTGTTTGTTTCACAGTACTATTCACCATTGCTGGAAACGCAGAGGGCGCTGCATGTAAATTCCCCTTCATCTTTCAGGGAGAAAAGTATGATTCATGCACGACTGAAGGCAGGGATGATGGTTACCGCTGGTGTGCCACCACTGACAACTTTGATGTGGACACGTCCTTCGGGTTCTGCCCTGAGACTGGTGAGTGGTAGTACTTTTGTATAGCCTGCATTGTCTTTTTCTTATTTTCTGGTTAATTAAGTTAAGTTAATCAGAGGAATTTATCAGAGGAATTTATCTCAATTTCAATATAAAAATGCTACCTTTGAAAAGCTAACTTAGTCTATTTTGGGAAAACAGACCTACACTTTAAAATGCAACTCTTGTCACTTGTTAACAACTTTTGCTTGTTGTTTGCTAGCTAGCCGTTACCATTATTGTGTAGCTTGAATCAGCATGCTAAGTGAGGGGTTTTAGGGAATATATTTTCATTGAAACTTAATGGTAAAACATTTATTTGTTGTCCACTTTAAACCACAAGTCTGCAAAAAGCCCACATTGTCGTCTGTAATCTTTATGTTACCTTTCCCCAACTTGCTAGCTTGCTGGCATGTTTTACATTTTAGCCTATGTATTAAACAAATGATTGTTTTTTGGGCTAATTAATGGATTATGGACACTTATTGTTTGGATAAATACCATGTCATTTCTCTACAAACATACAATACAACCTTAAAAAATGGTCTAAAACCCTATATTTCCATATTATACCTGTTAATTCCCTTGGGAAGTTTCCACTTTGAACATTCCCGGAATGTCACAACAGAAGTCCTGTTTAAGGGTTATGTGCTCGCTGTATACAGTGTGTTTTACTGTCTTTGGTGTGCAGTATATGGTGCCCTGCCGTGTGTTGGTTTACAGGAATGCTTAAGCTGGGGTTTTCGGTCTTGCTCGCGGTCTGCTGAGTGGCTGTGAAAGTATTTTAATGTGCAGTGGCAGGGCTTATTTTCCATTCTGTCAGAGGGACTGGCTTTAGTTTTGAGGTAGTGAAGTAGGATGGGGGGATAGACGGAGAGACATACGACCACTGGAGCTTTCATCTGGTACTAATTGGTTAGGAAAGTTGCTTTGTTGTAAAGCTGCGTGCGCTACCTTGTGCTGAATAAGAAATTATTATTAAAAAAACTGCACTCAACCAGTCTTGCCAGATTGAAAACGATCTCTCTTTGAAAGAAAATCAATTTGGGCGGGTGCTTGTTGGTTTTGGGCCCAGTTGATTAGATATTGATGTCATGTGTGTTGTGCCAGTGCTTTCATGATGCTGTTTTCAATACCATCTGTGCTTTTTCACAATACAAACTGTTTTGAGGATATATTCTGGCATATAAATTGACTCAGTTTACTACACGTTTTACTTCTTCAGTTCACTTTTGTTTCTCCCCCTAGCCATGTCCACTGTTGGAGGAAATTCAGAGGGAAGCCCCTGCATCTTCCCTTTCACTTTCTTGGGTGACACCTATGAGGCCTGTACCTCATCTGGGCGCAGTGATGGCAAGATGTGGTGCTCCTCCACCAAGAGCTACGATGATGACCGCAAATGGGGTTTCTGTCCTGACCAAGGTAGGAAAAGTCATTGGGACAGTTCGTAGGGGTCAGCTCTATTATGTCAGTCTGAATTGTTTTGATTCAATTCAAAACTTAAGTCTTAAGTCTTTTGGCACTCTCAAGAAACATAAGGCTGCCTTTTTACGCTACTACGGACAGTCTTGCACTAATTCTCAAAATCTCAAAGATATTGAAGTGAGTGTTATGTTGTATATTTTGATTGTTGTGCTTTTATGTAGGTCTTAATGTGTGCATATGTATAAATGTGTCTTTGATTGTGTATATATAGGTATTTACATAATTGCATACATATTTTTATATATATTTGTTTTTGTATTCAGGTTTGTGAGAAACGGTATTTCGATCTCTCTGTCTGTACACACAACTGAAAGATTGACAATAAAGTTGACTTTGACTTTGATATGTCCCAACATCATGCCCCGGCAGAACGTATTTAAACACAGAAACACCTCTTCATATGATCTAATTACCAACTCCCACTGTACAGTATCATTGCTTTGTGAACAGGACAGTCAACATTGTCTCTTTGTGCTGCTTGTTCCCAGGCTACAGTTTGTTCCTGGTGGCCGCTCATGAGTTTGGTCATGCCCTTGGCTTGGAGCACTCTCAGGACCCCGGAGCATTGATGGCCCCCGTCTACACTTACACTAAAGACTTCAGACTTTCTAATGATGACATCAACGGCATCCAGGAGCTTTACGGTGAGATGAAATGTTATCTGTGGCTAGTTTCCTGCACAGGGATCAAGCCTAACCCTAGAACAAAACAATACAAGTACCGGTATAATAATAATAAAAAATGATATTTCTATAGCGCTTTTCTAGAACCCAAAGACGCTTTACATTATGAGGGAGGGTAGACAAACAAGGACAGGCAAAAACAAACAAAAACAACAAAACAAAACAGAAAAAGCAGTCAGGAGGAAGTTGATTGAAAGGGGGGGCTTATGGATATACAGAGTTGAAGAGGTGGGTTTTGAGGCGGGACTGGAACAGGGTGAGGGACTCAGACTCACGGAGGTCTTGGGGTATGTTTTCTTTCTTGTAAGAAGCAAGGAAAGGCTTATGTACAGTGAATCACTCCTTGATGAAAGATGAATTACTGTAATTTGTTAACTCTCTTATAAACAGGTGCGTCGACAGACAAGCCTTTGTCTCCCACCCAGGGTCCAGTCACTCCAATGGACATCTGTAAAGAGCCAGTTGTCTTTGATGCTGTAGCACAAATCAGAGGAGAGACCTTCTTCTTCAAGGACAGGTAATCCAATTAAACAAAAGGTCACAGTATTGATTGCCCTAAATGAGATGTCAGCAACTGAGCATATGCTACATTAAGACCAAATGTGGTAGAGCACTGACAATGAATCCATAACAAAATCAAAGTTCTTACCCATCTTGTTTGATTATGCTAGCTATCTTTTATTTGCTCTCTGGGTCATGAAGACATGATGAAGTCCATGGTTTACTCTCTTGAATCTAGCAAGCACTGCCAAAGTCTGGTTACATTTCCTGTCCTTGATCCATTGGAAGATAGACAAACAAAACCCAACAGTCTACTTCTGGCTTTATGATTTCGCAAGTGAAATAAGGCAGCCTTCACAAGTCAGATTTGATCAACATTTGCCCACATACAATGAGCAGTTTGACATGAGGTTTCTTGTTAATCATAGTTTATCGTATTGCAAATGTGTGCCACTTAAAGATTGGGAATGAGATGCTTGTTTCATGATATGACAATTAATAGGAGGGACAAACAAACTGCCTCTCGATGGCAATGCCAACCAAAATAGTCATTATTCATAAACACAGTCTACAGGCAGTCCTCTCCAATGGCGCCAGGGAATGTAAAGTGTTGTAAGCTCACTGTGTGTACTTGCTGACCGTGCATAGAAGAGAAGTGATATTAATTCGTCAACAGTCTTTGCGAGTCAGTGGATGTTCACATCACAACAGCTGAATTTAGCTACTTATAAATGCTCCTAAAAGTTACTTAAAACAAATGCAACAAAGTGGTTGAAAAGGAATTTATAGAAAACTCAAACAGTGACCTTGTCAGTTATGATGTGTTAATGCTTCCAGCTGCGCTATAACATCGATTCCTAGGGTTTTTCATGATTAACAGAGCTGTATACCTGTCATGGCCATAAGTGTGTCCAAAGCAAACAGGCCAGCATACCTCCGTACCAAAGATTGTAGTCATTCAGTTTACTGGGTTTTCCTCTCTGAGAACCTTGGGTTAGAAAAAGCCACACTCCTGCTCACAAATCCTGCTTCAATGCAGATTGACTTTTCACCTCCTGTGGCTCTCTGACACACACATGAACAGTGCTCGTCAGAGGATGCACAGACAAACTTCGGCATGGCCGTTTCTGATCATTATTGGATGCCAAAATGCATTAGGTGCTTTTGAAGCTATGATATTTTTAATAGTCTGTATATTTTATTTGAGTCAAGACACTTCACCACTACAGATGTACTTCTATCATAATCCAGAGCAATCATTTGCAGCATGTGAGGAAAGGCAAATTCACCTGCCATGTACATTAGGTGGAATTTGTCAAGAATTAGGAGGGATGAAACCCTCTTTAATAGTCACACATGCAGAGCACACAGCGACATGTGTTCTCTGCATTTAACCCATAGTGCCAGGAGTCTAGTACTAGGAGCAGCTATTGTACAGCGCCCGGGGAGCAATGGGAGTGAGGGGGGAAGGGGGATGTCCGGTGCCTTGCACAAGGGCACCACGGCATGGCAGGAGGTGAACTGGGACCTCTCCAAGTAGCAGTCCACACTCAATATTTAGGTCTGGTCGGGGACTTGAACCGGCAACCCTACGGCTCACAGTCCAACCCCTACTGACTGAGCTACTGTCGGACTAATTACTAAGTTGTCATGCATGGCATTTACTCTAACTTTTGTTGATTTATTTAGGACATATAATGCTTATTTTCAGGTTCATATTTGTATTTTGTCCCTCTCCTGTGACATGTTTACATGCTTTATTGTTCTAAAAGGTCTTTATTTTTCTCATACTGCCTGTGCTGCAGCATCTCTTTTCACCCTCTGTCTGAAACCAGAGCCCAGTCTGCTCTGATTGGTTAGCTGGCTGGCTGTGTTGTGATTGATCAACAGCTTAGAGATGTCCCGCCCCTTAGCCTATCACGTACAATGTGTTGGAGCGCTAGCCAATACAAGCTTAAGTGTCACATAGTGATGTCACAATGTTAAGGAAGTAAACAAATAAGTCCAATGGAGACGTTTCAGGTGTGGGGGGGGGGGAGTGTTCGGGAAGGAAATTCCCTTTGGGATTTGAGCCTTTGCAGACCATTTACATGCACATAAACCTATGTAACACAGCACGTGAAAGGTAAAACGCCTAAAAGCATAGTTGTGCCCCTTTAACAGTTGCTTTACCCCAAAATGATTTGTGTTGTGCAAAATCAGCATCTGACTGTTTGGTCCACCCTTATTTAACCATACACGGCTGTGTGATATGTTCAAGCAATTCTTGAGTTGATATTTGAATATCAAGTGTAGGTGGCAATATCAGGTTTTTGAGCTGTACAGTTCTAACACTAGATACATTTTATAGCTGTAGAAACAAAAAGTTTCCCTCTGTGCCCCACGGCTAATGCTCACTTGATTCTCTAAAAATGAAGTTTTGATCCCCCCTATTTTCTTTCTGGATCAGCATATTCATATAATGTACAGTAGGACAAATCTTGACATGACTGAATGGTAATATGTATGGCACTCCCTGAGCTCAGCATAAAACTGTGCCTGCCTGTCTGGAGGCTTAAGGAGAAAGCAATTATTATAAAGACGCATAGAAACAGTGTGGCCAGCCTACTGACTAGGTCTGTTGCAAGGAAGCAGCTATTTGCTTATAAACTAGCGTGTTGCCATCAGAAGCTATTTACTGCGTGTCCATTCTTTTCTTTAAGTTGTAACCCTTCAGATTTCAGTCCTGGTTAATTTGGTGACACCACTGCGGTCAAATAGTTTTGATAAAGAAGTCAATCCAAAATAATGACAATCGCTAATCAGATTTGACATTGCAAGTAGCTTTCCACACAACAGCAGAGCACAGTACTGTAGAGCTGGTTTACATGCTGAGGAGTGAGCAGTGTGTAGCCTGCAGCTGTTCATTTAACAGCTCACTGTGGCTGCTTCTTCTTTTTCCATTTCTCCCTTTCAAACATGTACAATCATCCCCTGACTGCAGAGTGCAGAAAAAGACTGTGACCATTGCATTTTTAACAATGATTTAAAATCACGGTCAGCACTAACCATTGTTAGCAACACATTGGGTTTCTAGTGGCTGCTAGAAATACTCATGTTTGAACGCTCTTAATGTAAAGCAATGGCAATAGGACACGCTATGTTT
This sequence comes from Gymnodraco acuticeps, assembly GCF_902827175.1. NCBI lineage: Eukaryota > Metazoa > Chordata > Actinopteri > Perciformes > Bathydraconidae > Gymnodraco > Gymnodraco acuticeps. The sequence goes on from NW_022990270.1 coordinate 1,788,250, forward strand.
GCATTAGCAGTAGCTAAAACAGCTCACAGTATATAACAAGTGAACATTGAGGATGTCATCAATAATATAGAGATTGAATTGCACTCCCTTACACAATGACCTGTAACTCCCTCATGCTATGTTGGTTATATAGATGAATCCAGCTTGGGAATGGAGGCCAATACTAATGACACCATATGCTCGTGAATGTAGACATATTGAAGGGTTATGGTAAAATAAATGCTGTCAATAAATAGTATAACATTTTTTTTGATTTCAGGACAATCTTAAGAATTGTAACTTTAAAGCAGGCGAGTTCATAGAGAGAACAATCCTCTTAACTGCCAGTTGGCTTTTCCACTGAATCTGTTGCCCAACAGCAGCTAGCAAGTTTTAGAGTTATGGGAAATCACATTACCTAAACTTTCCAGAAGTCAAACTTGTGTGGGATATGAAACCTGTTAAAGTCGTGGCTGATGACATTCCTGTAAGAGTAACAATATGGTTCTATCGTAATGCAAGTAATCAACAAGTATGACATTGCTTTGATTACAACAAATGCAGGATAAATGGATGACTTGAATTTCGAAGTCTCAGCAATGGTTTGGAAAACTGATGTGCGGTACTTTAACTTCAACTTGGCTATATCCTGTGAGTGTATCCTTTTAACCATCCATCAGGCAGGATGTTTGTTTATTTTTTTTATTTAAAATGTAATAAAGAAAGGAAGAAGAGACAGAAAAGCCCTCTGGATATTGTTGATACACCGATCTACAAGAACACTGTTAAAATAATGCAATTTGAAGATGGTTTGTTCAGATTGAAATATGTTGCCTCTTTCCTTTTGACAAATGTTTACAAAACGTTGTGTCTGTTGTGTCTCATTTCCAATTCTGACCACAATTTTTTGGGAATTGGCTGATATTTTTCTTAAAAATAGGTCAGTGGAAAAGGCTTTGGGAATCTGCCGTTGTTGTGCAGCTGTGTATTGGAAATCCAGGCAAGATAGGTCTTGTTCCGCTGGCGTCTGCAGCCTCAGTCCTAACGAGAACCAGATGCTCATGAATCAGACCATTGTGGCTGCACTTGCACTAAAAACTCCTCACATACACACATACACACACTCCCCCCACCTCCTCCTCATCATCCCCCTCTGCCCTTCTTCCACTCACTCGTACAGCCGCTCACCCACTCATTCTCTTTCTGCCAGGTTCCTGTTCAGGTCAGTAAACTTCAGAAGCAAACCCACCGGCCCGATGCTCGTGGCCACCTACTGGTCGGACCTGCCTATCAAGATAGACGCTGCATATGAAAACCCAGTGGAGGAAAACACAGTGTTCTTCGCAGGTATGCTGGAGAAATCAAGAAAGTTTCAAGGAGTTCAAGTTTCAAGGCTTTTATTACAGTGTAGTTATGACAATGAAGATCTTAGGTCACAGGCTATGATTCCCTTTACAGTATTGTTCCTACAAACTGAAACTGTAGGAGAAGCAGGAATTTTGCCTGAGCACTCTTCAGTGTGGTGTGCAGTCCTGTAACACTTAAGATATTTGACCATAGTTATTAGTGGTTTATGAAACATTCCTTGCATTTTATTAATATGACAACCTTCCTGAATACTGATGAACATTACAATGTATCAGCTTTGAGGAGATTAACAGCAGGGCTGGTTTGTCTGTAGAAGATGCATAACACCCTACATGGCTAAATGATGATCTCATGCTAAGATATAATACATTTGGTTAATATATTTGCAGCAATATGGGATGCTACCGTGATCACACAGTTCTGTTTTAACATACTTACCTTGGATTAATAAAACACATGTCTTCAGTGTTATTGTATCCCTGGTTCTGCTTTTCACTTACTCACTCTTCCCTCACAGGTAATGAGGTGTGGGTCTACAAAGCAGACGCGCTGCAGTCAGGCTATCCCAAGAGGCTCTCCAGCTTCGGACTTCCCACTGACCTGGAGAAAATTGACTCTGTCTTCAACTTCAGGAAGAACAGGAAGACTTACATGTTTGCTGGGGACCAATTCTGGAGGTGAGGAGGGGCAAAGATTATCTAAAAATGTGTTAGGCTCAAATCGTTGTCAGACACACCCTAGCTTGAGCTGTTGTGGTTATAATCTCTAGCTGCAAAACTTACGTCTGGATGTAGTTAGCAATTTGTGTGACCTGCTCTGTAAACAGCTCTGTGTGTGGTGTGTTTGTGTGTAATTTTAATCCACTCTCATTTTGGGTACAGATACAATGAAGATACAAAGACAATGGACGCTGGCTTCCCAAAACTTATTGCTGATTCTTGGAATGGTCTCCCAGATGACATCGACTCTTCCTTCAGTCTTAATGGCATTGGTAAAAAAAATATGTATTATCCCAACATTTGTGAATCTACAGGCTTGGTATGAATTAATGAAGGGACATTTGACTAGAAGCTAGCAGCATGTGTTATGAATCCATGACCAAAACCGTAACTGAGGTTTTTGAAGCATGGTCGTTTACATACTTAATATTACTGGAAACCATTTTCTTATGTTCACCATACATATACATTTAAATGTCTAACTGTATCTTCCGAGCAGCACTGGTTTCAAGCCCAGTCTGACCATATCACTAGCATGGCTGAAAATGAACCATATCGTTTCAAGCTTCAATGTTCAAGGTTCTTTATTGTCAAACTCACATAGCTACAGAGTAATTATGTCGTTGAAAATCTTAGGTCACAGGCTTCTCCAACAATGCAACACAATAATACAGAGAAGCAGACAATATTAAAATATACTATATTAAAAGTAATACAATAGTAATAGGGCAATACGAGTCTATATACAAGTTATTGGAATGATATATTAGATAGTTTCGTGACAATCTGAACACCACAAAGGTATGCTCATCATGTATACATGTTGTACAATAAAGTACACATCTCTCTCAGAAAGACTGAGACACAAATGGCATTCTCGGCCTGAAACTCTGTTTGAGTTTTGAAGAAGACCGAAGGGGAACAATTATTTGTGGTGTTTGTGGTGCTTTGATTAAAGCTGGTGCTCTGGGTGCTAATCTACACTTTTCAGACTAGCATTCCTTGTGGTTAGATTGCAGGGAAATCCAGTCAGCTCTATCAACATTCTGGCAATATGCCTCTGTCAATACAAACCCCTTATATACCACAACTCAGCAATTATGTTATCTAGCCAGAAAAGAACAGTTTCAGGGAGCTGACAAAGTAAAACAGGACAAAAGGGAGCAGTTCTGAAGTTAGGGAGTCGTCTTTGGCCTGATAGAAAACAGTGTGGGGGAGAGCAGTTTTTTGTATATCTCTCATGCATTAATGAGCTGTAAGTAAACACATTATCATGGTTAGCTTTAGGGCATTGCAACTTGCATGCAAGACATGTATGGTGGTCAATTCTTGTCATGACATCACTATTAAACTTCCCTTTAGGAGTCAACCATGAATCCTTGAGGTTAGAGGTGATATGCAGATTTTTAACTATGGCAGAAAACCAAGGATTTTTCCGTAACTGCTAGCCCAACTTACACAAATGAATGTAAGCATCAGGTAGCCCCTTCCCCACATAGTGAACAAACATATTACTATAAAGCAAGTCTGTGCCGCTCTACAGAGGTGCCTCTGTATGCCTCCCATTAGCATGATTCTGAGAGAGAGGCGTAACATTGACTTTAACAGAGTGTAAGGCTTTAAACCTTGATTATATGTAATTAGACTGTTGGTTTATATGATTATGCTAAAGCTTGATTATGTTGCTGTTACTACATGGTTAGTTTGACCTTGTTTTACACAGGCGTTTTTTAAACAACGTTGTGCTTGTTTCAAACAGATTACAGCTACTTCTTCAAAGGCAACCACTATTTCAAACTGGAAGACAGCAGCTTGAAGATCGTCAAGTTGGGTGAAATCACAAAGGACTGGCTCGGCTGTTGAGCATTTTCCAAAGAGTCTCACAACTAGTTAAATCATGTAATGACATCTGGCCTCATAAGGACATTGCCATAATAACGCACACAACTTGAGGTGGCCGCAGTGCACACGTTTTTATTCTGGCAACTCTGCACGCTTCTGTGGGAGACATGCCCCTTCCAGCCTGTATAACCAGCCTCCTGCTTTGTAGACAGGCACCTCGGGACCTTCTGCACAGGCAACATATGCAACTGGATATAATACTGTTTGATGTTGACATTTTGTTTTATATGCTGATGCAGATTTATTACAATATGTACTCCCCATTTGATTGTTTTATAGCTTTTGTATTTGTTTTTTAAAAACTCCGACATCAGGTATGTCAACACTGCCTTGAACGCAGTGCTATACTGTGCTGTGAGATATTGCCGTTGTTATGCAAATGTAATTCTGGAACGCTGTTTGACCCCATATGAAGAATTGATGTTGGCTTTGAATCACTTTTACTATGTCCAGTTTACTAAGTGCAGTTTTATAAATGTATGACTTTTATTTGATTTTCTCATTGTTGTTTAATACATTTGAAAAAAAATGAATTTGCACAATGTGTTTGACCGAAGATGGTGCTTTAGAGATAGTTTTTTGCATATAGTCCTATATATATACATTTTATATTCTCTGTGCTTATGTCTGACTACTTAGCATTCTCTGGATGTCAGAAAGTCGTATTCACAGGCACACATTATTCTCCATTTGGTTAGCACTTTGTATAGGACTGTAAAGGGACTGCTCAACCGCATTTCCCTACACTAATGGTACAGGGAGATTAAGGGCACAGGATGCCCGTAGAGTCTGTATTAGTTCGCTGCATGATGGAATCATGACAAGTACTGAGTAGTATTGTTTAATAATCTCTTTGGTAACACTTTATTTTGATAGTCCATAGTTAACACTCTACAAGTCATCAGTTGACATTCAACAACACTGTTTCAACAGACAAGTAACATGCATTTAACTAACTGCCAGTAGAATATAAGGTACATCTCAAGTGTTGATCAGATTTTACAAAAAGTGTGTGTTGACTGTCAACAGGTTTTTTGCAACAGGTTATTAACCGATATTCAACCTTACTATCTGTAGATTGTGAGTTCTTGTGAAAAACCTTTTTTTCTCAAGTGAATGCATTAGGCTTCTGTATTTATCTTATATATTAGTCAAATAAAACAGGAACAGGTGTTTATAACTCAAACATTACATACATAATGAATACATAAAGTTTGTGATCAGTTGTGCCAAACATCTCGCTGTATTCCCATGTCTGTTGCATATCATTAGTGGATGAATGTGTTCTGTTGATAGGTTATAGACTTTCTACTGTTCTCAACTGTTTTTCACTTTAATTGGATAGTCCTAACACATGCCTACAAACGCTTAGTGGAGAATGCCTACTAAAAGTATACTGATAGTCAACTCTAGATTAGTTGACGATCAACAGATAGTCAACTAAACTCTAAAGTTGCTTATCTGTTGATCACCAACTAATGCTTAATGTAATCTTTAGTTGACATCTTGACTCAACAGATTATCAACAGATAGTCAACATGACCCTGTTGACTTTCAACTGACAGATTGATTTTGAGTAGTTGATTGTCCATTTTGAAGATGTTGACACAATATACAGATAGTAAGGTTGAATATTGGTTAATACGCTGTTGACATGCTACTAAATGTCAACTGATGAGAGTGTTAAATATGGACTATCAAAATAAAGTGTTACCATCTATTTTTTTATATTCTGTTTTTCTCTTGGGTTTTAAAAATACCGTTGTGTTTTGTGTTGTTGTTATGCTTGTGCACTTTGTTACTGTCATCAATAAAGATGGTCAATATAATGTGGATCAGTGATAAACAAAGGAACAACATCCTATACTTGCGAAGAAAATTAAAGTGGGTTATTTATGCCATTATGAGCCTACACATTTTAAAAGCATGTGATTTCAGCAACCAAATACCTGTGGTGAAAGAAGTATCCAGGACATTGTATTGAGACCAAGTAGCAATACCAAACTGTTAAGTATATTCTTGCAAGTAGAGGTCCTGTATTCAAATATAAGTGAAAGTAGGTCCTACATAATAATCATTATCACAAAGTAATATACAGTATACAATAGTATCTCTCTATATATAAGTATACTAAACTATGTATTGCCACAAACTTAACATCTTATTTATGAGCTAATCCAGTTTTGATCAACATTTGAAAAATAAAAGTGGAGTAAAAAGTAAAACATTACCAAGTACAAGTTAGTGAATTGGAAGTATAAGGAAGCATTCAACTAAAACACAATACAACTAAATGTTATTACAAAAAGAGAAAGTAAAAATCTACTAAATACATTAAAAATAATAATAATAAAGAATTATGAAAACAATACAATGAATAGTATAAACAAATTGAATAAATACAAAAAATTATAATAATATGTAAAATAATAATAATAACCAAAACAAAAAAACATTACAAAAAAAGCCTTAGAGAGACGCCCCCCAACACATCAGAAGGGACACGAAAGATATGTAATATTCGTTCGGTGAGGAGGGGCTGCCGGGCTGGCCAGCCTGAGGGATACGCCCCCAACACCTCCGAGGGGCGTGGACATTTTTACTTGAAATAATATTAATTAAATCATAATTAAAATAATCAAATAAATTAAAATGATAATGAAATCCAACAAAATAAAAATAATAATATAATTCATAATACAATCATAAAAACTAACTTAAAATATATAAAGACATTTTATATGAAAATAAATGTTTCACTAAAACTACAGAAATGAAGTGATAAAAACAAGAATTAAATGCATTACTTTTAAAAAAACAAAACTTGAAGAAATATTGCATTATTAAATGTATTGCAACAAAACAAATAACATTTTAGAGTCAGTTGAGTAAGGAGGAATTATTTTTAGTTTACATTAATGTGTTATGCCTGCACCCTGCTGTTGTAAAGTGGGAGCAATGTTTTATATTGTGCATTTTCTATTAATAACATGTCCAAATAGCACATCTTGAAACTAAACCAGTGTTATTGTTTATTACATTTCTCTGAGCACGCTATTTTTCAGAACATTTATAAGTTATACTTTTGAAAAGTAGTGGGGACAAAATTGTCCATTTCAAAAAGTGCCGAAAATGACGCGTCTGGTAAAAAGGCAACTTTTCATTTCATACAGGTCTTTCATTATGGTCGAACAAAACACATTCGTTTATAAAACTGCGCCATCTTGTGGACATTTATAAGATCTTGTAAACAAAAATGTTTATATGTCACATTTTCCCTTTAAAATCGGCGCCATTTCACTGATTTGAAATACTTTTTTTATATATTGTTGGACATGTTATGCACATACTGATAAAAAAATACATATCTGATTCATAATCGGTTGCACAAAGCACATGCATGGGGACTGACAGCACACCATGTTGTCTTTATGCAGCATGGGAATTGTGATACAGGTTTATAAATACGTCAAATGCATTAACAGCATCCTGCACACACCATAATAAGGCTTCACAGATTGTATAAATGGATGCAAATCCGCTTGCAGGCTTTAAAAACACACTCGATGGGACTCGGACCCCGCTGCGACCACGTTGGAGGCGGAGCCTGAGACCGTCTGGTTCCGCTGCTCTGCGGTCGCGGTCGCCCGTAGGATCGTCTGATATGAGGAGAAATGTGAGAGCAAACACTCCGATGAGGAAGTGAAATGATAACATAACGGCGCCTCGACTAAAGCATTTGCCTATTTCTTCGCTCTCTGGATTGCAATGCCGCCGCTGCGAGTCTTCACCCTGCCGAGGCAACAGTCCCTGCTGCTGCCTGCGGTCATCAACCCGTTCGTGCAAGACACCAAACTCTCCAAAGCAGCTATCATTAAAGTGAGTATGTGGTTTCAGATCAATGGTCATGTTAAGGCAAGATTTGTTAGAATATAGTCATCGCTATACGGCTAACACACACATTGCTGTGTGAGATTACACACACACACAGGCTGCTGTGCAACCAGGGCCTGTAATCTTCTCCAATGAGGCTTTGACAATCGGCTTGTAAAGCACAAACAATGAGAGCCGTTGTGTGTTTTCTAGAAATCCATGCAGTGATGTGGATTCTGGACTCGTGCATAGGCATACGTCTGTGAAAAATGTAAACAGCCATAGGGTGGTTAACCACCCTGGCAGCAGTCTTCTCTGATTATGGTATGGCCTGTGATTTATTGTGTGTATGCATGTGCCCCTCTCCATGCAGTGTGTCCTCCTGGGGATCTTCCTGGTCCCTATTCGCGCTGTCCTTGTGTCCCTGGTTCTGATGGTGACATGGCCAGTGGCTTTCTTAATAACCTTCAACCATCCTGTGAAAGGAGCCGAACCAATGACAGGATGGAGACGGTAACTAGGACAAACAGCATCAGACTGTAACACAGCTTCCCACAGAGCTACACACCTCACAGGCACCTTCACACTCACCAGGCTGGCATGATGATATATGGCCTTGTGCATATCAGACTCACTCAATCATCTAAAAACATATGAATTGCAAACCAGTGTTTTGTTTACGTACACAATGTTTCTTTTTATTCACATAGTTACTAAAGTAAATTGAGCGTGGCCTAATGCGTGAACAGTTACCTGTGCTATAGTGTCCGGCTTTACTTACCTGTGCTGTATCATGCAAAGCAAATACATAGTCAAACCTTGCAGCCATTATTATAAATGACACTTCCCCCACACTGATACCCCATTCCGACCAAACCGGTTCCAGGGCCAGTTCGGAGCAAGTGCCTGATGTGAACCAGTTATTCCTGTTTACACTGCAGCAGGGCCGGTTCTTGGACCCGAATAACTAGTTCTTATTTGGCACCAAAAAACTGTAATCAAGAACCGAATACTTCAGGCTTACATTACGTTAGAGGGCCACTAACACTTACTTTTTTCTATAGCCTGTGAGCCGCCATGTTCAGTGCATTTCACTAAAGCAAGAGGTAGCAGAAGCATTGTGTTTGCTGGGTTCATAAACTGGACAGGAAACACAGCGCTGCAGCATATTCTCAAAATAATAGTTCCTGACGTGACTGGAAGAACGTGTAGCAGCTGGCATTATCGCCGAATCATGTTTGAGTTGATCACATCTGCACCACAAGCAGTACTCGGTTTCCCTCAGCTCTCAGAAAATAAAGAACCAGTGGTATTGGTGAGGCTTAATAAAAGCACCTGAAAGAGTAATTTATCTCTTTATGAACATAAACCACCATGGTTATTATTATTGGGTGGATTAATTAAACTGATCTTCCAGTTAGATCGTTGATCTCCATTCTTTTTTAAGACGGTATCTCAATATATTCTTCTGTGCGGAGAATACCATAGTTCTGTATTGATAAATACATTTGTAAAATATTGGATTGGGTTAGTTGTAAGACTGTAGATTTGTACCTCTGAGTACAAAACAGGGTGGGAGATTTTAAACGTTTCACTTGTGCAGATAGCAGCTGTTGTATACACAGTGGGCCGTTCTAACAGGGACATTCTTGTGGCCTTAGACTAAGGCTTTTTCTGTGATTATGACCAAACATGGTGTTGGTGGCGTAAACAAGAAAGAAGCTTATCTTCCTCACCTACTTATTGCTTAACTGTTACCATATTCCTCGGGGGGTTGGGAGGTAAACACTGAAGCTTATGTTTTACGCTGAAAGGAAACAGTGACTAAATACTCAAATGTAACTATTTGAATCAGTATTTGTTTTTTGAATGATAACTTAGAAAGTTCAAATAATTGATGTTTTAATGGTTTGTTCCTTGAATCATATAAGAGCCTGCACCGCTCTTTGTTGCTCTAAGCTTTCTGCATATGTAACCATTATAATTTAATCAGCTGATAGGACGTCAATGTGCTAATGGGAAGCTTTCTACTCTGAAATCTGCATTGCGTTGAGCTTCCTACACCAATGAGCAGCTTTTTAAAAGTCATGGGTTTGTATACTCTTGGAAAACGTTTTAAAAGTTACAGTTCACCATTTGTCATTTTGTCTTATGATGTCAATTGATCCTATGACTTAATATCCTTTCTCTAGATAATGAGGAAGTTACTGATAGATGCTAAGACTCTCAGCAAGAGAAGTACAAAGTGTTGCAACTCTTCCTGTTATTACAACTCTTGTGCTCAGGCATCTTGTTAACAAAGAAACTGACATTTTGCCCCCTGTGACACAGTAACCCTGGAAGTGATAATGATTAACACAGAAACAATGTAACATGGCTGATCCCAGTGTGGAACAAAGTAGTGCCTTTTGAGCTACACATTTATCATTCCTTGAAGGTCAACTATTAAGCAAAAATCCACCTTTTCATGTCTTTTACACATCAACATGTGTCCCCTCTTCTTCATGTCTCTTCTACATCAACATGTGTCCCCTCTTCTTCATGTCTCTTCTACATCAACATGTGTCCCCTCTTCTTCATGTCTCTTCTACATCAACATGTGTCCCCTCTTCTTCATGTCTCTTCTATATCAACATGTGTCCCCTCTTCTTCATGTCTCTTCTACATCAACATCTGTCCCCTCTTCTTCATGTCTCTTCTACATCAACATGTGTCCCCTCTTCTTCATGTCTCTTCTACATCAACATGTGTCCCCTCTTCTTCATGTCTCTTCTACATCAACATGTGTCCCCTCTTCTTCATGTCTCTTCTACATCAACATGTGGTCCCCTCTTCTTCATGTCTCTTCTACATCAACATGTGTCCCCTCTTCTTCATGTCTCTTCTACATCAACATGTGTCCCCTCTTCTCCATGTCTCTTCTACATCAACATGTGTCCCCTCTTCTTCATGTCTCTTCTACATCAACATGTGTCCCCTCTTCTTCATGTCTCTTCTACATCAACATGTGTCCCCTCTTCTTCATGTCTCTTCTACATCAACATGTGTCCCCTCTTCTTCATGTCTCTTCTACATCAACATGTGTCCCCTCTTCTTCATGTCTTTTATACATCAACATGTGTCCCCTCTTCTTCATGTCTCTTCTACATCAACATGTGTCCCCTCTTCTTCATGTCTCTTCTACATCAACATGTGTCCCCTCTTCTTCATGTCTCTTCTACATCAACATGTGTCCCCTCTTCTTCATGTCTCTTCTATATCAACATGTGTCCCCTCTTCTCCATGTCTCTTCTACATCAACATGTGTCCCCTCTTCTTCATGTCTCTTCTACATCAACATGTGTCCCCTCTTCTTCATGTCTCTTCTACATCACCATGTGTCCCCTCTGTGTAAAGAGATTCTGAAAGTTTCAGGAACAAAGATTCTCTCTCTTTTTGATCCATTTCTATAAAAACCTGTCTGAAAATGAGCTGATCAGATTTTGGCCACTTTATGATGTCATCACGATGTTTTGTCTTGTGTCATTAGCCAATCAGCAACCAAGGTAACCCCGCCCTCCCCCCACCTTATCACCTGAATCTCCTAGAGCACCATTGAGTTCTTTGTAACCAAATCTCTCTCAGAGGGGCGTGGGGAGGGGCTCCTTATTTTCATCTAAAGTAACAGACAGAGAATCAGCACTTTTGAAACAGGGCTGAAACAGAGGGGATTATGGGTAATGCTGCAATGATCTGTTTGGTGTTTGGAGCCATGTTTTGTATATATCTGAGACCTATAATATATTGATGAAAAACAGTATAACAGGGGACCTTTAAATGAAATAATAAAAAATGTTCTGTTCATCTCCAGGATCATGTGTCGGCGAGTGATGGCCGCCCTGGGGAGGGCATACTACTTCTGCATGGGCTTCAGAGTGGTGATCAAGGGCAGGCAGGTGGACAGCAGTGAGGCCCCCATCCTGGCTGTAGCCCCCCACTCCACCTTTTTCGATGGGATAGTGTGCATCGTTGCAGGCCTGCCCTCCACCGTCTCACGAGTGGAGAACCTGGCTACACCCATCTTTGGCAGTAAGATGATTATCATGTGATTTGCTGATTTGGTACAGGAAAGGCTGGGTGTGAACCTTTAAATAAACAGTCTAAGGTGTGAACTTGTCAAAATACGTGACAAATACAGAAGTGTGAAACCGCTTGTAGACATCTGACTGCAGAAGGCTTTGTTACATATGCAATGCAACGTTCTTATATTATAATATATTGGATACCTTTCAGTTTAAAAATCCCATTGGAACATATCCTTGTCAATCAGATATTATCTATTATTTACTTATGTGTTTTGTAAGGCGAGAATGCACTTTTTAAATATTACATTGATGTTTTTGAGAGTAGTGACAACTCTCATTTCAGTTCATTTCAAACCTTTATTTAATCAGATTGGTCCCATTGAGATCATAGATCTCTTTTTCAAGGGAGACCTGCAGCATATAGGTTCCACATGAAACATAAAACAATAAAGGACATCATACATTATATTTACAGGATACATTTACATAGTTATAGACATTTACAAGTGCCCATAGTATCAACGAGCATTTCATTTAGCCTAGCTTTAAAGACATGCAGAGGAATGAGATTGCTCAGTTTCAATTCTTGCTGAAGATTGTTCCAAGCAAGTGGAGCTGCGCACATAAAAGCTGTCTTACCTAAGACAGTCCTTGCTCTTGGCACATCTAACAATACTACATCATGCGATCTCAGACAATAGCTGCTTGCAACTCTCTGTGTGATCAGAGAGCAGATATAATACGGGAGTTTACCCAACAAAGCTTTATAAATAAACGTGTACCAATGACTGAGCCTCCGTACAGTAAGTGATGGCAGACCTGCCTTGGCATACAGGGTACAGTGATGTGTAAGTGCTTTACAATTTGGACAAATCTCAATGCGCTGTGATAGGCGGCATCTAACTTGTTCAGGCAATAGGCAGGTGCATTCACAACAAATCACCATAGTCCAGCACAGGTAAGAAGGTCACACTTTTCCTGGCCTCAAGCGAGAAACAGGACTTGTTTCTGAAAAAGAAACCTCTGAGTTTGTTTAATTGAATTGACACATAATAGTGAAAACATCAGTCGTTTACCATTTAATGGCTATTATGAGCTAATAAAGCCATGCAATTAACCAAGTTCTGGACATTTAACAATCAGAGAAGAATAGGACAAAAAAATAGTATTTTCCTCTGTTAAGTGTGTGTGTGTGTGTGTGTGTGTGTGTGTGTGTGTGTGTGTGTGTGTGTGTGTGTGTGTGTGTGTGTGTGTGTGTGTGTGTGTGTGTGTGTGTGTGTGTGTGTGTGTGTGTGTTGGTGTGTGTGTGTGTGTGTGTGTGTGTGTGTGTGTGTGGTGTGTGTGTGTGTGGTGTGTGTGTGTGTGTGTGTGTGTGTGTGTGTGTGTGTGTGCTGTGTGTGTGTGTGTGTGTGTGTGTGTGTGTGTGTGTGTGTGTGTGTGTGTGTGTGTGTGTGGTGTGTGTGTGTGTGTGTGTGTGTGTGTGTGTGTGTGTGTGTGTGTGTGTGTGTGTGTGTGTGTGTGTGTGTGTGTGTGTGTGTGTGTGTGTGTGTGTGTGTGTGTGTGTGTGTGGCTCTCTCTGCAGGGTTCGTGCGCTGTCTTCAGCCGGTGCTTGTGTCCAGGAAGGACCCCGACTCCAGGAAGAATACAATCCAGGAAATCGAGAGCAGAGCCAAGTCATTGGGACACTGGCCACAGGTCTGTACCAACACAAAACATCCTCTAATATTCATTTGGTATAATCATTTATTATAGCTGAAGAGACAACTCTAAGCTCGTCGTCGAAGAGCAGCGCCACAGGATAACTATGTTTCTTTTGAAACTGTACACGAGAGATAGACAAAGTAGATACAAATAAATACTGTTATTTCAAAAGCATCCTTTGAAATCTGCAGCAGCATTACATTGAAAACTTGATAAAACTTTAAGATCTTAACATTAACTTATGCTGTGTCCCTCAGGTTCTGATATTTCCAGAGGGAACCTGTACAAATCGCTCCTGTCTCATCACTTTCAAACAAGGTAAGATATACATGTACTGTAATGCCATGTAATCAAAATATCATTGTTTTCTTTTGTATCCAAACACGTTACAAGAACATTTTGATCAGACTGAGTAAACAATACAATTCCTATCTGACCTGACTTGGTGAAACATTTGCAAATGCAACATAAAGACTGCTAAGCACCTGCACTTTTGAAAGAACATCCATAACATTCATCTGTTTGCAACTTAAAACAAAAAAACAATTGTTCTAATAAATCATATTTCAATTACTTATAGACTATTCTTGCACTATTTCTATTATATTCAATTGTATTTGTATTTACTTGCACTATTTTATCTGTTTTATTGTGTTGCACTGTTGGAGGAGCCTGTGACGGAAGATTTTCATTGACATAACTACACTGTATCAAATGACAATAAAAGCCTTGAATCTTGAATAAAGCAAACTAGATCCTTTTGTAGCCTTTAGCACATGTAGCATTTTAGCTTGAATTGCACGACACTGAGCCGACTAACAGAAATGACACTTGATACTACTCTGCTCCATTCATTCACGATACAACGTGGTTTGTGTATTGACTGATACCCATACAACTGTGCTTATGACTACGATTCAGCTTTCATTGAGTCATAATGAGAAGCCTCCATTAATTCATCCACACTGTGTGTTCCCCACCTTCAGGTGCCTTTATCCCAGGGGTCCCTGTGCAGCCTGTGGTTATGAGATATCCCAACAAACTGGTAAGTGATTGTAAAACAGCGATTATATATTCAACCTTAGATTTTCCGAGCCAAATTCATAGCAACAATGTAATCATTTGCAAAGAGGGTAGTTGGAAGATAATTATATAAAGGCAGAGCCAAAGAGAAAATGCTTCCTGTTGGGGTGCAGTTCACACACTCACATTATTAATAGTCAGTTTATGTCCATTCAAGCAATTGTACATGGATTGTAAGCAGTCAGCTGAATTTGCACATACTTGAGGTAACTTTGTTGACATAATCTCTTAATGTTTACCTACACTATAAGCTCAGCTGTACCACACAACATCATGTATACCATTGTTTTTCAGTGTCAATGTTTAATGAAGCTTTATGTATGTTTCCCTGCAGGACACAGTGTCTTGGACTTGGCAGGGTTTCAGCTCGTGAGTGTGCTTTCTACAGTTTCTCATGTTTCACCTATAGTATGCATGTTTCCTGAAAGTGGTGCATGCCAGTACTCTAGACAAAACACACCATTCTAACTCAGTAACAAACACTATTGCTTTGTATTGCTACCACTGTAACCAACTGTCCTGCTTGTGTCATGCAGGAAAACGCTGCTGCTGCTAACTCTGAGCCAGCTGTACACCACAGTAGAGATAGAGGTAACAAACATTGCATCCTAATATACATCTAATTTTGTATAAGTATAATAAACTACATGCTCTTTTGGGTCCTTTTTAATATTGAAAAAATCTGTAAATTAAGAATGATATTATGTAATATTGTAGTCTTGTTATTTACTGGTAGACTCAGGTTATCTCTGTCATTGAATGTACTATACAAGTATGTGACCTTAATCTCTATGCTGTGATTTATATACTACATCAAAGTAAGCACAATATGTGTTTTTAGATTTGGCTTTCATTCAAAGGTTTAGGAGTTTTCTGCTTGACCTTCCCTGTGACCTTTTTTGTCTGTTCGTTCTTTTTTTTTAAGTTCCTGCCGACACATATCCCCACAGAGGAGGAAAAGAAATGCCCTCCTCTGTTTGCTAGCAGAGTGCGAGACAAAATGGCCCAGTAAGTGTTATTTGGTCTGAAATGCGAATTCCACTGTGTGTTGCTCAAGCACAAAATATAAGACTGTGTGACCTTAACAACACTTTTCCCCCCCTTGCCTACATACTGTTTCAAACTAGGAAGAGGCATCTTATAAAGGATAACAAACGTGAATTTGTACCATTATTTTTCCTCTTATCATACGTCTGTTTCAGGGTTTCCGTTAGCCGGTAATTACCGGTTTTTAGCTGGTAAAATTTATTAAAAACCGGTAAATTCAAAACCTGCCGGTCAAAATGTCTGGTAATAATTAGGGAGGCTCCGATAGATCGGCCGCCGGTCATTATCGGCCGATATTCACTCTTAATAGTTTGATCGGTGCTCTCTATAAAGGCCGATCAGGAGAGCTGGATCTGATCGATATGGACATAAACGCGAGTGAAGTATAACCGGACACGCGAGAGATATCAGATCAGCTGCTGAGTTAGACAGAGACACGCAGCTCTGCATAATCACCTGAAGCCCCGCCCACTGTTTAGCGAGCTGCAGGAGCTGCATGAGAAACTGACGGGCTGTCAGGAGAGAGAGGGAGGGAGAGGGGAAAAGAGAGGATCCGTTTCTCCCGTGTTATTATTCAAAGTTAATGTAAACTTTTGAATAATGTACGTTATCTACTACAAGTAGTTTGTTTGAATGTAATAATTATGTTGTTTGTGGAATAATTTATTGAAAAATGAATCTGAATTTTTCGATCTGTTACGATTATAAACTGAAGCAATATAAAAATGAGCCCCGTGAACTGAGTTTTAAACTGAAGCATATCTGCTCATAGTCCGGTAATTACCTGCTAACGGAAACTCTGCTACACAACTCTTATTATTATTATTGAAATATGACCGGTAATTTTCAAATGTGTCCGGTAAAATAAATTCTGCCCGGACATTTGACCGGCAAGAAAAAATCCTAGCGGAAACCCTGTTTGTATTATTGATACCAATTTTAAACTAATACTTCATGACTGATGCAACTGAGGGCTAGATTATTTTAGTTTTTAAGGTATCTGGTCACTGTTAGGTGTAGCTTGTTTTATCACTTGAGGCTCCTGTCCAAAATTAAACCGGTTTTATCCTTTTTAGACTTTGAGCGTGTTATTCATGCCTTTGTTTCTACGCGTCTAGATGACTGTAATGCACTTTATGCCGGCCTAAACAAGACCTCGCTGGCACGCCTGCAGCTGGTACAAAACGCTGCGGCTCGGCTGCTTACAGGAACACGCAAGCATGAGCACATCACACCCATTCTGGCTTCCCTCCACTGGCTTCCTGTCCATTTTAGAGTTCATTTTAAGATTGTCTTGTTTGTTTTTAAATCGCTTAATGGGCTGGCCCCTCAGTACATCTCCGACCTCCTAAAGGTGTACACCCCCTCAAGGGCTTTGAGGGGTCGGCTGATCAGCTGCGGCTGGTAGTCCCTAAAACCAAGAAAAAGACCAGGGGAGACCGAGCCTTCTCAGCGGTAGCCCCCAGGCTCTGGAACGACCTGCCCCCCCCATGTCAAATTCTCGCTCACCCTCCAAACTTTTAAGTCCCGTCTGAAGACCCACCTCTTTTCCCTCGCTTTCGAGTCAGTTTGAGCTGTTTTATCGATTTTTATGCTTTTATTGTCTGTCCATAGCCTTTGTGTACCTTTTATTCTTATGTTTGCCTTTTATCTATTTTTATGTGTGCCTTTTATCTATTAGTGTAATATTATATTTTTTTATAATGTTATCTTTGCTGTGAAGCTCTTCGGTAAATGTGCTATATAAATAGATTGGATTGGATTGTAAATGTGTCTGTAATATACATATCATTTCTCCAATTCTAGATGCGTTAGTAAGATATATTGTAAATACTTTCTGTTTAGTGTCTGGGCTTCAGCTATAGCTTCATGGGAGTGTTTAATTTCATGTCTTTTGATTGTACTTGTATTTTGGAAGAAAATATAAAGCAAGAGATACACAAACTGATATATGTTTATAAAAGCAATGCAGAACATTATCAAGTAAGTGGTGGAGTTTTAATATGATGGCCACCATTTTAATTTGACTAATATAAGTGTATAATGAGTTATTGCATTCCTCTTATCTGTATAAGCTTTGCATATCCCTCTGTTAGTTTACAGCTCTTTACAAGCATCACAAACATTACGCTGACCACCGTCTGCTTTCAGGGCTCTGGGAGTTCCAGTGACCGACCACACGTATGAAGACTGCCGCCTGATGATCTCAGCCGGTGAGCTAACGCTGCCCATGGAGGCCGGCCTGGTTGAGTTCACCAAAATTAGCCGTAAACTCAAGTAAGAACATCTCACTTAAGTGGGCATCGCCAGACAGGGACAAAAACTATTTGTTTTGAGCATGTGATTGAACCGTGTAACTGGAGAGCAATTATATAAAAGGTAAAACATGACCTACATAACAACCTCCTCTCTGTGCCCTGCTCCCTCAGCCTGAAGTGGGACATCGTGAAGAAGGAGCTGGAGGGCTTTGCGTCCATGGCCACTTCTTGTAAAGGAGGACGGATAAACATCGAGGAGTTTGCCTCCTTCCTGAAGCTACCTGTCAACCCGGCCCTCGAGGAGCTGTTCGCACTGTTTGACAGGGTGAGAGACATGTCAGATGTTTCGTTTTTATTTAACCAGAGCCACCGTAAATAGTACCATAAAGATGACACAATACTAATTTCCCTTTTGTTGAAACCCATGATGTTGGAATAAGTCTTGCTACAGTAAAATGACACACCCTGCAGGAAACACGCAATAAATATACTGGTTGACAGCTTAATGGGCAACAAGCTTAATATTAATTTACAGAATAAAATTACATCACTGAATATCCTGTGTACAGATGAGGGTAACATTGAAAGGTGTGGGTTCAGGATTTATACAGCCTGACAGAGGAAACTATGATCACATTTTGGCCTCTTTCACTGGAATGACTACAAGAGGTTTCAATAGCATAAAAACAGACTCTAACCTCTAGTTTGATGATCCCTTCCCCCCAGACAATCTATGCCTCATCATTTTCCAGTAACAGAGATTTACACATTCAATTCCAGATACTCCCTTAAACCCCCCATTACCTTTCCAATACTCCCTTAAACCCTTTCTTCTAAACTGTCGATGCTTGACAAAAGTTTATTTTTATGACTAGACCATTAAGGATATAAAAACATCCATCATAGTATGCTGCTACCGCTTCAAGTATTTTTTATTGCCGTCTCTTTGACCCTGTCTAGAACGGAGATGGCACCATAGACTTCAGAGAGTACGTTATCGGCGTGACCATCTTGTGTCGACCGGCCAACACCGAAGATGTGCTTCGCATGGCTTTTAAGGTATGGAAGATATATTGTGATATTACAGTGCTGCTACGAGGGACCGGAGAAATAGCAGTCATGTGTAAACATCACAGAATACAAACACACAGTAAATCAGGTCGCCCAAGGTAGTCCTCCATAGCACTGCTTTTCTGTGTGAAAACTGAATTCTTCAGAAATGCTCCACATTGATTATGCTGATTCAACGGCATCATACATTTTCTGCTAATATTTATTTGACGTGATTTTATGACTCTATCCTTGGAAAAAGTTATATGACCATGTAAAGCAGACCTTTCTGTAAATGAAATCTGTTACAAATTTGATGCGCAAGTCTAGAGTATAAAGGATTTTTACTTTTTGTACTCCACATCAATGACAATAATGTATACAGAAATCTAAATTGCTCTGACTTTATTGGAGCACAGCAGCCAGACAGTATTGTAGGAGGAACAGAGGCAGCATTCAGAGAGGCTTGGATAATGTCAATGTTAACAACGTGTGTCTGTTGTGGAGAGCATGGAGTCATTCGGCTGACCATAAGTTCAAATGTGGTTTGGACCAACTGGTGTTTATGTAAAATACTAAACTAAACCCATGCTTTTATCCAAAGCGACAAATTCAGAACAGCAGGAATCCTGCAAGTACATTGGCTTCAAATAAGCCTCACCATTTGAAGTGCTACATACTGAAACCTACAGTATAATATAGCACATCAACTTATTTCACACAATTTGAATAACATTCATCTCTCCTGAACATGCAAACATTTAAAACTCAAATACTTTTTTCATGCAGCTGTTCGATACGGACGAGGATGAGAGAATCACCCGGGAGGAGTTCACTGCTCTGCTGCGCTCAGCTCTGGGTGTGTCCAACATAAACATGGCCAAACTCTTCAAGGAGATTGATGCTGACGGCTCCGGTTTCATCACCTTCAGTGAGTAGACTGCTTTTAAATCTGATGCCGAGCTTGGTCCTTGTGTATTTTAATATGTGAATATGTGCAGTAAATACATTATAATTGACATACCTTATTGTAAGCTACATCCTTATGCTTTTCTCTGTGTCTGTGACTCCTAAGATGAATTTCAAAGCTTTGCCATGAGCCACCCGGAGTACGCCAAGCTCTTCACCACTTACCTGGAGCTTCAGAGATATCAAGCAATCCAGGAGGCGAATCCAGGCGAACTGGAGTTGTCCGGTCAGATTTCAGATATACAGGAAGAGAGCACCTCTGACAAAAAAGATGACTGAGACTCTCCTTGACTGCACTGAGAGACAAAACACTGTATCCACTGCACTGAGAAAAAAAACAAGCAAAATCTGCCCTCTGACTTTTATCACACTCATGTCATCCGCCACAGCAGAGCCATATTATATAATAGGTCATGTGCTTGCCTTTTTATAGATGGTTTAGAGTGCTTCTATTTTCAATTTTAGTGCCTTATAGAGATTTCAAAGAATCACTTCCCCAAGTCACTGCACAAAAATGTCGTATTGCAGATGTATCATCCTTAAAGTGTTATGTGTGGTTATCTGTATATCAGGAAAGAAACAAATGAAAATCTAGTTCTAGGATAATTTAAAAAAAAGTCCATGTTGGCACGGATCAGTGTTCTAACTTTTTAAACCCTGCAATCCTCTAACGTTATTGAAAGTGTTTTATGATATATTTAACTGTCTCACCCTGTTTTTGACTTAGATACACCTTTCTTTGTAGCCTGGGCTTACCGTTACTTGGACATAGATGAATATAGTGTTGTGTACCTTCTCCTTTGTCTTTGTGATCCTCTGTATAAGAGTAAAAAATATTGCCAAACCAACACCTTTTTAAATATAAGCAAAGAGTCCTTGTTCCTCTGTGTTGCAGTATAATTAGTGTACAGTAAGCTTTATTAAGATCTTTGCAATCTGGCAACCTGCAGATGTTCCGTATTAAAACTATGTCTAGGAAGAGCATACATGCTGTGCATTACACTTTTTTCCAGTGCTCAGGGACACAGACCTTGTTTAATTAGCCAGAGGTTTGCTTTGCATGTGTATCTATTTGCATTTCTACTGAAGACTGTAGTTGCTGAGACAGCAGCACGTCTACGCAGCTTTAAGTGAACTAAAGCCAAGCAACCACTGAAAATAGGGCAATTTGTGAGCAAAAAGGAAACAGTGCTTCTCCACAACAGCATATCCCAGCGGGGTGTGCTTTCAGATTAACTAGCGGCACTGTTATTTATTTAGCAAGGTGCGTTGCAATTATGTGATTTCTTTTTTGTTAACACAGCAAAGTTTGCTTTTTAAATAAAACAAGAATGCAATTTTAATATTGCCTCGGTTTTTATGTTTACAACACAGGGAACTTGTAATGACTTCTGTAGGCTTTGCTTATAATGAGGCTGTTTACAATTAAGGGGCTACATCTGTACCTTTAGTTCTCTAAACCACCACCAGGTGCCAGTAGTGACCTGCAACAATTAATATGTTGTTGTTCTGCTTGTGAGCGCCTCTTTGAGTTTTAACCCTTTGTCATTTTGGCCTGTTCTTTAAATTAATGGTAGAGCTAAACAATAAAGGAAGTTGGGTTTGTAATGCACCATGTATTAGTAAGGGTTAAATATTCTGCAAGTGTGCGTGGAAATGTTACATTAATCATGAAAAACAATTACTTACTGAAAAGAAAAAATTCATCTTGAATTTTTTTTTCAGTAAGTTCATATTTCAAGAAATATATTTTAAAATGGGGTTTAATTCAAATAAACCTCAGCAATATCTTTACAAAAGTCATTTGCTCTGACTGTTGTGCTATATTTTCTACTGTTTCACCATTGCATTTGTTCATTTGACCTTTCTGGGCTCCTTTCTGTTTTCATCACAGCTGAGGAAATAGACTGATTCTTGAAATGGTGCAGTATGTGTGTGAAAATGTTTTATCTTTAAAGAAACATCTAATGGCTATAATGAATGATATTTGAAAAACAATGTACTGTGATGTGTTGTTTAAGATTATGCAAGTTTAACTTTGTTTTCATATACTAAAAGGCATGTCATCACAAATCACATGTAAATAAGTGTACAAAGAATAAACATTTTCATCTGATGGCACTTCTTTTTGAAACAAATGAGTCTGACAGTAAAACATACATTTTTCATCACTTTTTGTAATGCATATTCAAGCCCAACTGCTGCTAGGAGAGTCTGTAAGGAGGCCATGATGCTAATATATGCTGTTCTAAATACAAGTAACGTGAACGTGCTCTCACACAAAAAGAGAAGCAATGCAATCGCTCCATATGCACAGAGGAGGCTGAAATGAATGATGGAGAGTGGGTCGCTTCATTAAAAGCCCGCTGTTAGACAAACTGTGATTACCAGCTGTGATTTCCACCTTCAATTTGTTTTAACCTTTTCAAACGTACAGAGGCTCATTTCATTTTAATCAAAATTGATGAGATGGCATGGAATCAATTAATTCACATTGTTGCTGCGCTTACAACAGTGTGATTCCTTCCCCTACTTACCCGCTCTCCCCTAAACCCTCCATCCTCCCTTTTTCCTCGGCATGGCTGTTGTATATTGTCGTATCCATTTCAGCACAGCCTGCGGGGTGATCCTGTCGCAGTAGATTGTGGGAGATATGTGTTGATAATGCGATTTGGTCTCCTCAGTACCAGAGTGAGTGAGCAGCCTCTGTTTGTGGTCGAAGGCTGGACACAGGCCTCATTCGGGGGGGGGGCTCACTGTGCCGGGCTGGAAGAAAGGTCAGCCCCGACAGGCCTCGCTGTTTAATAGATGTGACATTACTGTGTGTCTCAATTGAGGCAGGTAGCCCAGCTTTCTCAGGGCAAATGTGGATCAGTCCTCGTTACCCATCCATACCCAACCGGGCATTTCGTTCAAACCCTTTGGTGGTATGTTACCTACTGTATAGTGTTGATAGCTTAAAGAGGAAGAATTTGAAATGCATAAGGTATTTATGGAGGACATTACGCTCATCTTCAGGTTCATATTTGAATTAAGTGCCTCTACTGTGACATGTCTCCATGCTTTAATGTTGAAAAAGGTTTTGATTTCTCTCATATTGCCTGTGCTGCAGCACCTCTTTCCACCCTGTGGGTGTTTCTCAATGTCGAGGACGCTTCCTTGGTAGGACATGTCCCTCCGAGTCAGGTCCTTCAGAAGTGAGGCAAAGATCCTTCCTAGCCTCGGAAAATGAAGAATGGTGGAACAGGCTAACAGGTGTGCGTCATATGCGAGGCCCCGCCTTAAATGGAGCGCGATTTCCGCCAAAGATTTTGGAAATTGGTCCGTGCGCAAAGCATTGTGGGGATTTTAAGACCGCGGAGGATACACATGCAGCCTCGAAATTTCCCGCAATGAAGGACGCCGGCCTCGGTAGAATTCCAAGCATCCTGGACATTGGAACAGTCGTTCGGCGGGACTCGATAACGTAGCATCCTTGAAATAGTGGCTCTGGAGCAGCTTTCCTCGACATTGAGAAACACCCTCTGTCTGAAACCAGAGCCCAGTCTGCTCTGATTGGTTAGCTGGCCGGCTCTGTTGTGATTGGTCAACTGCTTAGAGATGTTCCGCCTCTTAACCTATTACGTACAATGTGTTGGAGCTCTAGCCAACAGAAGCAATATTGTTACATAGTGATGTCACTATGTTAGGGAAGTAAACAAAGAGTCCAATGGAGGGATTTCAGTCAGAGGGGGGAGTGTGCTGGAGAGAAACTACTTCTGGAGGGAACACAGTGATTTTTGCTTATGCAGATCTTTTACATGAACAAAGACCTATAATAAAAAACACTTCAGGGAAACCCCCAAAAAGCATAATATGGCCTCTTTAAATTCCAACTAAAATTAATGACCACATTAATTACGAGTATGAGCGAATGTTTTATATCTACAAATAAAACATATGCAGACTTCACGCAAAACATGACTGTTACCAGCATGACTACAATACAATACAGTAACAGAGGGTAGATTTGATATGTATTGTAAACATTTATGTTCCCATCCATCAAGAGTACGAATGCTCTTTTTACAGCTTCACATAACATCTGAAAAAGGCATACTTCCAAATACAAGTTTGTCCTGCATGACATAACAGACGGATTCATTGACAGTGCCAATAGTTCAACGGGCGAAAAAAAGCAATTGGGTATGTTCATATTTTGGGAGCATTATACAAGAGGAAGAAATTATGTTGGCTTTATGTTCCTATAGGAATTGTTCTTCCTGGCTATAGCAACAGGATACCTGTTGTATACTCCTACCACCCTTCCTTTGTCCTGAATGACGAACATGGATGTATAGGTCAAAACATTAAAATGCAGGTCAGAGGTTAGTTTCTGGCTTCCATTACTTAGTGAGCTGAAACACTGTTACCGCTAAATCGAGCGAGGACATTTCAAGTTAAGGTTAATTATCTTATTTCTCACAAATGGAAACAAGGCCTTTGATCGGTAATGAACAAGAGTATGCTTTCATTGAGTGAAATATTCAAAACCAAAATGTCTTCTTCTTCATGGACGTATACATCCTCTGATGAACATATTATACATGTTTGTGCTTTGTTTTATATACATTCAACTCTAATTAAGCAGGTCATACGGGTGCTAAGTTGCCAAACTCTCGAACTTTGAGATGTCCAGTATAATTTACAACAGGATTTTCTCGATTTGAACAATGCTTGGCAGCACAACGTCCCTTTGTAGCGATGGACCCACTGATACTTGGCTTCAGTCCATCTACTCTGCGCAAAGGGTTTGTTGAACTCCGATGGGTGTTAGCTCAGAGACACATGCTGTGGAAGTCTCCGCATCTCGACCACCTTGGACTCCTGCAGCACTGAGCCTGGCACGCTGTCTCCCTCAGTTCCTCCAAACCTCATTGTTACATTTCCTTACAGAACCAGATGACACCTTGTTGATATTCTCTCTCTTATGCTCTCATGAAAGTGATTGTTTCCCATTTCCTGTGTGATGGTTCTAGACTAGAGGAGCAGTAAAGGTCCCAGGGAGGGCAAGGTTTGGGGTATAAAACTTCAGCGGCCTAACGTCGCTATCTGCAGGCCAGGTTTGTTTCCGTGCTCAATGTTTTGTTTCACATCTCTGCGTTTCATTCTTTTCCAGAGACTGGCAAAAACGTTTCCTGTGTAATATTCGTGTGCTTCCAAACAAACTCAAACGTGAGACGAGGAAAAAACATTTTCAATCACTCATACTAATATTTATCTTTTTTATTCCTCGGAACTGAGTGACACAAAGGATGATGTGTAACAGGGTTTGTGACAGTGCAACAATATATCTTATGCAACAATTACATGAGAGAACATAAGAAATGAAAGTATGGAAATTAAAAAATGTGTCTCTTATGGGAGTTGTACGTACTTGGACTCTTAATGGGAGTCTTGTCAATCAATCACAGCTTTTTTTCTCACAGTTTAAACACATGATGCCAATCCTCCTGCTGACAAGCCTCCCTCTTTGTGCCCCCTAATTACAACCCAGCCTTCAAAGTTGACTTGTGCATGCCCCCTATTGTGTTCTTCATTCACCAGTTGCTTGGAGATTGAAGGGGTGTGCACTCCTGAAAGATACAACTCTTTGATATATAGATGAAGGACACCGCCAGGAAAGTGATTATTATTATAAGCGTTTTGAGGACAATAGCACCACATTCTTACTGATTATGTTTTCCCTTTTGAGAGTAGGTGTTGGCTGAAGGACAGGATAAGATGCTGCTAATGAACTCACTTCACTATCCTGCACCTTTTGTGGGTAAATGTAAACCATATTTCCCAGATGTGCTGCGTTCTGCTCAGAAATGTTCCCCCTGTGACTGGACATCTGACTCACACTGCTTTTATTTTCACTGAATGTATGTCAAACAGCATGTAGAGTATAAGACTTAACATTGCTGAGGTGCTTAAGTTGTTGCAGATACTAGTAAAGCCTAGAATTTACTGACACCCTTATGTGAGATTTAAAACATGAAGTTTAACAGGGTGCAGGACAAAACAAACCCCATTCAATGCTATTACCATGACCTGATTAGCATGCGGTAACCTGTTGCTTTAAGTCCATGGAATTACAGCATATATTTCCAAACAAACTGCGACAAGATGTTTATGATATATTTTCTGTCCCTTGATTTTTACAAATAATCTACACAACAAAACACATGTTGAACTATCTGTTCATATACTGTTAGCAACATGGCAGCCGGTAGCATTCTAGCTTTTAGATACTGTCCAAAGCAAAACAAATGATATCTCAGTTCTATAAAGAAGGCAGATCACACAGTAGTTTTAATAGATAAGCAAGTTGTAGGCAGGCTTTGTTACTAACTGGTCCAGCTTTGTACAAATAACTTTTGATCACTGTACTTCTTCACTTTCTTTGCCTCCTTTGTCAACTGGGCTTTTCTGCTGGTAGAGTTTCCACAGTAGATGTTACACTGGTTGTTCTGCTAATGTACATGGAGATGGTAAGTGAAAGCTATTTAGTTAAAGCTCCTATTAGGGAAATGCTCTCTGTTAATAAAGTGTATTTATTCTGAGAGCCATTTAAAAAAACATTGACAATTGAGGCTTATTAAGAACCAATCTAAAGCCAATGTAGTTATTATTACACAGTCACCATGAACCATTTACTTCATAATGATAAGTTAAATCAAAAGCTGTCTGTTTCCACTTTAATTAAGTATCAACAAGTACAAATACATTTTTCCTGCGAGTTCTGACTCGCACAGAACATACAGTATAAGCCTTTTTTACACAAAACCATTATGACCTGTCATAGGAGAAAAAACAAGGGGTTAAAATAGAAGTCAAAGCAGCTATCTGGAGTTCAGCCATAAATTCATTGTTTAGTGCTGTGCTTTTCCTATTATGACAGGTTAAAATGTTTTCCGTGAAAAAGGACTATGTGGAGTTGAGTTGTTTAAAACATCTGATAAATGCTTATTATGAGTCATTCTCAATTTGAACTGGTGTTAGAGCACGTTTTACGATGAAGGGTTGATGCAAATAGCAGAGGGACTATACTGCAGCATATGTTCATGTAGAGAAAGGTTGTGTGTGTGTGTGTGTGTGTGTGTGTGTGTGTGTGTGTGTGTGTGTGTGTGTGTGTGTGTGTGTGTGTGTGTGTGTGTGTGTGTGTGTGTGTGTGTGAATAAGTCGTTTATTAGGTATTGTAAAGGAGTAGCAGTAACCACATCTGCAAAGGAACAGAAAGGAACAACAGAGACCTCTTCTGTGACCCTAACCAAATGCACAGGTTAAATCCAGAGGGTCATACTGTGACTGCTGAGAGGCTGCGTCTTGTTTCATTAGCATCTCATCCACAGGTCAACATGGACAAACCCAGACCTTAAGAAAGAGGAAGGAGGTCTCAATAATTGCAGCTGGAATCCAGGATGATGGATGTAACTGCACGTCTTTAAATCATGATGATTGGTACTTTTTATAGTTTATTCTCAATCTGCTATACATCTGTGAGTTACTTTTAAGGGAGGATCAAACTATGCTGCTGCACATTAAAATGATTAGAAAACCCGGTCTTACACCATCACACATGTTTAGAAAGACACCAACCATCAAACACTATCATGATGTTAACACAAAAAACGTGGTGATTCTTGACAGATACCTGGCAATACAAAACAAAGTGCAAAAGAATATAACTAATTCAAGAGAAGACAACAGTAATAACACATTATCCTTCCTTGTTACCTGGTCCTTTGCTTTACCATCACTGCAGTTATTCAATCTTCTCAAACAAAACGCCCAAAACCAAACCTATTAGGGTTTTATAAAACAAGCAATGGAGAGCAAAGAGGACATTCATTGACTTTAATGGGATGAACTGATCAACCATATCTAATAAAAATCATTGCCCCTGGCTAAAGCTGCTGTAGAATTGAATTACACATGGAACACAGTGCTTTCATGGCTTCTTAGAAAACCGTAATTCAATATGTTTAGTACAGAGAAGAAACAGATAAAGTCAAAATTAAAACATTACAAAAAGTTTTGTTGGACCTGAAATGCAAGCACTAAGATAATTCTGAAGGTAAAATGCTCATGTCTCTTGGTAAATTATATATCTATGCCAGTCTGAAAAGCAAAGACAGGATATGTCTTTTTATTCTGCTCTTGACAAATTCTTCTTAAAATAGACGCCCACGTCCATCCTTTATAAAGTGTTTTTAACAAGAATAAGTTCTTTATTAAATATCATATTATGTTTACGCGGATTAATGGTAATACCAATATTGTCCCTGATGATTGTTGCCCTTGCAGGTCTGAAGTGGATGCACAAGTTTATGGGAACTTGAGTTCTGACAAAAAAAAAAAAAAAACTATCCTACCAGATCCGCATGAAACTGGAGAGAAAGTGTTCAATTAAAAAACATCACGTGGAAGAGAGATAGGAAACCGATTTAAAAGCTCGGTTTTGTATGTCGTCCCTGCTGGAGAAGGCGAGTCTTATAGTTCCTTCAGAATGGGCAGTCTTCCTTCAGATGCATCTGGACAACAGCAGCATCGGGTCATGGAGAAGTGTCCCTAGATTCACCAAGTACGGAGGACATCCTTTCAACTGCAGACCTTTATTTAGCAACGGTGATATATTCAAATAACGATTTGTATTTCTCATTATGATGCTTATTTGTAGGTTGTTGTTTGATTGACTGTTTAGCGCGCTTTATGCTCTGCGCGCATGGAGAGGCAACAGCTCTGAAGTATAGTTCACCTGCTATAGCTGTGCATCAGACCACAAAAACAACGTTTCATCTTAATGCTTTTCGTGTATTCATACCACGGTCTTACTTTTGAGGAATAATTTAACCTAACCCCTTGCCTCACTTGTATTTCTCTCTGTACTTAAACTTTACGCACACACATCAAACCTCTCCAAACTCTGTTTCTCTTCCCTCTTCTCCAGCAAATGTATGCGGGGGTATCAACTCAAGTTTGGGTGGCGAATTATCGCTTATCCAGCTGCTGTCCGCGGGATTTCCAACCTTAAGCGCATCGACTCAGACCCTGAGCTCTGCAAGTACCCGCAGGGTGCTGCGAGAGCACCGGGGAGAAGATGAATATCCAGGTTGTGCCAGAACACAAGCTCTCATCGGTGGCCCCGCTGAAGCAGTGCAATGTGGAGAAAAGGGAGGTAGAACTGATACTGGTGAAGGACCAGAATGGCGTCCAGTACACCAGTTCCTCCATCATCCCCTCCCCTGGCCACCTCGCAGGTCCCCCCGGAGCCACCGAGGAGGAACGAGAAACTTGGGGCAAGAAAATGGACTTTCTCCTGTCGGTTATTGGCTTCGCGGTGGACCTGGCCAATGTTTGGAGATTTCCCTATTTGTGCTACAAGAATGGAGGAGGTGAGTACACCATGTTTTTGTTATCTGTTGAGATGCTTCAACATTTCGAAGAGGTCACACAATTTTGATTAATGTAAGAAGTCCTTGAAGTAACACAAGTTATTATCAGCCCCTCCAGTGAAATGATAGGAGTTTTTCTTCATTGGTGTTCTCTTATTTAGGGATCAGGCAAAGCACCTCTAATTTTTACTTTGAAATCTTTCAAAAATGCAAATGTGTTGACAATGCAATTACTTGTTAATCTCTTTGGATTTAGATTCAGAGTTAAGGTATTTTAACATGTTGTTGTTCCAACTCTAGTTCCTTTAATCTTGTTTGATTAACTTTCTAATAGTCCCAAGTGTATTGATGTGGAAGTGAATTTACTGTAGCTTACATGAAGAAGGACATTCCTCATTTCATCAAGGCCTGCACATAGAAACAGTCAGAGAGTTGAAAGTGATGATGGCTCGCCAGATTCATTTTATTTATTTTTTTACAACTCCCAATGTATCCACACATATAAATAATACAGCTTACAAATATAGGTGCCTGGATCTTTGGTTAAGAAATAACCACCCTTAAAAACTAAGGTGCACAGTAGTGAGGCGGGGAAAAGTAACAGGTGGTTTTGAAGTGTTTCTATTTCTGTGTTTCTTTCATGTGTTAAAAAATATGACGAAAACGGTCATAATAAATTAACTATGTTGTTATTTTCAAGTGGCACCTTGTAAACTGGGATCGGCTCCAGCCCCAATGACACTGTAAACAAGCAGTTGAATGGATGGATGCATTTTAAAGTTGCTTTAATGTTGTGCCACTTTCAGTGCAGCTGCACCACAGTGAGAGGAAGAGGGTGTATATAGTTGAATCAATGAAAGATTGTCTTGTATTGTTTCACCATCAACAGAGGGCTCATATGTGTCCACTCACATGGCCAAAATCAACATGTTGTGCCCACAGGGTTAGCTCCACCTCTGGCCTGTCAATCATACTGGCCCTCAGCTAAATGTATTCATTAGTGTAGATAATGTGTCATTTGTGATGGACAGTGTCCAGAACAATTAAATTACAGGGGGTCATTTCCTTGTTGGTGGACAGTCAACTGAGGCACAGCATGAAAATAGCTTTAAGCCTTCCTGCTTCCGTTGTTTTTTCCAACAATGTCAAGTCCCCAAACCACCACTTTAGTATAGCATTCATATCCTCATTATACACCTATCCTATATCAGTGTTTTACTGTAAGCAAAACAAAAGACATATGAGCGATTAAATAAACATTAGGGCTGTCAAACGATTAACATTTTTAATCAGATTAATCACAGCTTAAAAATTAATTAATCATAATTAATCACCATTCGAACTATGTCCAAAATATGCCATTTATTTATGTATATTGTTGTGGGAATGGAAAGATAAATGAAATAAGGCGGATATATCCATTTAACATGTTTATTGTAACATTTTTCTGTGTGTCAAAATGAAAGAGAGCACCTATCAATCATCAAACCGTGGGGTCTTAATTCATTACTTGTTGATTTCTATCAACGGGGGAGTAGGCCTACTTCAGGAAAGTCGACGGGCGGCGGCTAGTGGAGTACTTCGTGACCACAGAGTGTGAACGTTGTGATCAGCTGTTTTAGCACAGTTCTCCAGTGAAGGGGGGGAGTCTCCCTCAGCAGCCAGTTGGCGTAGTTTTGGCACAATTCCGTTGTACAGACCGACGTTAACAGCAGCCCTGTCTGTGCACACGGAGACCGACTCTGTCGTCCGGTGATCTAACTGCCTTCTGGAAAAGCTTCACAAGTACGTCGGTACGCAAATGCGCTCTGTGACACAAGTACGCATTTCAGATTACGCACATAACCTGCGTACCAGTTATGTGCACCCCTGTACTACAGCAAAAGTATTCTCCGTCGAGACTTCCTGCAACAACACCACGCCGTTATCTTGATTCTGATTGGCCAGAAGACATTATCAACGATGTTCTATTGAGAAGACGATCACTACGTGACAAAAGTTTTCAAAACCGTTTCTGGTCTTCGGTATTTCCAGACAAGTGGCTACTGAAATCAATCTTACTATAACTGCTTGTCTGTGCAATTTACTCCGCGAGTTGGCGGACTTTATTTTGCTTACTTTAACATCATTTTTCATGGTGGGGCTAAGCCATTTCTTGGTATGGGTGTAGCCTACCCCAGCCATACCCTGGCGCTGCCACTGGTGGCACGTATGGGGCGGGCCATTCTGCACATGCGTTAAATGCGTTAAATATTTTAATGCAATTAATTCAAAAAATTAATTACCGCCATTAACGCGATAATTTTGACAACATTAATAAAAATACATACGACATGTAAGCATGAAATGTAATTATTTCTCTTTCCAGGTGCCTTTTTGATCCCGTACGTTCTTTTCCTGGTCATTGCGGGGATGCCATTGTTCTACATGGAGCTTGCCTTGGGCCAGTACAACAGGGAAGGGGCAGCTACAGTTTGGAAGATTTGCCCTGCCTTTAAAGGTGAGCTGTAACACACATGTGAACCTGCC
The DNA here is from genome assembly GCF_902827175.1 of Gymnodraco acuticeps. NCBI lineage: Eukaryota > Metazoa > Chordata > Actinopteri > Perciformes > Bathydraconidae > Gymnodraco > Gymnodraco acuticeps. The sequence continues at coordinate 1,820,211 of NW_022990270.1, forward strand.
TGTCTAACCTCTTAAACAGTGCTGCATAAAGCAGTCATCCTCCTTTTCTTTGCTTCTCTTCAGTGTCTTGCCCTTTAATTGCATCCCTTTGTTCTTGTCCTTTAATCTTCAAAGGTTCAGAAGTGTCACTTGTGACTAATCTCTCTGTATCTCCACCTCTTTCTCCGTTTCACCTCTCTGTATGTTCATGATCCCTTTCAACCTTATACCCCTGTCTATTGTTTTCAAATGTCGACTTGAGAAATGAGTAAAGCAAACCTTGCTGCGTTTTACAGATGCACACCAGCCTGACTTCTTCTTAGAAGTGTGATGGTTTAAACAACAGATTGTTATTATTTTAAGTGTCACGTTGAAAACGCTGTCAGATAAGTACCCGGGTGAGTCTGCACTCACACACACACATTGAACCACCACTCACTGATTGTATTGGCTTCAGCACCGAGGAGGGAGATGAGTGGATGATAGATTAACGGCTTCTCCGTCTTCACGTGAAGATATAACATTCCAGTGGAGACAAAAACAACCACTCATCCCATCATTTACTTGTGCCAAATGATGAATAGCAGCTCTCAGTGAAAATGTGTGAATAGTAAGTTTGATAAATTACGATGTGAATGTTCCCTTCACTGCTGAGGGAAAGATATGTGTACCTACCTCATGGTGATGATATGACTGTGAATCGGACTGAAAACATTATATTACATGTTTTTTAGCCTGTACTTTTAACCTAAGAGACTTACATACACTTTGATCTGGGGTTAAGTATCTTGCCCAATGACATGTGGACTGCAGGGGCTTGGGATTGAACCGCAGACCCTCCGATCGGTAGACGACCTTTTCTTCAGTCGTATGTCGTAAGGAGCACAAGGCGTCAGATTAAAGGAAAAAAATTGCAACAATATACACTGAAAACACTGAAGCATTGACTTTAATGAAAGAATACTCTTAAGTTTAAATAGATTCAACTTAATATTATTGCTTTCAACTAACCTATTACAGTGATGTGAAATGTGTTGACATAAAACATTTCATTAAAGTCAATGCTTCAGTTGTTTAAGTATACCGACAACAATTAACTGTAGGCAACGTTGTATTCTTTATAACAGCAAAAAAAGGAAAAATTCCAAAAGCATTCAAGAACTCAGAAATAGTTTACAATACAAATATTACTTTATTCTCAGAATACTGACTATAACATCTAAATTCATCTAAATGTTGCACCTGTGGTCCACTTCAGTTTGCTATTTTGCATAATAGGTGACCTTTAGGTGAACTTGCACTTTGTGACTGTAAGAAATGTTTTTGTTCCTCCTCACTAATACCTCTGTGTTCCTCAGGTGTGGGCTACACTGTGATCATCATAGCCCTGTATGTTGGCTTCTACTACAATGTCATCATCGCCTGGTCCCTCTACTACCTGTACTCCTCCATGACCAGGGATCTGCCGTGGCTGTTATGTGGAAACATCTGGAACAGCCTGAACTGCACGGACCCCAAAGCCGTCAACGGGTCCCTCCTTGGCAACGGGTCCTACGCCAAGTACAAGATGACCCCGGCAGCAGAGTTTTATGAGTGAGTGATTTCAGAGTCATTCATTTTACTGTACGGCCCATTGCATGATTAACATGTAATACAACCGTAGGAAAAGGGTTACCTTGGTTGGTTATAGGCCAAAGGTTACACAAGCCAAAACATCGTTATGACATCATAAAGTGGCCAAAATTTGATCAGCTCATTTTCAGACAGGTTTTTATGAATGGATCAGGACAAAAAGTGAGCTAATCTTTTTTCCTGAAACTTTCAGAATCTCTTTCCACAGAGGGGACACATGGTTATGTATAAAAGACATGAAAAGTGAATTTTGCATAATAGGTGACCTTTTTGGAAAACCGGACTTTATCACGAATCAGCAGTAATATCCTGTTAAAGCATCATACCAATGAAATTCCCTCAAAACAAATGAATGGCATAAAACACATCACAAGAAGCTATTTGGTGAATGTCAAAAGGCTACATGGATATATGCTACTATTTAATTATTTGTTAAGACTACATTTACGATTGCAATAAGATAACATCTGCATGTAAATACAGCTACTGTATCCAAAAAGCCATCTATGTTTGCTTAGTTCATTTGTTGACTTTTCTTTCATCTTGACACTTATATCTGATACAGCTTTGCTGACAACCATCAGCGGCACGCTAAATCTCATGATATCCCCATGCAACAAATGCACCAGAATCCACACAAAGAGGGGGGTAATCACTGAATGCAACCATAAATGTTTTCACTATAAATGTGTTTACATAAACTCTTTGAAGTGCATGAAAAAGCTCCATCTGTTTATACTTCAAAGCCAGCCAGCTCTTCCCTTAGCTTCTGTGAAGAATGACTGTGCGGCCCAGAGGAAGTGTGTGAAGGGACTTGGACAGTAGAGCAGACACATGCTAAGCGTGACGCACAGAATACATTGAGCATGCATCCCGTCAAATCATTGAGCTTGTGAAAGTTCCACTACCATAGTGTGTTTATTTAATCACTATCACTGGCTGTCTTTCAAATCAGAAGTATAAACAGTATGCTCCAGCTGGATGGCTACTCCTAACTCAAAGGAAAACTTCAGTAGACACTTCGAGACAGATCCTGCATGGGGTTCGGCTCAGCAGGGGACAATAACTCCTCCTGCTTACGGCGAGATATGAGCAATGCCAAGACTCAGCGTGAGAAAGGGAGGCCAACTGAGTCAACAGTCTCTTGCTTCACCTCCTAAACTCTTCTATGTCCTCTTGAGCCTACTGTCGTCAGCTATCATGAGCGTAAATAACTAAACTTGACAGACTCTACACCACGAGCCAAGGTGCTCAAAACAGTAACCAGTATTACTATTACACTTTTAAAATGAATTGTCACATACAACCATGCTGAGGGTGCTAATAAAGTGTATCTCATCTGGTTTAGTTTTTCATTAAAGCTTTGTTAGTGGATCTTTTCTTTAGCACAACACTGACATATTGACACTTTTTACATACATTTAGTCATTGGATCCTTTGTTAAAATAGTAATATTGATTAGAGCGGCCTAAATGTTTGTTTTTGTTTGATGGAAATGACGAATCTAACAATACTAAAAAATCTAATCTAAAATACTTTCTTGCTTCTTTTCCTTTGCATGTTTAGAATATACAGTATATATCCCTAATTTGAGAATTCAGTTAAACCCAAAAACAATATCATTCAAACTAAAGGCTTTTTCACTACCTCGATCCCATAATTACAGGCGTTCACTCAGTAACCCTACATATATTCTCTACATTTACCTAATACAAGTTCAGGTTTAAACTATGCTGCTATATGTAGCATTAAAAGCAAGTACAGTCCAAACCATTGAAGCTGAGAGGAACAGATGGTATGACATCATGTGACAGGTCTTGTTTGAATGATGTGGATCGAAAGAGGACAGCCAAGAAAACATGGCTTCAGACAAAAAATCTGACCTGGAAACGAGAGTTCTTGGCATTTCTCTGTGATTAATTTAATAATGTGTGCTGTCTCAAGAGAACAAAAAAACATCCAAAAGTGAATCCCCCACCACAGCAACAGTTCTCTGTACTACACGTGCAGAAACAATACATCACTAAGCTGTAGGGATGGGCTTTGAGTTGATAAGGTTAGAATGCTAATAATGCTCTAATCGCCTTTAAAACAACCTCCCCTCAAACTTTTGCGCAACTTTCTGTAACTGACAATCAGTCCACTCCAAGCTGAGATTGGCAGGACGAGGGAATTATTAAAAGATGTGAAGTTCTCAGACAATCTCTATTTTCTAACACGTGTGATGTGTACCAACAAGAGCCTCATAATGATTGACTTCCAGTCGAGTTGTTTGTCATCCCGTATTTAAATGATGATAACCTCTTGCCATCTATGACAGTCATCTTCCAGCCCACCTTCACATGTGCTAAGTGGCTGTACTTTGTGTGTCAACATGGCAACATGTGATGCTAGTGACACCTGCTGAAGTGGAACTACCCCTACACACCACTTTGCCCAGTGTTATGTCTATCTGGCTGTGGATGGATTTTGTCACCACTATTGCTCCAAAACCTTGCAAGATGCACAAAACATTACGGGTGTTTCGTTGAGATCGAATTGAATGACGATATCAAAAATTGGTTTGGTCTTATCAAGGACGCTGGAAGTAGGCCAGTAGGAAATGCCATTTTTACACCTTTGGCCTAATTGGGCGTTGCGTCTTGTGTGATCCCATCACAAATTGGTCTCTAGTTCTTTTAAATCATAACCTGGTCTCTTTGGTCGGTTGCAAATATCTAAACCAAAGGCTGACAAATCTCGACATATTTTTTACACAAAGTAGAGATTCATAATTCTATCTAATCTGCTTGAGTTTGGCATTCATGGATGATTTTGCTCCCATTGCAATGTGTTAGTCTCCCTGCTGGCAGGTGTCACCACTCGAAGCCATAATGTTTGTCAGTATCAATATCTTACTATTTTATCAGCAACGACAAGACCAGCTCATTTTATTATCAGCTTCCCATATAATTTCTCTTTAGATTTAGCCTGAGGCAACCACATCTGATTTCATTTCAAGGATAACTACACTTGATAAATTGCCCTCATTTAAAAACAAAGATCTAATTACACGGACACTTAAGAAACAATCCTCTTCACTTTAATCTCACATGAAATCGAACCTATTTGTTGGAAGAATTACATTCAAAATAACAAGTACAGGACTTTTGTAATTAACCACTTAAATCGTGCTTAATTTAGACAAACCCCCTCCGCTTTGTTTTGGTCGTCACGTCTGTAGACCTTGATTTTTATATGCCCTATTTCTCATTCCTTAACCCACATTATGACCAGGCTACACGCCAGCCTGAAGTATACAGAGAGCGACATTGAGTGTAAGGATAGCAGCATAACCAGCTCGCTGAGTGACGATAAGAGTAAATGTGTTTAGAGTAACTGGGCCAAAGGGACCTGGATTGATGTTATAGTGAGCGTTTACTGGCAGAGCACTATCAATACTATCAGATGTACAAGGAGGCCTTCAGGCATTACAACACATCACCAACACGAAGCCTCCAGGACAGAGACATGACTCTAAATTCCTCCCTCCAAATAAACTGAAGTCTTCACGCCACTATCTGCGTCCCCAAAGACCTTATAGCTTTGGATTCATTATCAGCCAAAGATAAGAAACATGTAGAAGACAAGTTTCACAGATCTTTGGTCCCTTCAGTACAGACTTCGGTTTGCGTGTTCCTAATCGCGTGTTTTGTCTCGAGCCGTTACATAAGCAAGATCCAAATCCAGTTCCCCTGTTTATCAACCCATAACATCACATGCCAACTTAATTGAATCTCTTTTGAGGAAAGTTTAAGGACAAATGTAAAAGGAACAAAGGTGCTTTTATATATTTTACAGCAGGATTTTGATACCCACACAAGTACACATTGTTCCTTAAGGGACACTGTGTGTATGCTGGTGTCCTGCAGCTAGATGTTCCTGTTCTCTGTCAGTAGACAGGTGGGTGGCGCAGTGGTCTGTGCATCTGATCATCAACTCCAGTTCGAAACCCGCTCCTGCCGCCACTGCGTCAGGCCGTTGTGTCCTTGGGCAAGACACTTCACCCGGATTTGCTCCTGTGGGTATTGTCCACAGTAGATGTATGATATCAATGTGTACTTGTAAAAGCGCCTCGATGACTTCGAGGCATGAAGATGGACGGTGTGGCGCAGTGCGCTGTGCTGCGTCTGTAAAGCCGTTGTGTCCTTGGGCAAGACACTTCACCTGAACTTGCTCCTGTGGGTATTGTCCACAGTGGTGACCATTGCATGTATGATATGTGTAATGTGTATTTGTAAAGCGCTTTGAGCATCTGGAAAAGCGCTATAATAGCTATAGTAAGGAATTATTATTATTAGACGCAGGTGATCTACAGTAAAGATGAAACCACAGTCCTCGCCCCTCAGACAGTCATTGCGCTTTGTTGTTGGTCACTTGATTGCCCATAAGGAGTCTTATCTTCACCGACAGATGTTTCTGTCTGCTGAGGCTGAGGCCTGCTGAGACACTACTTTACAGAGCAATTTCCCATAGAATTGTAATGCATTGGAACAGATCTTACCCAGTATTTGTGAACAACAGTAGATCCAACGATTTTGAACCATGTTACCAATTGGAAATGGAATCTAAATGTTGCTGAAAACGACAAATAATTACCAATTATATGGTACCAAACCTGACTGCATCAATTAGACAATGAGGCTGGCCAATATAGTTTGTAAGGCATGTTATCTGGCATACTTGAAGGGAAAGTTGTTGTTGCTCAGAGAATCCACACGCAAAGGCACTATGTGAGCTGGCATGGTGGCTTTTTTTACTTTTCTTGAAGGAATGTTTTGTGTTGCACTTAGTTGTACACATCCAAAGTAGTATACATTATTGTGTAAAGCTTGTACACCAACTTTCTCATCTTCAGGCCAGTCACTCTGTGTGGTGGGCGTGAATGTTAGATTGATTGAAATTGTCAGACGCAAACAACCCAGTTAAGATGTTGGCGTGTGGGTGTAGGGACAGACGATGTTTGTCAGCTTTTGTCTTTCACTTTTGACACAGTTAGGCTAGCCACCTACTTGTTTTAAAAAAAAATGTTTACACATCGTGACTCCAGATACTTAATGTATGCACAACAACAGATTGATACTAATTATATGTTACTCTCTAGATGAAACAAATAAGCATAGACCACAACTTTTGATTTTAAACATTCTTGTGTATTAAGTCTTTTTACTGTCAGGATATCATACTGAAAGCAACTTCTGACCAAGTGGCAACAACAACAACAATAACAACAACAACTGTGATACATCACATGGATTTGACCATGAAGTTGTACACTTCCTCAAAACTACTCGAAGCAGACATTCAAAGACTAAGCTCGCAGCTGGAAACAATATTAAGACATTTATGAAATATATTATCTTTGTTTAGTTAGGGATCAACAACACATTTAAATCTTGATCTGACAGTAAATGTTTAGCCCAAGGATAATGGCTTATAAAAGCCAAACAATGCCAAAGCTTTCAAAAGTATTACATGTCAGGTTCAGAGAGAGTTAAAGAGACACATAGTAAATACATTAAAAGCCAGTAAACAGATGTATCATCCAGTTTGACCAAGTTTTCACCAAGATGGATATACTGTATGTAAAATATATTTAATCTTCGTTGACAATTGTTTTGCCAATGATAGACTTGGGAGATGTGGATGTAACATATTGGAAATACTTTATCTTCAAACTCCAAGTCAGACACCTACAGCGTGGGCTGTGACTGAGTGGGCCTGTTTGACAAAAACATGTCAAAAAATTGTTAGATGTAGCCAATCAAAATAACGTACCATACAACAGCTAAACATGACTGTCACAGGCCTTGCTGCTAAAGGTCTTTCCCGCTAAAAGCAGACAACTGATCATTATGTCATTAAGGAGAAGCCATCACAAACAGCGACAAGCCTTTGAGCAGAACAATGGACTGTAATATGAACAGGAATCCATCAGTGCTTTAATCTAACAAGACCGTAAGCCTCACATCATGATCTGCTAATAAAACGTCTTTAATATTTGATGGCACTCAAGAGATTCTAACAAAAATCAAAGGACATGAATCCAGATAAATGCAAAGTTATGCTCATCAGGATGTAAATGCAGACAGAACAAATAGCCATGAAGAAAACCCTGCACCGTATAAGATAAGATGAACCTTTATTAATCCCTGAGGGGAAATTCAGTTGTACAAAGCAGCAACAGGGTAAGCGTGAAAAAAGCATAGATTTACACAGATTAATAAAATCAAAAATAAATAAAATCAAGAAAAAATTTAAATGATAATAATAATAAAAGACTATAGGAGATGAGTAAAAATAAGAGTAAAATAACTGTAAAATAACTGTCAGCATATGTACATATTTGGTCATCTAAGTTATAAAGTACGGAATAAGTTAAAGTGACAAGTGAAAATGGACGTCTGTACACATAGTGACATATCTATCTACCTTTTTGGTCTACTACTAATAATAACTCTTGTATAACTTGACATTCTGGCAAAACAGCATTACAGATGAAACCCCCTGATCACACAACCACTTGGATCATCTTTTATCATCACATTCTTGTTGGTCAAATGTATTGGACGACAGTAAACCATTCATTTGAACATGAACTCTGATCCATTACAAGCAGAAGCCTATAGGCTATACAGATCAACCAATAGACGTTCTTCTTATAGGCTCAGCAAAGTCATTAACCATTCTTTTAAAATCCAAAGTTATGGCCCTTGATGAGATTATGGCCGATCCATTGGGTCTTTCTTGTCTCATGCTGCTCCTTTATTAGGACTTTATCACTTTATTTTGACATGTAATTTAAGTGTTAATGTTAACAGCATTGCAGTGCAAACTTCATTAAGCAATCATTAAATGATCCTCCATCTATAATAAGCATTTTAGCAATATCCTTTTGGCCAACAAAAGGACATTGCTGTTCATATTTCATATTCCAGTTCATATTTTATATTGTGTTTGAGGAATTGGCCAGAGAAACTTGCGGATAAACCCCTGCCATAGTTGTCGACAAGGCTCTGTGCGAGCATCCTGAGTACATCATCCTGAGTCCTGTTCAGTGTGCTAGAATGGATGGCCTGAAACAGATTAGTCGTTTCCCACATTGAGGGAAAACCTCTGTGATAAATGGGTGATATTGAAGGCCAAAGTTGAATACATTAATCCTGAAATGACTCTTGCCGTCCCTGAGCCTGTCATCCTAACAAAGTTTATTGCAATGGAGTTTCTTCTGCAAAACTTCCACAAACTTACTGTGTGTTCTCAGCAATAGAGTGTTCTCTGGACCTGGTAACAATCGTCTCAGTATGCAGATAGGACCTGAATGGTTTTCAGGAGGCTGGCTGATTGTTGGATTTCTACATCTTTCGCCTGCAGCAACTTTGACATTGCATTCACACTTTCCAGTACTTTTGTTTGGAGAAGCACTCGAAAAACAAAGTGGAGTGTTTCCATCTGCTTCTTCAGGGTTGTAGCTTTGTCCTGTTTTTTTTCTCTCTCTGTGCTGATGAGGGCTATTTTAGTGAAAGCACTGCAGCACAGTGTGCATATTTAGCAAGCTTTCAATGTCCACGATCCAGGCCTACCTGAATAGACTCCACTCATGATAGCTCCGTATTCCCCCTCGTACCCCTGCCTTCTCAAATCCATTTCTCCTTATACTGTCCAGGAAGGTTTCTGCAGCTCCACTGTTTCCTCGTAAACCTCGTGACCTTGTACTGTATATCTTTGGTGCTCTTGTTCTTGTCAATGTAATGCTCACTCCAATAATAAGCCTTACTTCTCTTTCCATATTTGAATAGATTTTTCTGTTTCTCTTTTCACTGGTCATGTATTATCATTCCTGATGTTGTCTTTGACCCATGAATTATTGCCAAAAGCCATAATTGCCCCTTTCTGCATACGTATGGTGTAAGTGTCTGGGCCCTGATGCCGTTACACCGTTGAAAACACACCATAGAATAAGGACTTCACATCAAATCGTCCGAGTTGACAACAGTATATAATAATTCAAATATATCCCCTGGAGATAATGATACAGTACACATTTTTCAGTTTTGTGTGTGTTTTGTCTTTCTGCAGACGGGGTGTGCTGCATCTCCATGAGAGTAGGGGTATCCAGGACCTTGGCCTGCCCCGCTGGGAGCTGACTCTGTGTCTGGTGGTGGTGCTCTTCATCCTCTACTTCAGCCTGTGGAAAGGTGTCAAATCCTCAGGGAAGGTACAGGCCTGGACCACCAAATGTTGCTTTCTCCATTTTTACCTTTGTTTATTTAACTATATACAACCCTTGCATTTTATGACACCTACAATTTGTAGCTGTGATTGCATAACACAGACATTACACAGAAATCTTGTAAAGCAGCTCACTGTAAATGGTTGTTACTGAGTCAAAAGGTCAAGAGGCAGCAATAAACATTCTGACAACTGGAGACTGTCCTCCCCTTTACATTGAATGCGTTATGTATACTCAGGGCCGTCCCTGGCCAACTTGAGGCCCCACACAAAGTTAGATGATGAGGCGCTCTGTTCGACGGGGGGGGGGGAGGTTGCTAGTGGAGCCTCGCAGCGGCAAAACCGTGCAGTTGAGGCTCCCTCCGCAAGATGAGGCCCCCTCTGCAAGATGAGGCCCCCTCCGCGAGGTGAGGCCCCTCGCAGTCTGCATGATCTGCCTGTAGGGAGGGACGGCCCTGTGTATACTGCAGTTACTTTCACCCATGCCAGAAAAGGTTGAAAACACTATGATTTAAGTTGCAAACACAATGTTTGTTATCCTATAGTTTTACATGACGTATGTACTGTTTTTTTCTCTGCTGTGTTAGCCTAGCACTTTAACTCAGAAAGATAGTAGGAGAGGGATTTTGAACCTTTTTAAGGAGTACTGTCAGTAATTCTGTGTCTGTTTGGTGAACGAAAACATTAATATTTTGTGCTTTCACGCTTTTATCTGTTTGTGTGTGTATTCAGGTGGTGTACATCACAGCTACCATGCCCTACATTGTCCTTGTTGTCTTGCTGATCCGAGGCATAACTCTACCTGGAGCCAAGGATGGCATCAAGGCCTACCTCAGCATAGACTTGAAGCGGCTCAACAATCTGGAGGTCAGAGACTGCTTTTTTGGAGAGACTATGAATGGGTCTCCATGGTTAAAATGATTATTGTTTTCAGTCTGTTGTTCCAGGTTTCAATAGTGAAGAGACCATCAGTGTTATGTTATTCTTATTGAATTGGGACTTCAGATCTTTCCATTGATGTTCTTCTCTGGGAGTAATACTTACGTCAGAGTCGTTGTGGATTTATTACACTGTAGGAGTTTAAAGGATTTGTTCTCTGTGCCATAGGTGTGGATTGATGCTGCCACCCAGATATTCTACTCACTGGGAGCAGGCTTTGGGGTGCTCATTGCTTTTGCCAGTTATAACAAATTTGACAACAACTGCTACAGGTAAGAGTCTGCATATGTTATTTATGATTTGTCCAAAACAAGCCCACAGTAACATAACATCCTGCTCGCTTCAAGCTGTTTTCTTGCATGTAACTGGATCACTGAGCAGCAGAGATGATGCTAATCTGTACATCTGACCCGAATGGCCAGGTGTTAACAGGACAGATAAAGTGCAGGCCAGGAAAGGTTTCTTGATAATAGCCAAAGGCTGAATGTTGACTGGGTTTGTCATACTGCTGCTCTTCTTCAGAAAAAGCAGGCACGAGATAGTGAGCTTATCTTTTTCCACATGGGGGAGGTTGGAGGCAGACGCTGTTGGAAAAATAGAAGTTTAACCTTGAATGGTTGTAAATATACCTCACTAGAAGACAAAAAATATCTCAGTGAAGCTTCACGTAAATCAAAGCATGATCCTGCCGCTAAAGTACAGCTATCTTAAAGTAAAACGGTTCTCATCAATTACATTTCACTATTTTCCCACATGTGAAATGTAAATCACAGGGGCTCCTATAAGCTAAACAACTGCTCTAAGCATTATAGACCCCCTCCTCTTCTGTCCGCTCTCATTTCCTGCACCTTCTTCTTCCAATGGGGCCTTCTGCCTTCCTTCCTTTTTATGTCCTATTTCGAGATGTGGTGCACTGCTGGCAGCTGGGATTTGCATTATGCAGCAAACGAGCAAATCTGAACTATAGGTGAATGGCAGAAGCCCGGAAGAGCCGGTGCTTTTAGAAAGACTTCCACGAAACACAGACTTTTGTTTGAATGCCCAAACAGATGGAGGAACTCTGCATTAGGCACTGTATGGTGCAGTGAGTGTAGCAGTCTGTTCTCCATAACAATCACCTGTGTGAGATATAAAACTCAGGGATTCAAGGAAAACCTCAAAAGCGATCAGAAAAGTACAAGACAACGACGCAGTCTTCTGACAAATCTTTGTTTCTTTTTTACATGAAATGCTCCCTTTCAAATGATCCCTTGACCTGTTGAAATGCCTCATCTGGTTTATCTCCATGATATATTCTGAATTCAGTTAGGCCTATAATAACTAAAGATTTTCTAATAAACAATGACTTGAAAAAGTCCAACTTTCTCGAATGTACTTGACATCTACATCTTGTAATAGTATGTTAAGCTAATTATGATATATGTATTAAAATAACAGTGCTAATGACTTGGAAACGTTTTCGGATGTTAAAAAGACACATATTCCTTTCTCTTTTACTAATTTACCTCATCACTTATTTGTCTCATCAGGGTTGTGTACATATTTTACGTCTGAAATCATGTATTAGTGTCATATGCATGCTCTTAAGTGAGGCACAGTGATGTGAATACTGTGTTGAATACCAATTAATACACTTTAAATAGTTCCATCACAGCCTGCACAGGAAGACAAAGGAAGGTATTCTTTAGATGGAGAGTCACCAGGGAGAATAAGCTTTATTGAAAGATTTCTGCTTTCTCAGCTTTGGAGATAGCCATGGTTAAGTTGACCGTGTTTAGTTTGTCCGATAAGCTCAGGTTTGTAAACACAGAGCAGCTCACTCGAAGCAGCGGAGAACAAAAGCTTCTCATTAACCTGAATATCACCCCTGAGACGCAGTGTTTTGCAGATGATCAAGCCATGTACAACTTGAAAGATATCAAGTGACACATGGCCCCTTTAAGACTTTACATTGTGAGTCAGAGGAATAAAACTGGCTTTATGTCTTTTTATAAAACGACACTTAGTCCCTCAGAAAAAAGAATTAAAGTTAACTCTAGCCAAAGTTAAAACACAGCATTGTGATAACGTGGATGATGTACGTCGGACAGTTTTCGGGTTAAGGGAAGGGAGATGAACATGTGTAGAAACTTTTGAACATATTTCTGATCTTGTGTTGTTTTCTTTCTCCAGGGACGCTCTCCTGACCAGCACTGTGAACTGCGTCACTAGTTTCTTATCAGGGTTTGCCATCTTCTCTGTGCTCGGATACATGGCTTATAAACATGGAGTGAACATAGAAGATGTGGCAACAGAGGGTAAGGGCTGGTGTCAGATATGGCAACAATATTTAACGTTTTTATTGTGAACCAATCAAAAGTGGTCGGCTTTTAGTATGTCAGGTTTTTTCTGGAATTAATTAAGCAATAGTTCACGACAGGCTATAATAGGCTATAATAGTCATATCGGCTGTGATATAATGACCATATATCACGGCCTGAAGTGAGCTATTACTATTATAAAACGGTTACCAAGTGTGGCAATATGAAAGAAAAATACACACTCTAATTTAAATAGTTTTTATTAGTAAATAATGATGTTCAAAATAAAATAGTCCCTCCGTTGCCTTCTGCACGAAACATAGTGCGAGATGGTTGCTATGCAACAACACTAACAGCTAGCGAACATATTAGACAGAGAGCGTTGATCCATTATTTGGCTATTTATTTATATTAATTAGTATGTTGCCGTTTATTGTGCACCCACTGAAAAACTGTCCAGCATCAGTAGAATGGCTTACGAGGTTACTTGTTCTAGGCTATTGCTTGGCGTGGCGAGAATATTGCTCCACTTTCTCCGGTCCCGAGATTCGGCTTCCAGTAGTAGTAGCAGTACTAATGGTCATAATTTCTCTGCTTTCAATCTATATATCTTTATCTATATCTATATATATAAATAAACTGTTTGTATTGCACATACAAATACATGTTATTTCATGAAAAATAGATGTTGTTATTGGTGTTTGTACAATTTCCAGTTGTTAATCTCAAAACTCCTTCACTGCCTGGTTTAATACTGTATTATGATGTAATTCTGCAAGTATATCTTGTATTTCTTTTTCGCACTTGCTATGATTAAATGATTAAATAATTTGGTCATGGAACTTAAGTTTAACTTTTCAGCAGAAATCATAACTGTTGTGTGTGCATGTTTCTCTGTGTGTGCACAGGGGCAGGACTGGTGTTTATCATCTACCCCGAGGCGATCTCTACTCTGCCTGGCTCGACGTTTTGGGCTATTGTGTTCTTCATAATGCTGCTGACTCTGGGCATTGACAGCTCGGTGAGTCCACACTGCTACCTTTCTGTCTTTATAGAATCAAGATTCAAGGCTTTTATTGTCCTTTGAACATCACTACAGTGTAGATATGTCAATGAAAATCTTAGGTCACAAGCTCCTCCAACAGTGCAACACAATAAACACATAAAAGTGCAAGTAAATACAAATAAAATAGAATATAAATAGTGCAAGAACAGTCTATATACAAGTAATTGGAATATGATATTAGATAAATAATTAGTAAGTTGCAAACAGATTAATGTTATGGATGTTCTTTCAAACTCAATCATATTCTTAGGATCAGAAGTAGAAATGATTATGCAAGTTCAAAACTTGGTAGCACAGGGTTAGGGTTAGCGCAAATACAATAGCAGGGACACTGGTTAATGGTGAATATAACTAAGTAACTATATGATGTGGTTGTAAAGTGCTGTGTATATAAACCGTATATGTGTCAGTTTGAATTCGATGTCAGAAAGCTTACATGCTGCTCTTGTGCCTCGCTGAAATCACAATTTACCTCAAATTGCCTCTCACTTCCAACTGGGATTCCCAATAAACGGTCTGAAAAATATATACTTCTTTGACATTTCAAAAGCTGAAAGTAATTTAACAAAACATCTGTCCTATGACTCAAGGCGCTGAATCAAAGGGAGGCTTTAATCTCCTGTTATCTGTCGGTGAATGTCTCTAAGCAATTAACTTATCGTCTCGATCATTAATCACTAGATCAGATAAGGAGCAGGTCAGTATTACAAACTGAAATTGACTGTGAACGTTTTTTATTTTATTGTAACAGGTCTGTGCCTTTGCCTTTACGTCATCATTTTGCTAAAGTAAAGGAATAAAGACACATTTCCAGCCCTGGTTGGTTATGACGTTTTATTGTATTCAATTTTGTCTAAAGTATAGGATATTGTAATTACAGAATTGCCCAATTAAAAGTAAGTTTGTTTGGATATTGCAACATACCACTGTAAAGAATAAACATTTCCCATGGATATATGACATAAAACATTAGAGTAGTATAACAGCATACTAAAGCAGACTTGTGCAGTTCTTACAAAATGATCAGTTCTGTTTTTGTTATGTTTAATATCAAGAAGGCACAATTGACTGAAATCCTCAAGTCAAAGTCAAGGAAAGGTTTCCATTTTAAAACACTTTCAATGGTGCAATATTTGTATTCTGTTTTTTATGTCCCTCTCTTTTTGTGTCCACCAGATGGGCGGCATGGAGGCGGTGATCACAGGCCTGTCGGACGACTTTAAGTTCCTCAAGAGGAACAGAAAGGTCTTCACCTTCGCCACGGCCTTTGGAACGTTCCTGGTTGCTCTCCTCTGCATCACCAATGTAAGTATCAGATTTCAAAGAGACATTCACACTCAATACTTAGGAAGTACTTGTCATAACCCCGCATTAAACCAAATCCCTGCAGCTTACTTTTTCTTTCAAATGCAGGATTGGCAATCCTTCCAACCATGCACAAATACATTTTTATGTTCCATATTTTTATTTTCAACAGTCATAAGATGATATAGTACTAAGAACTAAGCTGAAGAAAAAACACAGCAAAAACCACAGAACAAAAACAGACAACAACACATATTTTTGTCTGTGTTCACAATCTAAGGCTAATCCCAATGGAAAGGGATTTAAAAAAAATGACTTCTAATGCTGCACTATGACACTGTAAAAATATTTGTTTTAAACAACTTCAGTTGGGTGGTATACCTAAGTAATATTGGTCTGTGGAGTCTGAAGGGTGGTAATTGAGAGCTTTAAACGTCAAGTCTCTGTTTCCCGTGAGAAAGTTTTCATGTCCGATGATTTGATGTCGTCACAGGAAAGTTTCAGTAAAATATCACAGAACTCTTTCAATGGAAAGATCCTAAATACTATTGCATGAGACAAGATGACTAATTACAATTCAATTGAAGCTGTATCCTGGAGGACATTTTAATTTCCCTTTCATTCAAATGGCATCAGACCTAAGAAGAAACGCTTATCAATACCAGAAAAAACAGACATCGAGACAGAAAGCTTTTATGTTACTGATTCACATGGTTTCTTGTCTTTACAAATGAAGAAAATTATTTGTAGTGAATGATGCCTTTCCAATAGTTCCACGGCACAAGATATCCATTGTTCCACCCTGAATACACATCAAGGATTTATTGTACATAAGCTCTGATGCACATGAAATCCCATCTCCATCAAGGTGAGGCTTTTCTTCGCTCACATGTCGACTCTTCAAAGTGCACGTTAAGTCGCCTCCAACGGAAAAACAAGCTTATACAGTTTTAAGTCTGAGAGGTCATTGATGCACACAAGGGTGTACTTCTCTTCAAAGAGGAAGATGTACACACACACACACACACACACACACACACACACACACACACACACACACACACACACACACACACACACACACACACACACACACACACACACTTAACTTTCTCTTCCTCTTTCTTCCTCTGTAGGGTGGGATCTACGTGCTGACCCTGTTAGATAAGTATGCAGCGGGGACCTCTATACTGTTTGCTGTTCTGATCGAGGCCATTGGAGTGTCATGGTTTTACGGTATGAAACTCTACAGTACTTTTTTACCCCACGATTTCTCCATTTAAATTATGTATTTTTATTCCATTAGAAAATGACATTAGCAGCACAGCTCACTTTTACAAAATGACAATAGAATAAGCAAGAAAAAACTGAAACGTCTTATCCACTAACCCATTCGCTCAGTGTCTTGCCATAATCTAACAAAGTGAAACTTGTAAAATGACAGGAAAATGTACATGGAAAAAATGATTTTACGTGAAAAAAAGAGGCAGAAGGTCAAGTTAGTAGATATCTGTTTTTAGGTTCAGCAAAGCAACAATTGTGAACCCTAAAAAGGCTGAAATGTTATCAGAAAATTATGTCTCAGAGTTCCACAATTTACTTAGTGTACCTTTTCCAGAAGATTAAACAAGTCCTCGATCAATCTTAGAGAATGGCAACTTTATAATTACATTTATACATATATAACTAATTACCATAAGACACAATAATGAAATAAATCCCCTATGGCATAAAACAAAGCACAAGTCATGAGATTGTATCTGTAAAGACACACATCAGCCGGCAAACAGTATCTAACCTATCAGGCGTAGTCCATCTCGTTGCCATCTGTAGACACTTAGATATACCGAGGTAAAATACACAAAGTAAATATGGAAAAATAATGTAAAATTGTGAAACTAGGGCAGAACAATAAACCAGAAATGCTTGTCGAACCAGGATAACAATAGTACTGTATAGACATTGTGTGTTGTGTTGTGTTGCCTCATTCTGTCCAGTGAGATTGCAAACTTTGCACTAAGAGCCTGCTGCTCCTACATTGATTGAATGTTTTTACTTTACTCACCACATTAACCTTTACTCCGTAACCTTTCATGTTTACTCCAGGTGTGGACCGCTTCAGTGAAGATATTGAGCGGATGATGGGCTTCAAGCCAGGTCTTTACTGGAGGCTGTGCTGGAAGTTTGTCAGCCCAGCTTTTCTGCTGGTGAGCGAATAAAAACAGTAGAGTTTTTTCATGTGGCTGTTTCATACTGTTTGATCCTAGACCAAAGACAAATTCAGATGAATAATGAATGACATAAATGACACAACAGCACTCCTGCATCCAATACATATGGTTTGTGATGCCCTAATTTACCAAAGGAATCAAAATGTAAACACTTATAAGAATCAATAGCGTACTGTAATAGGTTGGGGGGGGGAAAGCTTGACCACAGGGTGCAACAATGGACAGTGCTCCTCCTGGCGAGTCCTTCACTTGCAGGTGAAATAAACTCAACGTGCATTAGAGGAAGCACGTGGTTGTGTCCTGTCCAGGGGAGCGGGGGTGGACACAGTCATGTGCTTCCTTCAATACAGATGGCTGTCTACACCCTCCTCTGCACAACTGTGGAAGTGTGTAGTAACAAATGATGTAATTCAGGAGAATTGGTCATTCCTCATTGTGAGAAAAAAAGGACAATAGTAACAAAAAAAAATCCATTATTTACAGATATATTTAGTACTGCCCCATTGAACATGCTTTTGTACTCGAAATGAGAACATTTACCTTTTTGAAATTGCCAACTTAATGGAGCACGACAATGACATGTGTCCTCTCTGTTAAGAGAACATTTTTACCGTAAGCCATTGTACTTTAACATAAGAGACACACAACAAATGATGTTCTACTTCATCTCGCAGCATCAATGGATTTGCTGCAATCAAATGAAAGGCATAGTTTGGATTGCTTGAAGAGGGGTTGTATGAGGTACTACCCGTCCACAAAAAACATATTGTAGCCACCTGAAAGAAGGGTCTATCAAATAAAATCTATGTGTACACTGTATTGTAATACAGTGGGGATACTTTCACCACTTTACATTGCAATGAGACTACCTATGTACTCACTAAAGCCACCATACTCCATTGAAAAAAACTTACATTTTACTTCTTAAATTACAGTATAGTTGCTGGTCTACCGCTGCCTTGATTGGTCAGTGTTTTTGTGCTATAATACGATTATTCGTGAATCCAATCCAACACAAACTGATTGACTGATCGAGGCATAAATAGACAAGCAAGGTCAAATTTGTGTTTTTGTCATAGGAGTCTGGTGGCTTTGAAGCACATAAAGATAACAACTTGTCTCATGGCACATTAAGGCATTCAAAATGATATTGATATCCACCATACTCACCGTCCGTGAGTACTTAAAAAAGGGTGTGTCGACCTCAATCTGCTGTAGGCTATACAGTGACAATAATTTGTACCTCAAAACAAGTCACTTGAAGCATCACACGCTGTCCCTTTAATGAAGAGACATTGCACATTAGGACAATAATAGAAGATTAGATGTAACCTTCTCCTATGTATCTTTTCCTTTCCCCCCTTCTCTCTTCTCTCTTCACAGTTTGTTGTAATAGCCAGTGCAGTGACCTCGTCAGGCCTGAAGTATGACGACTACGTCTTCCCTTACTGGTCTAACGTAGTTGGCTGGGGTGTGGCCATGTCCTCCATGATGTTTGTCCCCTGTTATGCCATTTATAAATTCCTCAGCGTATCTGGAACATTCAAACAGGTGAGTAACATGTTCGTCACACAGGGTTAAACAAAAAGACTGAAATGATTGCCAGGATGAACAGTGGAGGCACACAATGACCCTTATCGGAACATTGTGTACGGTATAAATAAAGTAGAATAAAACACAGTGTACTGGCAATAAATAGGCTTGCAACTAAAGGACGCACTGTATGTTCTTCTGTGCAATAAAACCTGGACAAAACCTTCTGATTAAGGAGATAACTTTCCTCTCTCGACTCGATGACACCGTGAGAACAGTTTCAGATGAAGTGATCGCTTCAAAGCATTGAGAGTTTATGATCGCAATCATCAAAGCACCCGAGAGATACTTTCATCCTTCAGGAGACAAACAGTGTCTGCTTCACTCTACTTTTACAATCCTCACATCCCGTTGGCATTTCCCGTTGGAACTCAGGATTTAAGATTCGTCTCAGGTTCTCAGGATACACATTCTTGCCGAAAACTCCTGTCAACACCTATCAAGTGGTGTCTGTCTGCTTCTCATATTAACCAGAATAAACATCTCTGAAGTTCTTAATACGGATCCCATAATCCCTCACAGCTTTCAAAATGTAATTGAATATTTCTTTCAGAGATCAAGCCCATAATGACTGTTATTATAGCCAGATGTTACATTCAATTGCATTACCTCTTGTATCTCATCTAGTACGTGTCTCCTCTAACAACATGCCAAAGTGTAAAGTCACTTAGAAAGCAAGACTTAAGGATCAAATAAGAAATAAATACAAGATACAAGAATGTATAATAATTAAAGAGTGTCTTGTATGTATGTATTTATGAAAATGTTGGAAAATAATGTGTCCTATTTGCTTTTTTTGTTGCAGAGAATAGCTTATTGCATCACTCCAGAGCATGAACACCATTTGGTCGCTGAGGGAAATATACGGCAGTTCACAGTAAGGGCAAATGTTTGTGCTTTTCATTAAGGGTGTTAATTTGAACTGGTTTAATGGCTACAATTAATCTGGATATGGACACATGGAGTTGTTTGTGAAGTGCTTTATGTGTTGACTTAGAATGCATCACAATTAACAGAGATGACACCTAGGGTGTAGGCCTTTTAAAAAAACTAATGGGGATAATACTAATATTATACTAATTGACATTATAAGCATTATACTTGTACTATTTATCTGTTATTGTGTTGGAGGGGCCTGTCACCTAAGATGTGCATTGTCATATCTACACCGTAGCTATGCACACATGACAATAAAAGCCTTGAAAACTTGAAAACACAAGAGGCCTCAGTAAGTAGGAAAAAAAGAAGAAGTAAACGATAGAATAATTTGAATATAATAAATAGAATATATTTTACACGAGTTGCAAAACTGACCCAAAACTGTCTTCTGTTTCGCAGCTCAAGCATTGGTTGGCCATCTGATGACAAATACCCAGAATTCCCTCATCCATCCTCACATTTGGTGTTTGGAGTTCCTGTGTGCCACCAGTGGTCGGACAGACAAGAAAAGCACCAGGCTCCATCCTCTCTCAGCAGCCTGCCTCTTCTCCCTACACCACCCAAGGAATTAGTTGTAAACAGTAGCTTCACGCCCTTTGTTTTCAGAGTTAGGCTTTTTACCATTCAACCCCTTCAGAGTATAAGAGAAGGGCACCCCAGGGGGACAATGTACTGTTATAGGCCTATCGTTTTAATATTCTTTTAATGAATCATAACTGGACATATATGTGATGTGAGTATCATCTCCTGGAAGGGACAGAAAGTCAAATTTAAAACCAAAACCATCACAATATCCTGTGAATTATAATACAGGTAACCCAAATGTTGTTTTCTTTCATTATTTATGATTACTTTTAGTTTGAAGAGAGTCTCTGTTCTTGCCATTCTCCTGGCAGAGTGGCTTATCTGTGTCAGTGCCTTATCAAGCGAGACACTCCATGTTTCTTTCAGTCCATACAGGAAAAAAGTCAAGTTGTGTAGTTTTTGAATGGCTCTATTGATTTGACCCAGTCCTTTGATATCTACTGAAGAGCTGGGTGTCAACAGTGCATGAAGTTGAAGCTCCTTAGCATAGATTTTTTATTGTCAGTTATTTGAAAGGCTAAACACACATAACCAGTTAATCTCAAAGAAGTGACTAAGGCTGAACTGGGTAGCCTGGCTGCTAACTGAAGGGGAAGAAAATCAGCAAAACAAATGGCGTAACTGTTACAATTTTTTTTATTGTTGTGTGACTTTTACTTTTTTAAATGTTTTAAATGTTCAGCGCTTCTGAAGAGTATTTGTGGCTTTTGCTCCGAAGAAACACAGCGAGAAAGAGTGAGAGAAAGATACTGTGTGTTTGTTGGGATTTTGTTTCCGACCATACAGTATACTTTTAGTGAACAGTACACAAAGGAATAACAATTCCTCTTTGAATGCACTGTATATTAGATCAAGTGCATTATAACATCTCTTATTCATTTGAAACGTATTTTCTGATATTACACTTTTTCACCACCAAAAAAGTGCCATTATGTTCCTTTCAGAATGTTTTTTTATTTATTGGAATGAAGTTGAATTCGAGCCATGAATCATAAGAGACCCTGACTGAAAGGAATAAAGCCACAAAGAAAAAAAAATCAAATATATGTGGAATATATAAGAAGATATACAAAATATATTCTTTTGTTATGTATAATCTTATATTTATCAAATTGTTTATAACAAAACGTGAATGTAAAGTATTTTAAGCGTATCTGTCCACAGTCATAACATGGTGTTTGATGTATAGCTAAAGATGAACTATTTAGAAGAAATATTCTTCAGCGTAACCCCGGGCTACTTTGTCACTGAATGTGGTTGAATACACACTGGCTTTCCTGGACTATGTTTACAGAAATACTGTGTACAATACCAATGTCCTGTTGAACGTGAGTGACAACTATCTATAAAGAAGTCTGAAGTATTCACACTATGATAATAAATAATTCCTTGTACACACACCATGTGTTTCCTCTTGTCTGTTTAGTTTTGCTGCTGACTAAGAGCTTTCCACTCTCTCTTCCTTTGTTATTCAGCTGTAGGACTGGCACACAGACCTTCAATGTCCATTCTTTGTGCCTTTGTTAGCTCAGCTATTGTTCATGACCCTCTGCTGCACGCATGCTCGGTTGCGGCACACATAAGCTACTCTTGAAGAAACAATATCCCGGAAAAACTATTTAGTCTATGGAAATAAACTGAAACACGTTCTGTTTTGACATAATTAAAACGATGGTTCTGAGTAAGGCAAGGCAAGGCAATTTTATTTATATAGCACCTTTCAGCACGCGACAATTCAAAGTGCTTTACAAAATAAAAACAAAAGACATTTAAGAATAAATACAGCATAAACACATTATTAAATGGCATTTAAAAACAGGCATAGAAAAAGCGAAGATAATCAAATAAATAAACACAGCAGGTACAGAATACATGAATAAAAGGCATACTGCAGTGTGAGTATGAACAGCTCAATTAAAAGCAGCGGC
Source organism: Gymnodraco acuticeps (assembly GCF_902827175.1). NCBI lineage: Eukaryota > Metazoa > Chordata > Actinopteri > Perciformes > Bathydraconidae > Gymnodraco > Gymnodraco acuticeps. The sequence goes on from NW_022990270.1 coordinate 1,842,979, forward strand.
AAATAGATATGTTTTTAGTCTGGATTTGAAAATAGGAAGTGTTTCAGCATTTTCTGTGTTTCAGCGTTTCAGTGTTTCAACGTGTTCCAGATTAGGCCTTTAATGGAAATAATATCTGGCAGCATATTGAAACAAAAATATTTTCTGATTCCAGCTGTGACCTAAATGTACACTGCACATCAACAAAACCCTACATATAACATGTCAAAACATACAGCTACTTTGACTTATTTTGTCAGTTTTCACTTTAAGATGAGAATGAAATCTGAAATTTGCCATTTGGACCGATCCAAATTGAGTAAATCCGAAAAACGACTTTCCATAAAAAGTAAGGGCATATAAGAGACGCAAAATGTCTTAATGTAATACTCAGTCCAGAATTTTAAATAGAGAAATTGTTGTCACATAGAGTACGATACTGACCAGGGAGCCTTTATGCTGTCTGAAGTCAATGCATGTATGCAATATGCAGCATGGCTGTAAACACATACTGTGTACACAGAGATGGAAATACTTTCATTGGGAACCACAAAAATCTGATACAAATCTATTTGGGAGGGTTACTGTGAGGTCCGCATTTAAAAATAGACACAGAGGCTCTTTACAAATGCTCCTATTGAAAGTACAGACACATAGCAAGTGTGCATACATTGTTTTGTAATGTTTTGTAACACTATATTTAATGATATTTCCATTTGGCAATTTAGAGCACATCTTTTAAAATCTCAACAGTGAAGAACCAGAAGTTTTTGTCACATACAATATTGACCACGGAGCCTTTATGCTGAAGTTACATTTTAAAGAAAGTTATTAGTAGATATGAACCAGCTTCAGCCTCTGAACCTGAAACACAAAGGGGAGCAAACACAACCTGGATCCTACCAAACCCACAAGGCCAGGAAAAACCCAAACTATGTTAAGCCAGTGGAATTCTTTTGTAGATGCTACTCTTTCAATTTCACCACCCAACAAGCACTACATCGTTTGTACAAAGGGCAGGGCGGAGAAGTCTTAGACCCCTTCTCAGACTGTCAAGTTTAATCCGATGAGGTATGGCGGGTAGCTAGCAAGGTGGTAACTAAGCTTAGTATTGTATTGTTGTTTTGGGATGTTATTTCATATCCCATCTGGGGACAACTTCTACCACAACTTTAGACATCAATGGATGAAAATAATAATACAATTATATTCAAAGTGAATCCAGTCAAGAAATCCATTTCAGTTAGACAACTCAAGTTTAAAATGTTTATTAACAACAGCATATCGTTTGGTGTTTAGGCTCTGGCCTCACCACTCGGTGTAATGATTTTGTATTTTTGTATTTTACTATATATGTTGCATTGTTGGAGGAGCTCAGGTCAGAATAATGTAATTGCCATTTCTACACTGTAGCTTTGTGCATATGACAATAAAACCTTTGAATTTTGAATCTTTGAATGACTCTAAATAACTCCCCCACAGCCTACAGGTGGATGCTGGGGGGATTGTGGGGCGGAAAAGCAGTATCGTCGCAGAGATAGCAAATCTTGCAGCTTGAATAGAGCGCCAGACTACGGAGAATGTGTTTGGTTGGTTGTATGAGGGAATAAGGCATGTCACGAGTATATAAGTCATTATGGCCCAAGTTGAACTAGCTTCCAGGCTTGCTCCATAAATAACAACATTGAAGAAAAAAAGGGAAAACACTTTACATCTTACTATAACATATACTATAACAACACTATGTGGTGTTCTTACAGTTGAAATGTGATATTAAAGGTGTTATAATTGTGTCGTGTTACACTTTAAATAACAATGCAGCTAAAATATTGAGTCATGGGAAACCTTTTATTTGTTAAAGCTGTTTATCATATCTTTTTAGTTTCCTATCAGATAACCAAAAGACAGAAAAACATAGATCCATTTCCAAAGGAAAAATAGACTTAGAGACGGGATTAAAACAGTAGATGGACTGTTCGTGAAATACGGTAACAAAGGCAATTTAATTGTGAATAAGGCCAACAGCTGGAGATGGTTACAATATTTTCTTTCCAGTTTTATTATCTATCTATGCAAGCACAGCCATAATGTTCCAATGAGCCCAATAATTGGCGTAACACTTATTCTGGAACGTGTGTACAGCAATGTTATTGGTCTGATTAGGCAGGTTGTTATGGTATAATGGACTCTACTGTGAAACAATGATCACATTCTCTCTGCTGTCACATGTTTAGCAAGGCAGGCAAAATAAATATTAGACGCTGCTACATGTGGATTTTAAATGTCTCCTATTATGCTATTTTTAGGCATATATTAATGGTCTCAGATATATACAAATATATAAAAACATGTCTATGATGTGTTTTGCTCAAAATACCAAAAATATCATGCATTTTAGACATCCCTCATCCCTCTGTTTCAGCCCTGCTAGAAAACTGAAGGTTCGGGGTCCTTAGCTTGAAAAAAAAAAAGAGGAGGGGGAGCTAATGCCTGCTCAGAATTATACGAGACACAGCTAAATGCTGCCGTGATTATACGCCATATCATGTTCCAAACCACATCAAGCATTATTTCTGAAACAGTATGGAGCTCAAATGCTTTTTCTCTTGCAGGTTTATCACAAGGTGAGTTCCTTTTTTTATTTCCTGCTTTTTTACACATACTCTCCCCAGTCAAACCAGTCTCATGGCATTTCGTGTTCACCAATTGATTGATTGATTGATTGATTGAAAGGTTTATTAACAGCTTGTATATTGGGTACAGTACAGTACAGCTCAAAACATACAATTGTTAAGGGGATGCAGACCAGAGAAAGACTTTCGTCTTGTTTACATCAGGGTCCCCCATTTCCAATTCATCATGTCATTTAAGACATATAAGACATATTTTACATACAGATGGCTTATTTACAATTTACATACAGGTGGTTTTTTACATACAGATTGCTTATTTACAATTTTCATTTTAGATTTTGTTCTAATACATCCTAACCGGACATTTAAGACATACCAAGTCTACAGATATACAGTTAGTAACAGAGTCTAAAATGCGAGTATATACATAGATGGGGGGGGGAAGCTGTCCATTGAACGACAGGTTGAGATTTGTACCATTACCGGGGCCAGTTTTGCAATGCTCTCCCCCGAAGGTGCTCTTTAAGAGAGGTTTTGAAGGTAAGTATAGTTTTACTTTCCTTTAGTGGGAAGAGCGTTCCACCTTGATGTGGCATAATTGCGAAACGTGTATTCCCCCTTTTTTGTGCCAAATCTGGGTTTCACATGATTTGTGGAGCTCCCTCTGGTGTTATGATCATGGTATTCCTTGACCTTTGGGAAGAATTTTGACATGTACATGGGTACCATAGAGGTGTAGTGGATCTTGTAGACCAGGCCCATTGCAAGTAGCTGTACTCTGTCGTCTACTCTAAGCCATCCTAGGTTGTCAAAGTGGGCAGAGGTGAGGTGGGTTCTAGATGAAAGGTCAAGCAGTAGTCTGACCAGTTTATTTTGCGATGTTTGAAGTTTTATTTTTAGCGCCTTGGAGGTGCTATGGTACCATGACGTGCAAGCATAGTCATAGTACCCTTGAATGAGTGCTCCTGCCAGAGTTTTCAGGGTGTTTTTGTTTACCAGAGAGGAGATCCGGTATAGGAATCTAGTTCTTTGATTGACTTTTTTTATTACATTGGATGCCATTTTGTCACAGGAGAGGTTTGCCTCAAGAATAGATCCTAGGTATGTAATTTCCTTCTTACTTGTGACAATAATGTCGCCCACTGCAACTGAGAAGTCGTCGGATTTGCTGAGATTATGTTTCGAACCGAAGAGAATGGACTCTGTTTTACCCAGGTGTAATGATGGGGGTAACAAAATGTGTAGCACATGGTGTAGTCCAAACGATAGCTGGGGATTCTGGGTAGTGTAGTGTTTTCTGCCATCCTTTACTCCGAAAAAATATTTGTTTCTCCGAATCGAGGGGGAAAAATACAAAAGCATTGCACACAATTTAAACCAATCAATGTTGTGTAATTAACAAGGATAATCTGGTATTTTTTAGTGGATGAGTAGTGCAGATATCACTGTAAAATCAATCGACAGTAAGGGGAATACTTACTTCCGGGTGTACAATTCTCCGTTATCCAATGAGAATGGACGCTCACATTGCCTTTAAGGGCAGCCGACACAAACGAATGCCGTGCTTCCAAGAGCGTCATTACCAGTAGAAATACATTGCTTTTAAAATCGTGCTGTGCAACACGAAAAAAAGGGGGAAATCGTGTTGGTCAACATGAATCAATAGATTAAAAATCGTGTTGGTGAACACGAAATGCCGTGAGACTGGGTTGCCCCAGTACAGGTTAGCTCTGAGTGTTAGCGATGCTTGCTAATGTAAACAAAGACTATGGCCCAATCCCAAACCACTCCCTCAACCCTACCCCTCCGTGACGGAGTGAACTCCGTTTGTAGCCACACTCGCAGCTCAACGAGGGATGGAGGGAGTAAATACAGCAGCAAGCTTTGGGACGGCCTCCCCTCTCTCCGGCAGAAACAGGAAATGCCGTAACTGTATGTAACAATGGTTTCAAATAAGCATCTCTTAGACAAAAAGTTTAAATGAATAACTCAAATAAAACTCCAAACATCTTTCATTGTGTTTCAAAGCTCTTTTAGTTTTAAACTTTATAATAAAATGCACACATTTACCTTTTTCTAGACTAAACACAGGTATGATCCTAAGTTAAAAACATATGAGGTTATCATGAGGTTGTTAACATCGCAATTTATCAGTGGATGTTTGCTGGAACTACTTGTAAACAGCGTGTTTCCTGATGGACACATACAGCGTGACTCCGGTCAGGTAGAGACCGGTCTCAAGTCAGCACCGCTGCAGACTCGCTGTTTGAGGGCTTGATAGCCCACTCCCCCTCCACACTCGTTGCTTTGGAACAGCCCTCAATATGGCGGACCCTCCGCGTGAACGCGCAAACGGAGGGGTAGGGTGTAGGGGGCGGTTTGGGAATGGGCCGGAGTGAACTCCGTCTGTAGCCACACTCGCAGCTTAACGAGGCTCCTCCTGTCAGATGGAGGGAGTAAATACAGCAGCAAGCTTTGGGACGGCCTCCCCTCTCTCCGGCAGAAACAGGAAGTGCCGTAACTGTAACAACGGTTTCAAATCAGCATCTCTTAGACAAAAAGTTTAAATGAATAACTCAAATAAAACTCCAAACATCTTTCATTGTGTTTCAAAGCTCTTTTAGTTTTAAACCTGATGTTTATAAGCTTCTTAGTTTTTGCAACGGTCTGTAAATATACACAACTTTATAATAAAATGCACACATTTACCTTTTTCTAGACTAAACACACACTAAGTTAAAAACATATGAGGTTATCATGAGGTTAACATCGCAGTTTATCAGTGGATGTTTGCTGGAACTACTTGTAAACAGCGTGTTTCCTGACGGACACACACAGCGTGACTCCGGTCAGGTAGAGATCGGTCTCCAGTCAGCACCGCTGCAGACTCGCTGTTTGAGGGCTTGATAGCCCACTCCCCCTCCACACCGCTCCACACTCGTTGCTTTGGAACAGCCCTTAATGTGGTGGACCCTCCGCGTGAACGCGCAAACGGAGGGGTAGGGTGTAGGTGTAGGGGTAGGGTGTAGGGGGCGGTTTGGGAATGGGCCTTCATTACATCCAAAACAGTCTGACATTGTTTCTGATAGGGTCGTGGGTCCACATTTCCGATATTACGTCATATTGGACGCAATGCTGGATCAGCTCCGTTGTAGCCTACCCCCGTTTTTAGAGATTTGGGTACGGAGGAAAAGAGAGAGGGTTTTGTTTTCTGACACTTTGTGAGTTCCCTGACACACTGGGGACACATATTTATGTATAAAAGACATCAAAAAGTGTATTTTGCCTGATAGGTCCCCAGTTTAATATGCAAATGAGTATAAACCGTGTCTCCTGCCTCTCCTCATGGGCCATGTAAGATAGGGTGACCAGACGTCCCCGTTTTCCGGGGACAGTCTCCGTTTGTATTGGCCTGTCCCTGGTTGAAACTGTACCCGGAAATGTCCCCGTTTTTTAATATACGTTAAAAACACATAGCAAGGTGAAATAAAACGTTTCATGTCAGGAAACACTGGGTAAACACTGCAGACTGTGGTCAAGCCAGCCCCCACTTCGGAAAACGCAGTCAAGCCAGCCCACACGTTGTATTGCGGTGCGCGAATATGCTATGCATTACGGTAGAGGCCTGTCAAAACTGCCTTCAAAATAAAAGCGTTTACTCGGTCAATAACAAAATTACCTAAAAAACACACCAAACATATTCATATATACTGGAACTTGAATTAAGAAATATGTACTATATAATGTGATCAATAATAATGTAAAACAAACTACGTATAACTACCACATTATAACTGAGTGAATGTAAAATAACAGTTATGAAGACATATCTGGCATTTCCACTGGGTGACTAATTTCAATTGATGTTGACACCATCTCACAACACTCCTAAAATAACATTACTTTCTGAAGCACAATTTAAAATGTATGCGGTTTAAATTCTCAAATTAGATCTATTGTCCATCTATATTTGTATTATTATTTAATGGAAAGCGTCCATAATCAAAGAGTCACTCGAAGTCAATCAAATACTTATTTCACTTCAGGGTGATAGCAGGAGACCCCATCTAGTCAATCAGAGAAAATCAGGACAATCTGATGTAGAATTTCAAAATAAAATACTTTTGAAATCTCATATATGGGCTATCATCCCTCTGTTTTTAGATAAGAATAAAACAAAAACAATCCAGTATCAAATACTTTTTCACTTCAGGGTGATAGCAGGACACCCCATATAATCACTCAGAGATAATCTGGACAATCTGATGTACAGTTTCAAAATCTTCTTATCGTGTCCAACACCAGATCTTATTCTGTTTAGGCATTTCCACACTGCGTAGTTGGTGTCTTCTCCAGGGGGCAGTGCCTCGCTCGCCTTTAGCTCCATTGTTGTTGCTGATGGAAGGTTGTCAAGTCTTTCTTCCCACCAAGTGACTCTTTCACTGCTTATGCTCGGTGTTCCGAGGGGTGGGACGCTCTTCAGGAAACTTTTCCTGGATTTAAGGCGGCTTTTGGCTGGCATAAGGCCAAAGAGAGGATGTCTTTGGTCAGTAGACTGTTGTTGGCGCTCTTTCTTGCTTGCTGCATTTTGTCGTATCTCTGGTGGGGCTATGCCTGCCAGGATATACAGACGGTCTGTAGGTGTTGATTTCAGGCAGCCTGTGATAATGCGGCAGCTAGCATTGAGGGCGGGATCCAGCTTCTTGGCATGGGCAGTTTCAAAATAAAAGACCTGAAGTCTCATATATGAGCTATCGTCCTTCTGTTTGTATCCAACAGTTCAAATGTTCGAATTACATTGAACCAGAATTGTCTCCCTTTTTTCTTTAACAGTGAAGAAAATTGGATATGTTAATGGTATATTGACCGCAAAACGCAAAATGTCCCTGGTTTTAATTTTGAAAATCTGGTCACCTTAATGCAGTGGTTCTCAAAGTGGGGGGCGCGCCCCCCCTGGGGGGCGCAGAGTCATGCCAGGGGGGGGCGCGAGAGGCCAGGAGGAAAAATGGTTGTAAAAAAAAAAAAAAAAATCATAATAATAAAAAATAAAAAAATCATAATTTGAAAAATTATTGATTCAAAAATAATATAACGCAGTACAGTACTATTACGTCTGGGTCTCTGTGTTTCATTAAAGCTCGACTGTGTGTGTGTGTGAAACGAGCCATTTTGTGTGCACGAGCGAGAGAGAGCGCACCGGTACTGGAGATCGTTGTTGTTAGCTTCTGGTGCTAGCGAGCTACGCTAACAGATATAAGGAGTTTTTTCAATAACAAAGTGGAGGAGAGTCCTCTCCTGTCAGACTGAGAGACTCAGTGAGCTAAAGGACTCTCTCAGTGTTATCTCAGTGGGTCTCAAACGTTTTGGTCACCATTAATGTAAACAATTATTTCCGAGGCACACGTTTATATGATCATTATAGTTATACAAAAATAAAAGAATAAATGAAAAACAGGTATGAAATACTATATGACAGTAAAAAAAGAATAAAGTTTAAAAGGGTGATTTGTAAAATATCCATAAAGAAAAAGTAAATCTGTTTCCAGTTGTGTTTCATATGGGTGTTGAGAGAGGTATCCATAGATCTCTTCATGTTGCTCTCAAAGTGCACCAGATTGATGCATTTAACTTCAATATTTAAAAATAAATCTTCCCGGGGGAGCTTGCCCTCGGACCCCCCTAGAGGAGGTGAGGACCCCCCTATGTGAGGTCCACACACCACCTGTAAAAATAGCACTTTACCCCTGCTTACACCTATATGCCGTGAGCTGATTATCGAGCCTTCATTGTAACTGTCACACTGTGTATATGCGTGTGGGGAGTGTTGCAGTAGAAAATTCAACTGTAGCACCCGGTACATTAATGGGAAACCCTAAATGTTTGAGCACCCTCTATGAAACGTCAAGCTACCCCACAGCAGCCCCAAAAGAAATCTCTGGCGCCGCTACTGAGCCTGACTATTTGTGTTGGGGGGGCCCGACTTTTTTTTTTCTCCAAAGGGGGGGCCTGACAGAAAAAGTTTGAGAACCACTGCCTTAATGTAAGATCACTGGCTAATTGAATGGACAAGCTAACTGGGAGTCAGATAGACGAGTTAACTGCATTAGCTAGGTGTCAGATGCAGGGGCGGTTCTAGGGGGGGGGGCCAGGGGGGGGACCAGTGCCCCCTAACACTGACCTCTGACCCCCCTGTGGCCCCCCTAACAATTAACTTTTTTATTTTTTAAATGTATATTTTCTGGTACTCGGTTTGCCAAAAACCGCAGGATTTTGTTGCTGTAATGTGAGATTGTGCAGACACCCTTATGTAAAGTAGAGATGTAACTGTTCATTGCCTTTATTTTTATATAACTATGGTGTTAGTGCAAACATTGCTCTATAACTTAAGCTGAAGCTAACAGTAATAACTATAAGATCTATCTGAAATAAATAAGTGTACTGAAACAAATACCAATAACTGTATTGCATTGTTTTCTTATGCGCAATTACTTCATACTCTCTAGTTCTCTTTTTCGTCCTGCATTTATTGTGCCCCCCTCAGAAAATAACTGGCTCCCCAGTGGCCCCCCCAGTCAAATTGGTCTAGAACCGCCACTGGTCAGACGTACAGGCTAACGGCATTAGCTACGTTTCAGACGGACAAGCTAACGGCGCTAGCTAGGAGTCAAACAGAATATCTGGAGTATTGTTTAATGTGCTTTACAGAAACATGGATGCACCAGGAACTGATTCAGTGTAAGGAGCAGGACAGGTTGATACAATGTAAGATGCAGAAAGCACAACAGTATTTGTTCTCCAGGAATCCTCACAAAATGTCCCATCTAATTTGATAATGAAGACCTCCTTGGATGATAATTGATCTTACTCTATCTATCTTTGATCAGTTGTTTTTAAGTTGGTCTCGAATTGTCTGCCTTTTACATCTCATTTCATTTTAGCCCTGCTCCTCAGGGCCTCCAGCTTAATGCTGCAAAAAGGTCAAAACCACAAACTTTAATTTAATTTGTTAAGCCAATAAAAGTCAAACTGGACCACCACAAACTGGTTCTTAATTGGCAGCTCTGTGCAGCGCTAATGTGATTGAGGCAAAGGAGAGCCATTTTTGAATGCGCCTCTTTAGACTGAGAACTTGTTCTATACTCATAATCCAATTGCTGGAGAATAATCCATGTGACTGAGAAGTCAAATCCCTCTGTGGTTGTCATGGAGAGAATCCTGAAACAAGGGGATGAGTTAAGGTAAAAGTTAGGTATTAGATCATCTGTGGCAAGTGTTAGAGGGGAGTATATTCTGTGATAGAGATTTATCATGTGCTATGAAAGTTCTCATGAAACGCAGTTGTCGTATATGCAGCAGGGTGTCAGATTTCAGAGTTGTTCCTGTCTTCTATCTGATTTTCCCATGAGATTTGTCTACATACAGAACTGTAATGTGAGCGGTCTTCTTTGTTTGCACATCTGTGATGATTAGTCCTTGGAATAACATATCAGAGATTTACTGAGTGAAAGTAGTTCAAGGTTACGCTAGGTTTTGAGTCCAAAGGCGACTGGATTTAACATGTCAGACATCAGTGCCTCTCTTTGGGAGGGACATTTTACATGGTTCTTCATGTAAAAGTAAAGAAAACTTAAGTGTCTTAATGTGTTTCCAATGTGATGTCCAACTCTGGCAGCAACAAGATTTTAATGCTTGAGGCTTAACACAATATTTGGTGGTAGCTTGTGGCTATTTGGATGAATAGTATAGCCCAGTAGGATTTTTCCATTTCTTATTGCCAACCTAAATCATTAAACTCAGTCGATTCTGATGCTGTTTTGTTCTATTTGTTGTTTCACATATTTTCCACTGTAAAAATGTGGGATTTATCTATAGGTAACATTCAACTCTTTTTATAAATATTGATCCCAGAAGGCTTTGCTGTGTGTTACCACATGGCTAACTTGGACAGTAACCACAAGGCATTTTCTACAGGCAGGACACTCCTCTCTTCCCATGGGCATGTTGTATTTCCTGTTTATATTTTGGGCGACCCCTTTAACTGTGAATACCACAAAGAACACACTATTCCGTATAATCTTGACAAGAATCAAAAATATGTTGAGACTTTGTGACCCTTTCCTCTCCATTAGTTTTTTCATTTTTTCCTTATTGGTCCATAGTAGCAAAGGTTTCCTTTAAAGAAATAGTGCCTGTTTCCTGTCTCCCAAGTAAAAACAGACATGAATCTAATAAACGTCAAATTTTGATTCCCCCATAAGTTATGGTTACATAACCACAGCTTCTCAGAACTTCTGGTAAACATTTCTGACCTCAGGTCATGAATTTAACCTGCCCCACTCAAATGAGTTATTTTCCCGGAAACAAAAACTCTTCTATCTACTCAGTACCATATTATTTTATAGTGGCATGCTGTGTGTGTATGAGTTGTCTCATACAAGAAGTCTTCTTAGCCAAACTGTGTATATTCATATTAAAGGCTTAGTAAGTTTCAATCTACCAAATGCAAGTGTGAATGGAACACACATTCCTCCATGCATGTGTACATATGCGTACGTGTACAAGAACATAGGCGCACACATGTAAATACTTCTATCGCAAACCACAAAGATCTGATACAAATCCTTTAGGGAGGGTTACATGGAGGTCCATGTTTAAAAAAAAGAAAGAAAGTGTTGCTATAAATGCTCTCCATTAAATGTACATGTTGTCAGTTTACACATACACATACAGCAATGATGTGTGTTTTTTATTACACTGTATTTACTGACATTTCCTTTTGTATTAGGTTGATTTGGCAATTTACACTACAGTATGTCTTTCTCAATCCTCACAGTGAAAATATGAGGTTTTATGTGCAGTCTGCATAATGGTTATACCAGTCTGAACAAAATATTTGCTATTGACGTTAAATACATTTGTATTCATTCAATCATTTAAAAAGGAGAATAGCGAAATTGAGTTATGCTAACTTTAAGTATTACTTCAATGTTTATCTCTGAAACATCCGTATGGACAGGAAGAGTTCTGCATTTCCGCGGCCCTGACATAGAAATAAGCATAAATCAAATCAGAAAGAGAGCCGATGGGACTTGTAAATCATAAGTGCAGAGAGAAAGCATATTAGAAATAAATACACCAAGGATGTACACATGCATATACATTTAAGCAGTCTGTATGTATGTGTATGTGCAAACAGTATGTCCCTCGTAATCTAGAGTTTGTTAAGTATGGTTCACATTTGGTTGGTTTTGTTAAAGGCTTTTACACCAGGAATAATCAGTGGCAGTTCTGGTCCATTTACCACACAGGAGCCAAACTGTGCCCAGTTAAATTAACCCTGAAACTAAGTGATGATGGTCATTATGGCAGAGGTTTGGGATGAAAAAAAGGTAAGAAAGCCAAGTGAGACGCGTGAACACCTCTAAAAGTAAGAGATGAAGCGTGACATACATGATGCAACTGTTTACATAGGCTTGCATATCACTCACACATGAATAACTGGAGGACTGAAGCTGCTGATCTTTAACTTTGTCAATATGAAGGTTTCACTATGCAGCCTGGAGCAGCACATTTCAACTGACATTTCAACTCAATCATGGCAGGAAGTTTCCCCATGAATTAAGCCTTTAAGCATCTACAGTAAGAATGAAAGAAACCAGAACTGTGGGACTTAGGGTCAGGAAGATAAACAAAATGCGTTTTACTAACTCTTCATGGAAGTAGGGTTAGGGTTAGCTTATTGTCATATACATATTAAGTAATAATAAAATAGGATAAGATAATATAAAAGATCCAACATGTGTAGTTTTCACAATGCAGAATCTTTTCTATGACCGAGCCATCGTTTATCATCTATGTTACTCTAAATGGAACCAGCATTTACAAAATGAACAAAATGCTGTGTTAAAAAATACTTAAAACCAGCGATTGAGACCTTAAATTCATTAGGAAAATGCTTACTAGGCGGTGAGGACATGAGAAGGGCCGTGTATTTTTCATAGACTTCAATTCAACCAGACTTATTTTAGTAACCAATGGAGATTTGTCCATTAGAAAGAATGCAGGCTATGGAGGCGTTTTTACGACTGAGTTGTTGCCCTTCAGGGCCCCAAAACTGTTTAACGGATCTCTATGGAAGCACAATTTGGGGTGCTCTTTTATCATGGTGAGTTGGACTACTTTAGGGTGGTGAACTGTTACATAAGGGTGAGTTGTATTTTATGAACTAGAACAAAGCATTACAGATTATTCATTTATGGAAAATGGGCGGAGGCGGAAAGAGAGGGAAGTGAATGACAGAGATAAGAAGATGATTGATTCAACTGCAGTTCAAAGTCACTTTATGCTTGGGGCTTACATTTGCGTTACACGTATCCATCCTCATGGGATAATGTCCAACAAGTACACTTATTTTGATGGAAGAAAACACAATACAGACTGAGATTTGTATTAAAAGTTTTCAAAATTAAGAAAATCTCAACCCTGATGCAGAAATAACAGGAAATAATCTGCTCGAAATTCATCCAAATCGCTTGTTTTACAAAAGGTTTTTGCAGCACTATTTTTGTTAACTGTATCAGTTGTGCTGAATATCGTTCTGTATTGAATCACATTAAATGTCTTTTAATTTGTCACTGAGTCATTATTGATTGACCAATAATGGTCAGCTCCAACATTTATCAATAAATCCAGGCAGCACTTTAGACGAACAAGGGAGAGGTCAAAGCTGGTTAGCTGCTATCATTTCAAAAGAACCAATGGGAAACCTACCCACTAATGAAGAAGCGTTATGTTTACAACCAAGTAGGGTTGCCAAGGGTTTTGTCTACCATTACACAATAGATTAGAGCGCTTAGATGACAAGCAATGGCTATCTACAAAGATAAAGCAGAGCAAAAAGAACACAAACATGTTGTGAGTGAATGTTTGATTCCACCTAATGCTGAATTCATGTCTGTAGCTTTTCTGATGCTGCTCCTTGGTTCCCTCTCAGATTTCTTTATCTCTCCTCCACACTTTTATTTTCTCTGTTTTTACTTTCCTCCTCTTTCTGTTTACCCTCTCATGTGTAATCCAGTTTGAGCGGGTTCTTGTCTGCAATCTGTCACAGATGGAGTACGGTCCTGATGTTATCATGTCCATCAGCAGTCGATTTCCTGAGAGGAAGGCTTGTGTGTCTGTGTGTGTGTGTGTGTGTGTGTGTATTGTTTCTTATTTGCTTATTTGTGTGATAACAAATAAGAAATATATTGTTGTGTACTGAATGCCACTACCTTAATAGAGTATGTACCTGTGGGTATTGTCCACAGTAGACGAACATTACATGTATGTATGATCTGTATGTGTAATGTGTATCTGTAAAGCGCTTTGAGAGTCATTGATAAAGCGCTATAATAAATATAAGGATTATTATTATTATGTAATTGATCATGGAAACACTGTATGCCGTAGAAATAACGGAATACATGTAGAATAATAAACTCCCTTTTAGACAGCAAAGTAAACAAATAAAACACAATGTGATAAGCCTTCTTTTTATTTGACTTGTGATAAAGCATGTGGTGTATTCAACATGACAGTAAGTCCTCCTGCCCTACCACCATATCTCTGTGATAACACACCATGTGTGCATCAAGTGTGTTTGAGAAGAGACATGAGGCTAAGTTATCTGAGCAAGTTCTTATTATTATGACAGAAATGCGAACTCATGGGAGGATAGTTGTTGATACCAGGCTGCTAACACTGACCTACATGGTAACACTGATGCAGAAACACTGAGCAGCTCATGGTGCATATGGATCACAAACGAGTTGCGTTATGTTTGAGATTCAGGGCCCGGACTATCTTATTGTCAGTTGAAGATTTACAGTATATGTTGAGGATGAGGAAGAGTAATGTATGATGTCTTTGTCGTAGTGAAGATGCAACACTTTGTATTATTCACTGTTGCTGTGGTCAGTCTGCCAGGTTGAACCAGTCCTCAGGTTCATGATCTGGGTGTCAGTGAAGTGGTTGTAGCAGCCTTCCTTTTTTCTATCTCTATCATTAGACATTGTGTGTTTGGTTGCAATCTCAGTATCTCCGCAAGGAATATGTGTGGAGGGGATCATGTGTTTTCTCATCATATTATGAGAAGTTTCATTCAAATAATACTGACAGTGTTTTACCGTCATTGATGGCTCACTCACTGAACCCTCCAGTTGTTTCAGCCAGTGATACAAAAACGGTTTCAGTTCAGGTTGGTAGTATTACTGAACTGTTTCCATTAGATCCATGTGATTGTGTCTCAATGTATGCATCAGTGTTTAAAGCTCCAGCAGGCCCTGTCCATGGTGCTGAGGGTCTGTGTTTTGGATGACACATTGAATAGTTAAACATCTTGAATCAAACCTGGAATCTGCCAAAGCCACCAACTTCGTTTTAAGAAACACACCTCTCTAATCTTTCGGTAAACCTGAACATCAACCTGTGCGGCAGGAACCAGATGCAGACCCTCAGACTGAAACCGCTAAAGTTGTTCTCTGTCTAACCACATAGACTGATAAAGTAGCTTGGGAGACAATATAATACCATGTCATGACATGGCCAACCTTTCAGTCATCATTGCTGCCAGGCTGCATGGCGTTCATTGTCTGCAGATGCAGATCTTCAGTGCTAGAGAGAAAGTAGAAAGGCCCCTGGGGCCATGTCAAGCTAATGATGGCAGCCAGAGGAAATTGGATCGACTTACCCCTTCAGGCACAGTTTTAGAAAATCCTAATCAATGTAGAAAGACAAGGAGTGCTAAGCTTTCCCAACCAATTAGATTTGGCCATGCAGCTAATTACAATTCATTGAAAACACATAGAAATCCCCTCTTTCAGACAACAGTCTTTGAAGTCGTTATTTATCTCAAGAAATGTCAGGAACTAGACAGGGTGACGGTGGGAAAAGATGGTTGTAATAATATCAGGGAAACACACACAAATGGGATTATTTCTACATCAGAGTTTTACACAATCTTTGACAATGACTGGCTGATTATCTCGTTAGATAAAGAGTGTGTATCAATTTATCTAGAATAATAGTTACATCAATATTTTTGTCAGCAGTCCAAGTCTCATTTTAAAAAGAGTAACACAAAAAAATCGTTGATACAATATTAATATTTTGATACTAATTTACTCACTTACAATTTACTCACTTTTCATCTTGAAGACCTGAGTTAATCTGGCAATTTAAAGGTAGGGTAGGTAAGAATGGAGAAACCAGCTCGAGAACGCAATAATTTGAAAGTACGCAGCCGAAAGAAATCTGCCCCTTCCTTCAGACTATAGGCTTGTTTGAGACGCGTTGCGGCTCGCCTCGAAAGTAGACGAGAATAGCCGATCGCAGCCGGGGGAGGTCTCAAAAAGCTCGCCTGAAGTCGGACAGCTCGGAGTCGGCTTCGTCTTCTTCTTCTTCTTCTCTGTTTTTTTTGGCGGTTTGCAAACAACTTTAAGGTGCATACCGCCGCCTCCTGAGTCGGCTTGACTCGGTTTGCATTTATAAAGAATGCACACATGTGTTTAATCGTTAATGTCAGATATGTACTAAGTAAATAAATCATTTGTTCCTGCTCAAGATTAGATTAAACTTTATTGTTATTGCACATATTACAGGTACTGAGACAACGAAATGCAGTTTAGCTTCTAACCAGGTGCAACAAGCAGTGAAGTGAAAAGTAATGTACACAATAGACAGAATAAAATATAGAATGAATTGAATGATGAATAAACAGTGAGGGGTATGAACACACTAGATATCAGCCTGTGAGCAGTATGAACAGTGTGTATGAATATGCTAAAATATATAAAGTATGAAAACGGTAAGCAGTGCAAGTATAGTATAACATATATAGATATGAATTTCATGATGATAAACATTGTGGAACAATGATGAAAAATGGGAATGGATGTGGCAACGTAAAACTGACACAAAACAACAACAAACTTTTGCCGAGCCAATTGGAGAGTTGCATCACCAGCACGTGGTAAAAACCACCAATGAGCGCTCAGCTCGAGATACCAGCGAGTCGTTTTCGCATTTCGCTTCCGCAGCCCGTGGAGAGGAACTGCGGTTACGTATTGTAACCCAGCTTCTATGAGTATAGGCGCAGCCCTCTAAGGCTATCGATATTGGGTAATCCCACTGCACGTGTGCAGCACTGACAGACTTAATCCACGCCCACCTATGACGTGGGCCCCACCTTCGGCCTCCCTTCCGTATAAATAGGAAGTAGGCCCGTCCAACTGCTCCCACACAAACAGCTTTTCTTCAGCTATTCGCGGAGCCAGTGGGGCCCGAACCTTATAGGGCTGCGCCTATACTCATAGAAGCTGGGTTACAATACGTAACCCCAGTTCTATTTCGTATAAGGCTTCGCCCTCTAAGGCTATCGCTATTGGGTTAGGGGCGAAGCAGGATGTAGTCCACGCCCCACTGGTCCGTCCGTTACCAGAAGCACAGAAACACCTCTACTCAATTAATAACCCATGCGAAAAGAAAAGGAGCATCACAGTCCCTGGAAATATAGCATTATTCCAAATGAATATTCTCTTAAAGGGAATGAAGGTGAATACCCGTCGTTTAAAAAGTAGAGATAACAATCCCACTTGTTAAAACAATAAAAGAGGGGGAAAAAGGGGCAGCTCTCTAAATGCCAATAGGCAGGAGAGAGGGCACGCCGTTTATTCCCTGACATTTACTCAATCTGACAGAACACTCAGTACTGAATGTGTCAGAGATGATTGGGAGACATCCCTCAAATAAAAACGAATAAAAGAACAGGGGGAAGACCACGATGCAGCATTGCAAATGTCTTCTACCGTCATTCCTCCGTGCAACGCCCTAGAGGTTGAAATTCCTCTGGTGCTGTGCGCTTTGATGTTTTCTGGGGGATCCAACCCAGAGGAAACATACGCCTGTGACACAGCTTCACACAACCAGTGTGACAGGCGCTGTGCCGACAGAGGCTGCCCTATTGAGCGCTCTCTGTAATGCACAAACAGGCGCTGGGACCTGCGCAACGTGGCTGTGCGTGCAATATAGCATGACAGCGCACGTACGGGACATAGGAGATGAAATGTGGCTTCTTCCTCCGATGTGTGAGGAGGAGGGAAGAAACCATCCAAAGTGATCACTCTCGATCTAAAAGAGCTTGTGATCACCTTTGGCATAAAAGCCAGGTTAGGGCGTAAAACAGCTGAGCTACCATCTCCTTGTATTCATATACATGACGGAGCCACAGATAGAGCAGACAATTCACTCACCCTTTTTGCTGATGTCAGCGCCAAGAGCAGAGCCACTTTGGCTGACAAAAACTTTAGGGGAACCTGATCTAAAGGTTCGAATGGAGCTTTACTTAGTGCGCATAACACCAACGCCAAATCCCATTGAGGCGCCAAAGTGCGTGACACCGGTCTGAGTCTCTGTACTCCCCGTAGAAACCGTGTTGTCAGAGGGTGACTAAACACCGTGCTGACACCAAACCCTTCGTGGCAAGATGATATGGCAGCCGCGTACGTTTTTATCGTGCTATAAGCCAATTTTCTGTCCAGTAATGTCTAGAGGAACGACAGTATGTGAGACAGGGGGCACCTAACGGGGTCCAGGCTTTTCCCTACACACCAGCGCTGGAACGCTGTCCATTTGACTGTGTAGGATGCCCTGGTGGACGCCGCCCTTGAACCCTGAATGGTACTGATAACATTTTTAGAGAGGCCCAGCCCCTCTAAATGTTCCCGTTCAGGGGCCATGCCCACAAACGTTGGCCCAATACTGGGTGACTGCTGATCGCTCCCTCCACCTGGGAGAGAGCGTCCCTGCGCCACGGTATTTCCCACGGTCTCCCTGACAGCATCCGCCGTAGGCATGGAACCCAGGACGCTCCCGTGCGTTCCGGTGCTATTAAGATTGCTGTCAGTCTCTCCTCCTGCACTCGGTCCAGGAACCGAGGAATCAGAGGGACTGGTGGGAAAGCGTATAACAACCCCTTGGTCTTCCAGGTATGGAGCCCTTGGTCTCCCAGGTATGGAGCGTGGCCTGTGTGCGAACGCGTCCACGCCCAGGGGGGGGTGGTCCTGCGTTCTCATGGAGAACCAGAGGGCACACTGTGCGTTCTCGCGTGCAGCGAACAGATCCACCTCCGCTCTCCCGAACCTGCTCCATACCTGGGAGACCAGTTCGGGGTGGAGGCTCCAATCCCCTTGGTAAGGACCTCCTCTGGACATTAGGTCCGCCCCTCTGTTCAACACGCCGGGGATATACACCGCTCTGATAGAGAGTACGTGTGTTTGTGCCCAACACAGCAGCCGTCTGGCTGTGTTCAGCAGCTTCGCTGATCGTACGCCTCCCTGGCGATTTATATATGCTGCCGCTGCTTTGTTGTCTGTCCGAATCAACACATGCTGATTGAAGAGCAACGGGGCGAAGTGTTGGATTACTCTCCATACGGAGATTAACTCCAGCACGTTTATGTGGCGGGACATGTGAGCCGGCCACTGTCCTCCCACTGCCTGGGACCTGCACGTTCCCCCCCCAGCCTGTGAGAGAAGCGTCTGTAAACAACGCGGTGTGTGACGTCACTCTGCCCAGGGGAACCCCCACTGACAGGACGTGGGGATTTTTCCAATAGGCTAAATCCGGACCCACGGAAGGGGGAACGTACACCATGCGTCTCTTCTGATGCACGGGGTCGATATGCAGACGAATAAACCACCTCTGGATTCTCCTCATGTGAAGGAGTCCCAGAGGGATCACCACGTGACCAGCTGCCATCATGCCTAACAGCTGCATCACGGAGAGGGCTGTCACCACCCTGTGAGGTGTGACGCGCCGGAGGAGAGCTGTCACTTTCTCCACTCTCTGCTGTGAGAGTCGCGCTCTCATGCGGACTGAATTCAACTCCACTCCCAGATAAACGATAACCTGGGATGGAAAAGGACAGCTCTTTTTCCAATTGACAATGAAACCCAGACTTGGCAGATGAGATACGAGCTGTATCGTCTGTAACGCAGCCTCCTCCTTGGAGCGAGCCAGCAACAGCAGGTCGTCCAGATAAAATAACACTCTCATCCCTCCTCTGTGTAGCGGCTCCAGCGCCGTCTCCACACGCTTTGAAAAAGTGCGAGGAACCAAGGAATATCCGAACGGCAGTCGATTGAACTGGTACGATATCCCCTGGAATGAAAAACGCAGGAATTTCCTGTGTTCCGGGATTATGGATATATGGAAGTAGGCATCCTTCAGGTCTATTGACGTAAACCAGTCCCCCTGGTGAACGTACTCCAGCACCTGTTTGATTGTCAGCATATGAAAAGGTCTTTTCACTATCACTCTGTTGAATGCTGACAAATCGAGGATGGGTCTCATTCCCCCCCGTCTTTTTCGGGACAAGAAAATAACGGGAGTAAAACCCCCGATTTTCTTCCCCCTGAGGAACCCTGGAAATCGCACTTTTTACCAGGAGCTCCTGTAGCTCCGCCTGGAGCGCAAGACACTGTTCTTGGGATAACAGAAGTGTTTCCTGAATCCCATTGAACTGCGGGGGGGGGGAGGCAAATTGCAGAGAGTACCCTCTGCTGATCAGCCTGCTCATCCACCTGTCCATCAAACATATCCGCCGCCACTCTGAGCAATGCTCCGAGAGCGGGCAAACTTGCTTTTGTTGTACTGTGGTAGTCATGGTGACGAGCCATGCCAGAGCCCTTGCCGCTGTTGCTTGTAAAGCAACCCAAGGGGGGCCCCGCCCGAAAGGGCTGCGACTGGGTCTCCACACACTGCATCTCACCCCGGCCTGAGGAATGAGCAGGGGTGTGTGCAGTGCTATTCACACAGCGCGTAATAACAGCCTGTTATTACGCGCTGTGTGAATAGCACTGCACACACCCCTGCACACACGCTGCACACACCCCTGCACACACGCCCATTACAACCGTGTGACGTAGGTACACCTGGGACAGAGGAAAAACCGTGTTTCCTGCTAACCGACAGGCCAGAGGAAAAAGGTTTACACGTCAAGCCCCGCTGTCTAATAACCGCCTGGTTATATACTGCTGGCTTGTGCAGCGAGCTCCGCTGCCTGCTAACCGACAGGTCAGAGGCAGCCCGCTCAAACGGCGAGCCCAGCTGTCTGTTAACAGATAGGTTAAAAACAACTGGCTTATGCAGCGAACCTTGCTGTGTGTTAACCGACTGATTAACAACAACAGCCGGCCTGACTAGTGTGGGGGAAATGTGAGAAACAGCTGCTACAGACACACTGTTGTAATTTTCAACCTTTTTATTGAAAATATTTTCCCGCACATCCCCCCCAAAAAGTCACTTTCGGCTCTGCTTCCTCGGAGGTTCTCTCGGAGGAGCAGACCAGGAGCGGGGGTTCCTCGTTCCTCTCTGACTCTCCGCCTGGAGATTCCTCCGTGGCGGAGGATCGGAGATATGGGACGGTGCCCCCGCAGCCGCCGAAGGGCGATTCTGGCGCCGCTGCTGATCTCGCCGTTGCCCGCGCTGCCCCTGCTGAGACTGTTGCAGGTGCTGCGGGTGCTGCTGTCGCTGCTGTTGCTGGGGACGTTTGACCGGCTGATGCCAGCCGACGTGACGTCGTATGTCGTCTGCTCTCTTCGATGCAGACTTCATTGACTCCACCATGGTGTGGAACTGAGGTCCAAACAATCCGTCCGGACTGATTGGAGCCTCTATCAGCTCCTTCCCTGCACCCTCCGGTATAGCTCCCTGCTGCAGCCAGAGGAACCGGTGGACCTGAGTTGCCCATGTCGCAATCCGCGCCTGCGAAACTGCGACTGCCGCGCTCAGGGTGAGTGCAGTGCTGGCCGCCTTACCGATCTCCTCAGCCTCCACTGAGGACATGGTGTCGGACTGCTCAGATATCCGCACCATGGAATTTGCCAGCAACGCAATATTGTTTGCCGCCGCTGACGCCTGGAAAGCACACTGGTGCATCTTGTCGGTCTGTCGGGCGACAAACTGATCCCTGGAGGCAGTCAACATGGGTCGCCGTCCGGCAACCGTGCTGGCCTGCTTAGCTCCCAAAAACTTTGTGAGGTTCGGCTCCAGCGGAGGCACGGTCGGAAACCCTTTATCCGTTAATCCCTCTACCCGTGTAAGGGGAGAGTAGCCTACGTGGATATAGGAGCCCTCAATGTCCTGGGGTTCGCTGCCGCTCCCTCCTGGTATTTCCGGATGGGCGGAAAGCGTGGCCAGATCGGATCACTCTTGACCCTCTGATCCTGGGAGAACACCCCGGACATGTCATCCGAATACGTGCTCACCTGAGCTGGGGGAACGGGGAGATCTCGCCAGGCGGCTGCCTTAGCGATAATCCCCGGAAGCTCCTGGAGAATTCCGCCAATCGACGGCAGAGCCGTGGTGGCGGAAAAAGAGACCACTGGTCCGTGTGCCGGACCTACACCGGGCCCCAGCTCTGCCTCCTCCGTCCGGAGGAGGGAGATGATGGGGGAACCACCTGGTGATCCATGAATGGAGGGGGCGTAGTCATCCGACTCGTGCCCTCCACTCGGACCCAGGAAATCTAGGGACTCGTCCACGGAGTAATCCTCCTGAATTATCCAGTCATCCTCGACCTCAGCGGCAGCGAGAGCGTCCGCTCTCTGCTGTCTGAGGGCCAGAGGGAGACGGGCACATAATGAGCATGACACCTGTGGGGCTAGAGCAGCTCTCGCATGCTCAATCCCCAAGCAGGACTCACACTGTGAGTGTTTGTCAAAACTCATTATATAGCCCGTCCCACATGAAAGGCAATTCCGGACGCGGCCCTGACTTACCTGCCTCATCTCCATCTTTCCACTAGAAACAAAGCGTTTTACGGGAGGAATCTTTGTTTTCTAATGTGCCTGCTACAGTGCTTCTGCTACTACGGAGTGCTGAAGAAAAGTGGGAGTAGTTGGACGGGCCTACTTCCTATTTATACGGAAGGGAGGCTGAAGGTGGGGCCCACGTCATAGGTGGGCGTGGATTAAGTCTGTCAGTGCTGCACACGTGCAGTGGGATTACCCAATAGCGATAGCCTTAGAGGGCGAAGCCTTATACGAAATAGAACTGCGCCGCCGCGCCGCGCCTCGCTCTCATTACTGCGGGCGTCTTTGTTCCGCGAGATTTCAACGTCTCATGTAGGCGAGCCTCCAGAGCAAGTCGGACAAAATGACTAACCATCATGCAACGCACTAGCAAGACGGATTTAACTTCTGCTAGACAGCTATATGCCATACATTTTTGCACACATTCACAGTAAATATGTATTCAGTATGATAGCTGTCTAACAGAAGTTAAATCCATTTCTCACTTATTCTGACAATGTACTTAACCCCAAATAAAATAACCCAATAAAAACAGTTGTTAAATAATAGTGAAGTCACGTTGTAATAACAATAACTCATCTCTCTCTCTCTCTCTCGTTTTCCTTTTGAGGTTTGCCAAAAGCTACTGTGTTAATGTTGTCCTACTTGGGTTGCCGTCCGGAGTTGTCCAATATGGCGGACCATCTCGCACATGCGCACTGCGGATCGGGCAGAGCTGCAGATCGGGTAGTGACAATTGCAACTGTGCAGGGCTGCTTCTCAGGTCGACTATTTTCATTTCCTCGCTCCTCGGTCCTCGGTCCTCGGTCTCACCGGAAGTTGATTTGCCTGCGCCATCTTGAGTACCGTCCCATGGCTCTTATTTCTGCCGGAGGACCGAGGATCGAGGAGCGAGGAGCGATCAAGGAGGAGCGATAACCGAGGAACCACCAGACCATCCTCCGATGAAATCCTCAGATACTCACCCCGCCCCCTTACTGTGCATCGCTCACTGATTGGACGAGGTAGTGCATGCACTGATCTGATGCTTCTTGACATGAGAGCAGAGTGAAGAAAATACATGAACCTCACGGGAGTCACTCCTCAGTTTATACCGTGTTTTGTTTCAATTCATGTATCATTTAGTTACAAATATGTGATATATCGGAACAACAAAGTGGTCAAAAATCGTTTAATTCATTTTTTGGAAACATTTTCATGATCCCTTTTTTCGTTTTACATTTTCATTTATTGTCATTTCCATTCAGTCAGTCATTAAGTGCTATTAAAATGTTAATATGCTACATATCCACACAAACACACAAAGTGTGCAATCCAATGAATGTTAATCTAACTGGGTTTTGATAGATAACATATCTCTTTTTCTTCTCTCAATTATTTTATTTCTATTGTGCACTCTAATAAATATTAATCTAACTATTGTTTGTTTATACATTTTAAGAATGGCGTTTATCTTTTTTTGAGAATGAGTTCTTATTTTTCTTGTATTTATTGGGGTCTGCAACAGATGATACAAATGTTTGTGTCAGTAAATGTGTACTAACAGAGGCGGGGGTGTGTGTGGAAATAACGGGGACAGAGCTGCTGTCAGACGATCAGCTGCGCAGCGTCATCACAAACGGACGTCGCTTCACGTGACGCTCCGGAGGAAAGGACGTCCCATTGCTCTTAAAACTCATTTCCCTGCTTCTCGTGGTTTCCTTGCGTCCCTCCATGCTTCCCTGGTGGGAGGGACTAAACGCAGGGAAACGACGCAAGTGAGGGAAGCAAGGATTTCATTTAATCGACCTGAGAAGCAGCCCAGGTCTCGCTTGTCTCAAACAAGCCTACTTGCTTCCATAGCCCCTCCTCCAACACACGAACGCGCACATGACCAATGAGGGCACGAGATAAGTTTGTGCACGAGATGGACAGCTGACAGGCAGGTAGGCCGTCCAGTTATTTTAGCCGTGCCGGCTCAGATGATTGGTCGTGCTTTTTACAGTATTTATTGTCAAATAATTTAATATTGCTATCGGGACGTTAAGAGCATTCCATGGAATATAACAAAAAGTGTTTCTGAAGTTACTTACCTACCCCAACTTTAATGTATATTTTCCAGCTACGTTTTTCATTTGTTTTGCTTATCCTGAGATTCATATGGTGCGTTTAAGACAAAGTGTCCTTGTTCTGACATCTGGGAGATTGGTGACACTATTAATACATGTTTTTCTAGATTACATTTTGGGAGTTTAAAGTCTGACACCTAGAGGGAGATCACTTATATGTTCATCTAGACTAGAGGCTGAACATTTTTATTGCAGTTGCAGAATGTTGGAGGTATAGTAATGCCGCCATCTAGTGGGTGACATTCATAATCGCAAGTCAGAGAAGTACATATTGCAAATGTGAAAACACAATCTTTAGTCATTCAGGTTAAAGAGTCATCTTGTGGTATTACATATTTTATAGTGCCTTATATTGACATATTAGAAAAAAAGATCATGGCGCCAGCA
Source organism: Gymnodraco acuticeps (assembly GCF_902827175.1). Classification (NCBI taxonomy): domain Eukaryota; kingdom Metazoa; phylum Chordata; class Actinopteri; order Perciformes; family Bathydraconidae; genus Gymnodraco; species Gymnodraco acuticeps. The sequence goes on from NW_022990270.1 coordinate 1,867,939, forward strand.
TTAGCCAAAAAAAGTGTTTGTGTCCTATTTGTACCTCACACTCAAAGGCACAAAAAACGAAACAAAAGATCTTTAAAATGTAAATCTGTTGGTGAACAAGTAGCCCACATATAAGCCTGTCATCTTTAGCCCCAGCCATATTTTTGTTGAACTTAGGAAATGTACCGGGTCTTTTCTGCAACCAATCTTTTTTGAGGGGTTGTGAAAGGCATTGCCTCACCTCAAATGACCTTTAAACACAGCAGATAAGAGTTGATGCAGGAGCAGATAGGACAAAAGCAAGCAGCTTCCATAGTCGTGCGTTCTCACCTCAGTACCTTCCCAATACCTCTCTTTCTTTGCTGTCAACACGCTAACCCTGGTGGGCCTCATGTTTCCTGGGACCTGCCCCTCCTGCCTGCTTTCCACAAGTCTGAGTAATCGTGGTGGAAGAAAAGCATGCGTCAGGTCCTGCCTGCCTGCTGCTCACTGACCCTCACTTGTACACAGCACTGCATGAGTCAGTTCATCTGGGAAATAACCTTATAAGGCTGATGGCATGTCATCTGTATTACTTTGCCAAGGCAGCAAGTCAGTCAGGAATAAGAATGTCTGGAGAGAGGAAAGAAAGGCAATTTGTTTTATTATGGGACAGAGCTGTAAAGTACAAAGGTACCAATTACTGAAGAATACAATGCACTGTGAGATAATGATTATGTGTTACTGCATGAAATGTTTCTCCTTAAAACCAAGATTTATCATGTAAACACAGTCCATAACAATGTCTCAAATGGCAATGTCTGCATTCCATAAAACAATGATCTCGTATTAGCTTTTTGTAGTCGACACCATACCATTACCCATGTCAGAAAGATCAGATGTCTCTTGTTTAGCCTTGTTTGCCTGTAGATATCTTTTGTCGAAGAGCGGGTTTCTAAATTAAGGTGAAAAAAAAACACTCAAGACACAACAACAGTTTACAAAGTCTCTGCATTTCAAACAGAGCAGTAGCTAGATGTAAATCTGTCTAAAAAGGACCTTTAATTACAGCCTTACTTGAGAGTCTTTGATCTGTTTCTTTTATGGTTGAAGTAGCTACTATTCGTGGAAAGAGGAGGGCAAACTCTACCTCTTCTGTTAGTGATGTCACCGTAATTCACTGCCGATATTTTCCTCACAACTTCAACAGCTGGAAGTTGATGATATATTATATTCAATATGTGTTTATTGACATACGATGAATGATTACACAAATATTGGGATAAAGCCATGTTTTGAATTCTGATTGACTTTGGGCTCAAAGGTTAAAATGACATGCAACTGTTGGAACGGGGGTTGGGATTATTTCTTCTATTTTTCCAGTCTTAGTTAGATTATTTTCCAAACTGCCACGTTGCTGTCTGTGTGTTTTGGTAATGGCCCGCTTCCACAGAGGGCTGTCTGTCTGAACCTTGAACACACAAGGTTCCCTCTGTTAGCTGTCATTATGACACACGCAGCAGAAAGGGGTCACCCTACCCTCTCACCCTCTCTCTCTCCATGACTCAGGGACGACAACTTCAAACTTTTCAATCAGAGTTGTGCCCCAAAGAGTTACTCCTTCCCTTTAGGGATGGGGAGGCGGGGTTAGTGTCTCTCCAAATGCATCCCTGAGACCTCCACACTCTCTCTGTTCACACCAAAAGCTCAGGAGGGGCTGTCCTGTGGGCGGGGTGTATGATAATAGCCTCTAGAGGAAGTGAGCGCAGTGTAGTGGAATGTTTGCCATTAGTGGGAGTTGAACTGAGGCTAACAGCTAGCCTGCTATGTTGAGCTGCTGATCTGGAGACGCAGAGGACAGTGATGAAAACATGCCTCACTTCACTGTGGTACCGGTGAAGGATCAAGCTCAGGACAGATATGACAGCCTAGAGGGGATCAACTGGGTGGATTACAGGCACACTGGGCAGGATCATCAGGACACTGTCAGCTCTGATGGTGAGTACATCACTTTTACTCAGTTTTTACCTAAGCTTTGACACAACATGACTACTTTTGATGTTAAAAGTTGATACAAAATGCCCTTTAAGTAATACTTGATGAGTTTTGCCAAAGCATGGGATAACCCTGCGTTGTCCACTCTGAACAGCTGATTGTATGGTTACCATGGCAATTCTCCAGAGCCAGAAAGCAGTTCTTCCTACAGCAGTTTTTGACAGCTCACTTTGAGTAAAGTAAAAACAGTATGTCATGTTGGGAGCACTTTTTCCAACATGTAAACGTCTTTTTTAATGAAATGCCAGGACATACAGTATGAGTAAGAAAGCCACAACAATGAAAGGGGTGAGAACCGTGGGGGGGGGAAACACCACAGGGCTGGGACTGTTTGAGGGGGGGCCCGGTACCTCCGCAGCAAGAAAAGGCCTCAAGTGCTTCTTTGCACAAAAGATGGAGCTCGCTTTGTGCCAGGGGAGGGTTTCCTTTCACTAAGATTGGCTGCTCAACAATGTAGGAGCAGATTTCTCCCTCCTCACTTGTCCTTCTTCGCAGCTTGTCTCTCACTGTCACTCACTTGTTTCTTCACTGTATAAGCATGTAGAGAGAGGAGGGGGGGCAATCCCAGACAGAAGAGAAAGGGAGGACAGAGGGAAGACAAGGAGACAAGGAGTGAAGGCTTTGTTTGGGTAGGATTAACAGAGAGCAGCACTGATTTGTGTGGGCTGGGAGTGAATCAACGACGGGAACAACGTTTTTTAATAAAAGACACACATGGGTGCGGCCGTCCAATGAAGCACCCACGCTTTGCTGAGTGCCCAGAAGGCCATGCTGGGATGAAACCCACAAACTGACTGGCCACCCACTTATACTACCTTAACACGTCATGCTGACTGTGAGCTCCCTACAACAGAATAACACAGGAAGTGACCAGGATTCAAGGCTTACGACTCATACAAGTAGTTGTTACTGTGTGAATGTGCCTGTAGTGTTTGAGAGACATTATGTGTACAGGGATGGGATCTGTGTCTGTGTGGATAATAATGAATGCACGTGGAAGCATGTGGAAGAAAACTAGCCATGCAGATGAGGAGATCTAGGTAAAGTGAGCCACCCGGATCAGATACACTGGTGTTTGAAGCGTATCAAGAAGGATGTTGAACTAGCTGTCTGTGTGTTTATTGCTGGAATGCATGGAAGTTACCCTTCAGAGGCAAATCTCAAACAGCAGGAACTCAAGATAGTAGCCTGGTGTTAAAAAATGTGATTTAAGTCTTAAAAAGTAGTGGAATGAATGTTGTCGAAGCAGGACTCTGTAGAAGGAAAAGCAGATGTCCTGAAATAACCCCCTGTTTTATGGTTGCGTTTCGCACTTACTTGTTGCTGACTCCCTGCTGTCATAATTCTCTTTAAACCAACCGAGGAGAGCTTCCTGAGAACAACATCAACAACTATTAAACGTAGTGGGTAGCTGAGAGGATGAGTATATGTTGGACAGTTTGAGCAACAGGAGGAGAAGAAGAGCAGGGAAGTGAGACTGTGAGGAATGATGTGATGGAGCAAATGTTACACAGTGTGTTAGCATTACGTTCAAAACACACGTGGGAAATAAACAGAAACAGCTACTCAAGTCAATGTTTTTGTTTTTTATAAGAGCGTTATGCCAGACCTCTGCACAATTTAAAAAAGAAATTGGTTTTAGTTTTGAGAAACAATAGTAGAACTTGGTAAGACTTACTTTTAATTGTAGTCTTGTAGTACGTACATGTTTAGTATTTTTCCAACTTGAGTTCAACATGCCGCATTATGAAATATTCAGGCAGTTAAAAGTTGGGTGGGATTGTTTTTGCTGTGGTAATACCATTTTAAAGAGCCTGCGTGTTCTGGATGATTTCACCATGGGAGTGGTGGGCTTGGGTTTGGGTCTCCAGTGTGACGTCTGCAGCTCGGAGGAAGTGACACAGTGCGAGTCTGTTTCTGCCTGAGAGCTGGGCTCTGTTCAGCAGGACAGGATCAACACTGTGCTCATTGTAGCTGTGCCCTCCTGAGCAGAGCAACTTGGAAAGTTTGTTGCTGAGACTTGCACTTCTGAGTTTTTTTAAAGGCTGCATATTGGATTGTTGTTTGTTTGGAACATGACCTTTCCCAAGCCGGAATTGCCTCCAGTTGTTTTACCAAGAGCTGGTTGATATCTTGTTAGCTTCATTTGCAGATGGTAAAAGTAACAACGAATATAATCTTTTAAAGTCTATAAAAGTTTCTGTTGTGATGAGTGCTTTTGCTTTTTCGACTTGGAAATAATTGAAAGAAATGTGGAAAGAAATTTGTGGCAAATTAATGATTTAATAAGAGTTTAAAAAGAGAGAAATTAAAAGTAGGTGAGCAAGAGACACACGTTTCTCTTCTTCAGCACTGCCTGTAAAACTGTACAGTTTCCAGTCTGAGATTATGTGAAATAAAATCCCATGAACTAAATATAGCTAACTTGCTAGAGAAAGTACTGTTAACATAACACATTACATTGAAATACAATGTATATACCTACATTTAACTTGTATAGGCCCCTCTATGATTATAACAGAGTCATTTGACCCATTGTTTTGATAAGTTAATAAGCATTTTCTTTCCTTCATTGTTATTGTAAAAAACTAAATGTGCAGCTGTCTAAATACTGTACAGTAACCATGTTGTGCAAGTATGTCTCTGGCTTTTATTGGCCTCAAATAAAACAGGTGCTGAGAAACCTAATAAGTGGCTGAATTGGAGATTGTTGTTTGGATACCCCTTATCTAATGAAAGATATTACTGTCCTACTGTCTGGGGAACTACTCGGATAAACTTAGAAAGATAAACGCACTGTGTGGAGCTGATGACAAAGTTGGAACAAATTCAGATAACCACACAATGTGTTTTACACAGCCCTTCACAACTTTAAGTTTACGCCTTTGAAATACTTGTCAGAGATGTTAAAGAAGATTGTGCTTTAAATAACGGATTTGACACGCATCATTTCCTATGATACACTATCTCGCCATCCAATCATCTGCCATCTCTGTTCCATCTGCTCATTCACATCAAAGTGACAACGGCAGAGCAGCAGACAATGTTTCTCCAGTCATTCCTAAGGATCTCCTATCAAGCAAATGCCTTCAGTGTTTTCCTCTACCCTCTCACTTTAACACCAAACAGATCAATGCAAAAATAGATACAGTACTACAGATGAAAGCATAGATAGTTTACATTACATTACATTACATTGCATTTTATCCAAAGCGACTTACAATAAGTGCGTTCGACCAACAAAATACAAACTTGAAGAAAACAGAATCATATAAGTACATCAGGTTTCAACGAGCTAAAACATTTCAAGTGCTACTCAACTGGCTTTAGGTAAGCCAGTCCTTTATTAGTATATAAGTGCTTTATTAATAGTTCTATCGCTCGAAGTGGAGTCGAAAGAGATGAGTTTTCAGTCTGCGCCGGAAGGTGTGTAAGCTATCTGCTGTCCTGATGTCAATGGGGAGCTCATTCCACCATTTTGGAGCCAGGATAGCAAACCCACGTGTTTTTGCTGATGGGAACTTGGGTCCCCTTCGCAGCGAGGGTGCAGCGAGCTGTTTGGCTGATGCAGAGCGTAGTGCACGTGCTGGGGTGTACGGTTTAACCATGTCCTGGATGTAGGAAGGGCCAGATCCATTCGCAGCATGGTACGCAAGTACCATTGTCTTGAAGTGGATTCTAGCAGTTACCGGAAGCCAGTGAAGGGAGCGGAGGAGCGGCGTGGTGTGGGAGAATTTAGGAAGGTTGAAAACCAGACGAGCCGCTGCATTCTGGATGAGCTGCAGAGGTCGGATGGCACATGCAGGTAGACCAGCCAGGAGGGAGTTGCAGTAGTCTAGGCGTGAGATGACGAGAGCCTGGACCAGAAGCTGCGTCGCTTTCTGGGTCAGCTGGGGACGTATCTTCCTGATGTTGTAAAGCGTGTATCTGCAGTAGCGGGTTGTAGCAGCTATGTTTGCAGTGAAGGACAGGTTGTTATCTAGGGTCACACCCAGATTCCTTGCAGTCTGAGTCGGGGAAACAACAGAGGTGCCGATGTTGATTGTTAGGTCAAGAGTGGGACAATCTTTTCCCGGGAGGAAGAGCAGCTCAGTCTTGTCAAGGTTGAGCTTGAGGTGGTGAGCAGACATCCACTGAGAGATGTCAGCTAGACAAGCAGAGATGCGTGCGACGACCTGGGTCTCTGAGCGGGGATAGGACATAATTAATTGGGTGTCGTCAGCGTAGCAGTGGTATGAAAAACCATGCGGGCTAATGACTGATCCGAGCGAGTTTGTGTACAAGGAGAAGAGGAGGGGACCAAGAACAGAGCCCTGAGGGACCCCTGTAGTTAATTGACAAGGGTCGGACTCCGAGTTTAGAGTCTGAATGATTCACACTGTGGCTTTCTGTGGTGCAAGTTATGGACATTATCAGGATCCAGTACATGAGAAATGTTCAGACAATTCTGTTAAATAAGATAAGGAAAATGTTTCTTTCGTGATTGCAGGCAAATTCTAGCTATTCAAATTAAGCAGGCAAACAGGTTTGTTAGCAGATCTGACAAGGGAAACATTAAAGAAGAAGTTACTTCAAGAAAAGCAGCATGTCAGGGTTTGAGTTTTTGTGTTAATAGTTTCTTGTTTTATTTTGAAATGTTTTCCCTCTTTGTGTCTTTTATTGTTTTAATTCCTGTCTTTTAAGTAAACCCCTGGGTGTTTCTCAATGTCGAGGACGCTTCCTTGGTAGGACAAGTCCCTCCGAGTCAGGGGGTGTTTCTCAATGTCGAGGACGCTTCCTTGGTAGGACAAGTCCCTCAGAGTCAGGGGGTGTTTCTCAATGTCGAGGACGCTTCCTTGGTAGGACAAGTCCCTCCGAGTCAGGGGGTGTTTCTCAATGTCGAGGACGCTTCCTTGGTAGGACAAGTCCCTCCGAGTCAGGGGGTGTTTCTTAATGTCGAGGACGCTTCCTTGGTAGGACAAGTCCCTCCGAGTCAGGTCCTTCAGAAGCGATGCAAGAATCCTTCCTAGCCTCGGAAAACGAAGAATGGTGGAACAGGGTGTTTCTCAATGTCGAGGACGCTTCCTTGGTAGCACATGTCTTCCGAGTCACTTGCTTCAGAAGCGAGGCAAGAATCCTTCCTAGCCTCGGAAAACGAAGAATGGTGGAACAGGCTAACAGGTGTGCAGGTGTGCGTCATATGCGAGGCCCCGCCTAAAATTGAGCGCGATTTCCGCCAAAGATTTGGATATTGGTCCGTGCGCAAAGCATTGTGGGGATTTTAAGACCACGGAGTCTACACATGTGCAGCCTCGACATTTCCCGCAACGAAGTACGCCGGCCTCGGGAGAATTCCAAGTATGTTGGACATTGGAACAGTCCTTCGGTGGGACTCGATGACGTAGCATCCTTGAAATAGTGGCTCTGGAGCAGCCTTCCTCGACATTGAGAAGCACCCACTGATTGTCTGATTTTGTTCACCCGTTGCCCTCTCCAGCTGTATCTTGTCTTTCTGATAAGTCTTGTGAGTATAGTCTTGTCATCCCTTGTCAGTTTGTCGTCGTTCCCATAATTGTCCCTGTTGGATTTTTCCAGATCCTACCTCTTGATCCCCGGTTGGTAAATGTTTAGTTTTTATCAGTTTCTCTTTGTTATCAGCTCTTTTTTTCAATTAAAACTCACTTTTTGTTGAGAATACTTGATTTCTTATTTTATACTGCTCTTGGGTCCACCTTCCTGCCTAAGCATGACAGCAACAGGAGCTTCTTCATTGCATTTCTAAGAGCCAGCATCTAAATTGTATGTTACTTTGTCCTTCTTGAGTTTTATTATTAGACATAAAAGTAGGAGTAAATGAGAAATGACTTTTACAACAGTCTTGGTTGGACGTCTTATAGTAATACATAGTAACTTTGTTTTCATTAGCTACAATGGGACTCAACCCCCATTCTTAAAAATTGTGTCTGATTTATTTTGAACAAGGATAACACATATACTTACTTAACACCCAAGATATTTCTGAAGGCAGTTTTTTCGTTCACGCTGTCAGTCATCAAATTCACTAATACTTCCAACCTCCTCTTCGGACGTCACAGTATACAGTTTAATGAAGTACTGAATGTACTGAGGGATTAGCATCTTGTTGTTTACCTCCATGGCAGTGTGCTGTTTATGATATTACCATGGACATCACGTGTAAATAAACAAGGCAGTGGTTGTTCATCAATGCCTCACAGTTTATCACATGTAGAAAGTAAATGCTGAGTCTGCTGGAAATATACTGCTGAAACATTGTTAAGTGCATGTACATACCACACTTTGGGTGTGTTTGGTGGTTAGTTCTGCACCAATTTGCTTGCCTATTTAGTTAATTTGTGTCTTTTCAAAAGTCTATTGTACAATGCACCTCTTCTCGCCCACCTTTACCCCCCCGAGGTACTCAGGCTGAGCTGCCGTCCTGTTCTCCTCATTAGCACACATCAGAGATAATATGTTTTGCTGTACGGCTCAGCAGGTTAGCATTCCAGGGTTCAGATGCTGCTCTGCATGAAACACAGTCATTACAGCTAATGTCGGCCCATTGCTACAGCAGACATTATTCTGTGTAGTGCCACGGGCTAAGGAGGAGAACAAGTACAATGCTAAATAAAACATGCACAAATGTTCCAACAGGGACATGATTCATAGTTTTCAATATTCATTTGGAATAAATATACCTGCTGAGCATGTGTATTTGTATAACCTCCAGATTAGTATTTGCACACGTTGTTTTCCTTTTAAGGGCGCTGTCAATCAGTGCATTGTAAGGAGTTTAGGATGAACACAGTATAGAAGGTGTGCATCCCCTTGAATCATTATGAAATTACTACTTGGTTTACGATGGTTGAGAACATTTTCATGAACATATCTGCATATATTCTAATAAACAGTACATTATTTGACTTGACCTCTGCTATCATCAATGTAGGAGGATAGCTGCACTCAATTTAATGTTACTATTCGCAATTATGAGAAATACCACATCTAATGTTGTTGTATCCTGCGTCCACAGTGGTGCCCCATACTATAACATAATATTAGCAGTGTTATTTCTGTAGTGCAGGGGTGTCAAACTCAAGGCCCGGGGGCCAAATCCGGCCCTCAACTTCATTGCATGTGGCCCGCAAGAGCTTGCAAATAATATAATGTGTTTATTACACGGTTGAATGCCGCTTCACAGAAGCACGTTGTACATAAACTACATGTCCCACAATGCATCTCATTTTGTGAAATGCACACTGAACATTGCCCTAGACTTCTGCTTTCAGACGTAGTTAATTATGAAGTTCAATAATAGTTATTGTGCTTTTTATCTTGTTGTTAATTATTGTTTTTTTTATTTTACTCCTATTGTGTTATTTTATATTTGTTCCCTGCACTTTGGTCAACTGAGGTGGTTTTGAATGTGCTATATAAATAAATAAAGATTGAGATTGAAAGTTACAACCGGCCCTTTGAGTGCAACCATAATGCTATTGAGTTTGACCCCCCTGCTGTAGTGTATACACATGAAAACACATAATGAATCAAAGGTGTCATGTTTTTGTGAGCTTTTGGAAACCTCCTGTTCATGGACTGCCCCCCCCCCTCCCTTAGGGGAATTCATCCACAAAAAACACACCGGACGAAATAAAAAGGACAACTTAAAGAATGGTTGAGAAACAACCAGACGTGCACTCACCGCTAAATGCACTTTAACACAGGGGAATCTCCTCTTGCCACTTGATGCATCTCTTGTATCTTCTCTTGCACTTAATATGTGGTTGCTGTTATAGTGTACTGCCATGTGGTAAATACTTGTGTGTGCTGCTCGTGCTCTTTTTCATATCATGTATTTATTTGTTGCTATGTTTACAAATGTCATGTTCTTATATGTTGTATGTCAGGGACTACGGATGGAAATTAGCTCAAAGCTATAATCCGGCATATTTACACTTGAAGCATTATTGCTCTAAAGTGTTAATTAATGTACATTGTCCCTATTCAAATAAACGGTTAAATGAAATGAAATGAGTTGTTGATCTTATCATTCACATCCTGTTGGTAGAGCTCAATGAGTTTCTACATAGCAACACTCCATATATGACACATCAAAGTTGTATTAGTTTAGTTAGGATTGCTGGTTGGTTACAGCTGGTTGGAAAAGGTCAGAGTGGCTCTGTGTTGGAGGATCATTTTACAGGCCCAGACACATAAACAATGAGCTGAATACACTGCACAATAGAGCATACATTTCCTTTCATTAGTTGACCCGCTGCCAAGCAACAGTTGTATTATGTTTGCCCAACCCAGTGGCATAGTCACATGCTATGAAGGCATGCAGCTTATTAAAGTCGAGGGACCAAAGGATATGCACACAGTCCCTTTTTACAGCCTGTCTCTCTTTCACAAACACATGCACGCATTTCTCTCTACAGTAATGAACGGAGCAGTCTTGCCAACTATCTGCACAAAGTAGAGTTATACGCCCTACTACATTACTGCTCTGCCTCTTAGTGTTAAGTCTTGAGTGTTTATTAAAGAGGAAGTTTAATACTTAAGCAGAATAAGCTTATGGACAAGGTGGGATATTGTTTTCCATGACTAATCAGCTTTTTAAAAAGTTGAGAGACATTACGGTGAAGTTTCTTCCTGCCTTAGGGTCAGGTTAGGTTTTGAAGGCTACTTGATAATATCCCACAAGGACAATGCAAAATCAAATTCCTAATTTATGAAAAACTCTTCTACAGGATTGAAGGAGACACTTTCTGACAGTTGTTCAATCAGGAGAGACGGTTTTGATGTAAGAATACATATTTATTGCCAGGAATACACGAATGAATGTAATGGAGTTTTGGCGATTAGGCCCCGTTGTGCAGGAGTATCATTCGGGAGGGGAACACCGATCCGATGAAACCCCCGGGGTCTAGACACTGGTGGTGGTGAATGGATAGTTGGGTTCGGTCTGAAGGGGACGGGCTTAGCTTGACCCTGGATTCAGAGGGACAGGAGGTGAAAAAGGGGTGGAGGAGGGTTGCGTCGAGTCACCTGAAATGACAGGTGTCAGAGGGGAGAGCAGATTTAAAAGGGTTAGCGGAGCGCTATGATAGGTTTGTGAGAATAGAGCGAAGTGATTGGTTAAGCTGGGGAGTGACGCCCCCGATCACTTATTGAGAGGAGAGAGAGTAGCCTAGTAACATAGCATAATAAATGAATGAGTAAAGAAGGTCTTCCTGGTTGAACTTGCGCTGAGCTTCATTTGTTAGACCTATAACAAATCATAAACAATATTGGTTTTGTCTTTGTAGACTTGCCCTGACATGTTGTTTTTTTGTTTCAATGTCATGTAGACCTACTTTGCACTCTGACAATACTTTGACAACGAAGAATCTTCCCTGAAAATTGATCTGGTTTTAAACAGACAACAAATAAAACCTAGACACATAGGCAGCCTGTCAACACATTTGCTTTTGTCATTCACTATATTGGTTTTAATATAGGTATAGCTATAATTGAGAGCATGGTAAATTGAATCAAAGGATGCCTACACTTAAGAGCTGCTTCCAATCTTATGGCAATTATAAACACTCAAAGTGCTTATAGTTCATGCTTTTTTAAATATTTGCAGTATTACCATTTAAGTTAAAATATGTGGGAACTAAACAGTAGCAGATCCTTAAGTAAATATTCTTGACTGCATGTACAGTTGCAAGAAAAAGTATGTGAACCCTTTGGATTCTCCACACATAGCGTTGTGTGTTCCTTCCAAACAACTGAACTTTGGTTTCATCTGTCCACAGAATATTTTGCCAGTAGTGCTGTGGAACATCCAGGTGCTCTTTTGCAAACTTCAAACGTGCAGCAATGATTTTCTGGACAGCAGTGGCTTCCTCCGTGGTGTCCTCCCATGAACTCCATTCTTGTTCAGTGTTTTACGTATCGTAGATTCGTCAACAGAGATGTTAGCATGTGCCAGAGATTTCTTTAAGTCTCTAGCTGACACTCTAGGATTCTTCTTCACCTCATTGAGCATTCTGCGCTGTGCTCTTGCAGTCATCTTTACAGGACGGCCACTCCTAGGGAGAGTAGCAACAGTGCTGAACTTTCTCCATTTATAGACAATTTGTCTTACCGTGGACTGATGACCATCAAGGCTTTTAGAGATACTTTTGTAACCCTTTCCAGCTTTATGCAAGTCAACCATTCTTAATCGTAGGTCTTCTGAGAGCTCTTTTGTGCTCTCATGGTTCACATCTGGCAATGCTTCTTAAGAATAGCAAATTCAAAACTGGTGTGTATTTTTTATAGGGCAGGGCAGCTTTAACCAACACCTCCAATCTCGTCTCATTGATTGGACTCCAGGTTGGCTGACTCCTGACTCCAGCTCTTGAAGAAGTCTTTAGCCTAGGGGTTCACATACTTTTTCCACCCTGCACTGTGAATGTTTACATGGTGTGTTCAATAAAACATGAAAACATATAATTGTTTGTGTGGTATTAGTTTAAGCAGACTGTGTTTGTCTATTGTTGTGACCTAGATGAAGATCAGAACACATTTTATGACCAACTTGTGCAGAAATCCAGGTAATTCCAAAGGGTTCACATACTTTTTCTTGCAACTGTATGTAGCATCTCCACGGTGTTGTTATAAAAGCAGTGTTTATTTTACTATGTCGGAGTAAATAGAACTCCGCTAAGAATCCCCCCCAAAAAAAGATCTAAACAGAGTTAGAGGAACTAAAAAAGAAAAGTAGAAGTCGTGACCCTCCCTGATTTACTGCTCTGCCTTGGTTCACCCTTGTGTGAATGTGTCAGTTCTTCAGCACAGGCATCTTTGATCTTCTGGCAGCCAGACGGGGGAGGCACAGGTGACATGTCAGTGCACGTTGCTATAAAGCCTCTGTTTTGTTTCGGGGCACACAGCATGACTCTTATGTGCCTTCATAACAGGCAACTTTAAACTTTAATCTTTTTAATTAGACATTTAAGGTGAGGTTATTAACAACAGATCCCCGCTGTCTCCTGTTTTGCAGGTTCTGAAATAGACTGAGCCGGAAGCTGAACTATTTTGGGTTTAATATCAGGATCTAGTAATGATTGAGTAAAATGTCCTGTGGAAACCTTTTAAAACATAGTGTATTCTTTGGCTAATTGTAGGGCAAAGAAAACATCCTCTATCTCCTTCACACAGTAGTTTCCCCTCATTGCTGCTTCAAACACTTTGTTGTGTTTTTATCCCGTGCCACTGACAGCAAGATGACACTAGAGGACAGTGTTGGCAATGTTTTATCTCATCTTGTCTCCACCATAACTCTGATCCTGCTCTGTGGTTGTAGGGATTAAAGAGAGTAGTCAGACCATTGGGAGTTTAGCCTTCATGCTCCAGATGATTAACTCATTTTCTTCTGGTATTTGCACCCTTTAGACATTTTTTACATAAACATTTCTTTCATAGAGACCTGGAACATCAGGTTATTTGTTTCAAAATGACACTGCAAATAATGATTAATATTGATTAATCTGCAGATAATGTCCAATTTGTATCTATTTGTTTAGCCTAAAATATTGAAAAATATCCACATCAATTCCTAAAGCCTTAGGTCAAATATCTTTAAATATCTCCTTTTGTCAGTACATCACCCAAATATACTGAATATGATATTAAACCTAGCAAATCTCCTTTAAAATACAGGCTTAAAATATTATTTTCTGCCTTTAAAAAACAAATTACTTCAACAACAATACAATGATTATCAAACTAGTTAGCAATGACCTTCTGTCAATAAGCTAATTAATAAGACACATACTTGTTGCAGCTCTTCATACAAGGCATTGTTTTAGCTTTTTGCTATATTCTTGGAATAATGGCATGGGGAAAAAACATTTGAAGGATGATATATCCAATATATCAAAACTGAACGTGAATACATGTAATACTACAGATGCTGTAATACTGCACTTTTTGGAGATACCTTCAACCCAACCCAAGGCTCTTGTATCCCTATGAGCCGACCTGTGCTCTGCATGTGTTTGTTAGTCAGGAAGTTACTACAGTACCCTACGCTGCCCACCTCTCACCCCCCTCACCATGCACCATGTGTTAGATCAGGCCCCTGATGGAGTATCACCCTGGGTGACCGAGTGTCCCGGATAGTAATCGACAATTCCCCAGGCTCGAGCTCAGAGTCCTGCTGCAGTTTGCACACCGCTCATAACTATGCTCACCCACAGAGACAGCAGCAGTGGGACACAGAACACAGGTGAGTGCAGAGCAGCATTCAACCTCAACCACTTACAGCAAAGCTTAGACATCTTCATCACTGTTGAGATTATTTTCTATGTCATGCTCACTTGGTAAATTGGCAGACTTTTTGCTGGAGGATTAATCTGGGTTTTAAAGATGCCTCTGTCAAAGTTTACATGCTCTAATAACCACAGCGTAGGTTATTTCTCGGTAATGAGGTGCGTGCCTGTGTGTGTTATAAGATCTGCACTCTGCGTGCAATAATCGCCGCAGGCAGTGTGTTCTCCTCTGCTTGATTCTTTCTTCAAAAGCAGAAGTTAATGAGTAAAATCTAATTATATGGCTGTTTATCTGCGGACACTGCTTATAGTGGATCTGTGCTGCTTTTGGCCTTTCTCTGCAGCTTCTCAGCATGGGTTGTGTTTTCTACTACATGAAGATTATGAATATGTTGAAGTTATACTAATGTATATTTACAAGCATTGCAATGAAGACACTGTATTTGGTATAGAAAAATACATTGCATTTTTCTACTTACATTTTTTTAATTGCTGCACAGGAAATAATGCTGGGCTTAATTAATATCTCGACAATGCCACATCAAATCCTTTTTTTAACTTTTCATTTATCTTTTGCTTGTCTTAACAGTACTTTAGAAGGTTTGTGATCCAAATTGGATGACATTGATTAAAACCACAACTGTTTTATTATACAGTGTGTGCACCAATAATATTCATCTCTGTTGACCCATTGTATATTTGGACTAAATATAACTTCAAGGACAATATTTCACGTTGCACAACATGTGAAAGAATCAAAGTGACTGTGGCTTTTAATTGTGACACTTTAAGCCCAGTCATCGTAACTCCATAGTTTTACATTAATGACATTCATATTTTATGTAAACATAAAGTCTTGTTGTTACAGTAAATACTAATCCTCCCAGTTTAACGCAGATATTTTTGCAGATTTCTATGAACTTTATTTAAAATCATATCTCATTGTGTCATATCAGTGGATCACAATGATTTGCTGTTGCAGTTGCAGTGCATGATTTATCAGGATGCCTCCAATATATCTCAAAGAACAAGTATTTGCAGAGAAATATTGTTTGGTTGATATTCCCCAGTATATTATAGGTTGTATAGGCCTTATGTCTTGTTTTCCTTTCTCTAACAGGACATGGGAATCATAAAGAAGACAGACCATTTCTCAACAGTGCTGATGCTGCAAGCAAGAATAATGACTTCTATGACAGGAACCTGGCTTTGTTTGAGGTCTGTTACTTTCCCCCATATGTATTTAAGATGTTCCACTTGCACCAAACTCATTCATACAATCTCCCTTCTTTTCCTCCTCCAGGAAGAGCTGGACATCCGGCCGAAGGTCTCGTCTCTGCTCAGCCGCCTGGTCAGCTACACCAACATCACCCAGGGGGCGAAGGAGCACGAGGACGAGGAGAGCGCTGGGGCCTCGCGCAGGAAGACCCCCAAGGTCAGGACACAGCCGAGGAACACTAGGCCCCACTGTTTTTCTATCACTCAGTCTATGGATGTTTAGAAACATTATCCTTCACCTCTTGCTCTCTCCCTGCCTCGCTATCCAAGTTTTAGATTTGTATTAAGAGTTGTTGATTGATTGCTTATGGCTTTGCACGCTCTGCACTCACACGGTGGCTGTGGGAGACCTGAATGCATGCAAAGAGCTGATGATAACATGATTGAATGACCTTTAAAAAAGTACATCAATCAATACAAGTGATCAATACACTTGATTCCTGAAATGTCATGGTCAATATTCTGCCCTCTCACTCTCCATCTCTATCTCTTTACCCCTCCCTCTTTCTCTCTGTCAGACTCCCAACATGGGCACTCTGATGGGAGTCTACCTGCCGTGTCTCCAGAACATCTTTGGTGTCATCCTCTTCCTACGACTGACGTGGATTGTAGGGATGGCTGGCATCATGCAGTCACTCCTGATCGTGCTCATGTGCTGCTCTTGTGTTAGTATTCACACACACACACACCACACACACACACACACACACACACACACACACACACACACACACACACACACACACACACACACACACACACACACACACACACACACACACACACACACACAACTGTACAGACCAACACACACACACGCTGGGTTGATTCCCCCAACAATGTGGGCCAGCCTTTGCTAAACCAGTCAATAGGATCCCCATGGTTAAAGAGGAAGCAGCAATTATTTAAGCCAAATAATGCCCCCTTGACCTGTATGTTTTCTTTAGTCAGTGCTTCCATTACCTTTCATACTCAACAAATAGCTTACTGTGGTCTTATTAACTTTAGGCTTCATATGCTAAATCTTTAGAGACATGATTTCTTGGAGGGAAGCTGTGCTTAATGTCAATTTTAATATTGGATATTTACTGAATACCTACAAGTTCCCAAGCCTTTTCCATATCACTTATATTTTCTTTCCTCTGTAGACAATGCTCACGGCCATATCAATGAGTGCCATTGCTACGAATGGTGTTGTTCCAGGTAATTCAAAATCTCTCTTTGGTACATAGCACTCAGAAATGTTTTGGCTAATTTGAAACCAATGCAGTAGCAGGGGTTTGACTTGTTAAAAGCTAATGTACTTATACAGGACTCTTGGTTCTTTGAGTTTGAAAACGTCATGTAAAAAGAGAGCGCCATTAGCATAAATGTATCCAGCAAAATGCCGACGTCCGCACTATAAATGCCATGTTTTAGACAAGCTAGTAGACATTAACTGCTTTGTAAGACATTTCTATTTGGACCTGTATACTTACTGTATCTCCATACTGCTTGGCATAGATGTAGAAGTTACATTTGAAATTACGTTTGTATCCACTTGGGGGCAGCAGAGATTTATCGTTGAATCCACTGCATGTATTTCCAGTAACTCTCTGTGTGTTTTGCTGTTGTAGCTGGAGGGGCATACTTCATGATCTCACGCTCCCTCGGCCCTGAGTTTGGAGGAGCTGTGGGTCTGTGCTTCTACTTGGGCACCACCTTTGCCTCTGCCATGTACATATTGGGGGCCGTCGAAATCTTCTTGGTCAGTTTGCTTAAATATTAATGTGTGGTTACATTACTCACATTGGTAGGCTTCAAAATGATTTCCAAACACTATTTTATATGTGTTTTTATTTTATACATGCAGTAACTGGACTGTAATTTATTTTCTCCTCAGAAATATCTGGTCCCCCAGGCGGCCATATTTCACGCCACAGACTCCCTTGGGGGTGACAGTGCCATGCTGAACAACATGCGAGTGTACGGCTCGATCTGCCTCAGTCTGATGGCTGTGGTGGTTTTTGTTGGAGTCAAATATGTCAACAAGCTGGCCTCTCTTTTCCTGGCCTGCGTCATTATCTCAATTGTCTCCATCTATGCCGGGGCATTAAAATCCATGACTCATCCCCCAGAGTTTACGTAAGTCTGCAAGGAGGGTTTGCTAATATAAACATGTGCCTTAACACAGGGGTCTCCAAACCTTTTTCACTGAGGGCCACATACAGAGAAACATACGGAGGGCTGGGACACATGTGACGTACAGCTCATACTGTATGTTAAGTTATAATTTAGCAAAATCAATCAAATCTAGCTAAATTATTCTTGATAATTGAAAATGCTTAAAGAAGAAAAGCAGCCGACAGCACAGCTCTCCATTAACAAGGTTACATTATTTTTGATTTCTTTACAAAAAATGTGGGTATTTCAGGCTTGGGCTTTTAGTAATATTCTAAGTAAGATTTGTTGGAAAATATTTTCAACTTTAATTGACTGAATTGATTGAAGCATTTGGCTTAGTAGCACATGAATACTGTGTAATATATGTGTACATATATATTTAAGAAGAACATTATAAGTGAAGTACATGTTTCAGATGTGTGCCATATTCTATTATACTTTTAGAATTTGCTGAGGGCCAATCTAAAATGGACCAATGGCTGTAGTTGGCTGTAGTTTGGACACCCCTACCTTAACAGAAAGTATTGTGAATTACGGGGACCTTAATATGGATGAAGTGTTTTCTATGGAAATTATATGGATTTGTTGGAGATGCTTTTTCAACCTGGATAAGTTATATAATTGTTTTAATTTTTATAAAAAATATTATTCAGTTATTAATATTATTTTTTAATATAATTGTCCTTATTATTATGGCGTTACTCTCCCACCAATTAAATGTTTCAGTCCAACAGTTTGACTATAACTTAGTTTGATAACCTTTCGACTATAATGAAGGTTTGGAGAAATGCTCCACGACCATAATCCCTGTATTTGTGTCCCTGTCCTGGCTGTAGGATCTGCATGCTGGGAAACAGGACTTTGGTGAGAGATCGCTTCGATGTGTGTGCTAAAACGGTGACAAAGGACAACATGACAGTGCCCAGCCAGCTGTGGGAGAGGTTCTGTCTGCCGGGGAACATGAGCAGCGCGCAGTGTGATGACTACTTCCTCCAGAACAATGTGACGGAGATACAGGGCATTCCTGGACTGGGCAGTGGGATTATTAAAGGTACATTTAGGGATTAAGGTATTAAAGTATAAAGCATGAGATGTTGATAGATAATGAATGTAACAACTCTCAACGTTGCAAGTATGTTAATCATTATTATAGACATCCAGATTAAGAAGTAAAATACAGTGTTGGGATGTATTCAAGATGAAGATGCATCCGTAACTTTATTGCATAAATGTTAAATGTAAATTTTAAGGATATCATTCAGTGGCAAATTCAAGCTGTTTTCTGGAAATCATACTGTTATAGTTTGCAATGTCCTGCATCATGAATAACATATGCATTATAAAATGATACTGTTTTCAAATGTAAGTGTGTCACCAATGTTTTAAATGTCTTCTGTTTTTAGAAAACATGTGGGGCGACTACCAAAGGAAGGGGGAGATCTTAGAGAAAGTGGGGCTAGAGTCAGTGGAGGTCCATGGTGCCACGGACAACTTTGGCATGTACGTGTCAGCAGACATCGCTACATCGTTCACGCTCCTGGTGGGGATCTTCTTCCCGTCTGCCACAGGTATTACAACGACATACAGAAAACCTTCACAAAGGTCTGTCATGACACAAACCTCAGTCTACATGCAGTATGAAACTGTAGATTGACTCTTTCCAAATGTGTTCAACAATCATTTTGAACTAAAGTGCCAGTTACCTGCTTGAACTTAAATCTATAATGTTTGAATTTGGATGCAACATTAAGCCATTAAATGCTATGTTATTACATTTTTTAACATAAGTAACTAGCACACAGTGAACTCAACTAGCTTAACCACTGATCCAGCCAGCAGGGAGCACAGTTAAACAGCTCTTACATTTCCTCTGTTTTCACTAACTGTATTTTGTCTTACAGGTATCATGGCAGGGTCCAACCGATCTGGAGATCTCCGGGACGCTCAAAAGTCCATCCCTGTGGGAACCATATTAGCCATTACTACTACTTCTCTTGTTTGTATCCTTTTTTTGACGATTACCCACAATAAATCAACAACTGTGTTCTTTCATAAACGATGCTAAAGTAGATGTATATGTGTGTCTCCTTGACCTCTTGTTCAGATATCAGTTCTGTGGTTCTGTTTGGTTCTTGTATTGAAGGAGTGGTCCTCAGGGACAAGTAAGTCGTTTGTTTACTGCACTATTGGGACATGCTGTAAGTGTAACCATATTGGGCATGTATGTTCCCCAGACTTCCTCCGAGTTTTGGGAAATGTAACAGCTATCAAAACACATCAGACTCAGGGACAGTTTTATCCCACAGGCTTTAAGACGATTAAATCCCTGAGCTCTGAATTGAATTATCTTATTTAGTATTTTTACAATCCACATCCATTCATATATTATAGCAATAAGCAGTATTTTATTAGACCTATCAGTACTTAGTAGTTTTACTGTTATATTCTATTCAATTTGTTATGTACATAGTTTACTCATTCCTGCATTTCACCTGCCATATTGTATAATTGTTACTGATTTATGTCTCTTATCTTTTTTATGTCTTATGTATTTTGTATGTTGAAATGTTGGGGGAGTCTGGGTCATAGGATTTTACTGCCAACAACTACACTGTGGCGTTTGTGTGTATGACAGCAGAGCTTGACTCTTGAATAAGTCATGTCAGTCTTATTCTTGGTCATATTCAGTCAGTCTGTTCTTGCAGGTTTGGGGACGCTGTTCACAAAACCTTGGTGGTGGGTACGCTCTCCTGGCCGTCTCCATGGGTTATTGTGATTGGCTCCTTCTTCTCCACGGTGGGCGCGGGCCTTCAGTCCCTCACCGGGGCGCCACGACTCCTGCAGGCTATCGCCAAGGACAACATCATTCCCTTCCTCCGGGTGAGACGTTGTTGTTGTTGTTGATACATTGTGCAACCCCGTCACATCCTCTGGAAAAATAGCTAATGTTGCAGCAAAACCATAATAGCTCCCATGGTCACATCTGTTTTATATTATTTACTAAACATACCATGATTTGGATATTCATGATAACATGTAAATTACTTACAGTGTGTCGGAAATGTGACTTGAAATTTGAATGGGATGCTTATTTGACTATGATGCAGTATCAAACATGAAGTGATTTGCATCGCTGTGTTTGAAGGTTTGGAATTTCTTGTTTTCAGGTGTTTGGTCACGGAAAGGCCAATGGAGAGCCAACATGGGCCTTACTGCTGACGGGCCTCATCGCTGAACTGGGCATCCTTATTGCCTCACTGGACATGGTGGCTCCTATCCTTTCCATGTAAGCTCACAATGGCAAAAATAGGACATTTTTATATATATTGTTTTTGTGATCACATTTTTATTGAGATTAATAAACAACCAAACGCACAACATTTTTTCTTTAAAATATTGTTTTAAAGGTACATACGAAAAAGAAAAATGTGACAACAGCAATTACAAAATATATAAAATGCAGAATACAGAATACATATGTAAGCTAAAAATAATAACAATAATACAGACAAACAGAAATAAAATAAAAACGAAATCAACCCTCCCTCCCAGACATATAAACACACACACACACACACACACACACACACACACACACACACACACACACACACACACACACACACACACCATGCATACATCACTTCAGGGGACATTACATTGACTTACATGCATTTCCTGGAGACTTATCCTAACCTTAACCATAACCAACACATGCCTAACCCTAACCCTTACCCTTAACCTTACCCTAACCCTAACCCTAAATCTAACCAAGTCTTCACCCTAAAATGAATGATTCCCCTCATGGGGACCTCCATTTTGTCCCCATAAGGGAGGCGAGTCCCCACACGTGACTATGTAAACAGATTTAGGTCCCCACAAGTATAGTAATGCTAGGCCACACACACACACACACACACACACACACACACACACACACACACACACCCACACACACACACACACACACACACACACACTCACAGGGTGTTAGCTGTTGGATGCCAGCACTCCATCAGCGCAATCACATTTATTTATCTAAGACATGTTGGGTGCATGAATTGCTTAATTTCTGTGTTTGGTTAATGCCAACTACACCATGGATGATGGATGATGGACTTCAAATGTGCTGTAAATTCTCCTTTTCTTCATTCAATAGGTTCTTCTTGATGTGCTATCTCTTTGTGAACTTAGCCTGTGCAGTTCAGACTCTTTTACGCACACCCAACTGGAGGCCAAGGTTCAAATATTACCACTGGTGAGTACCGGTGGATCCCCCCATACTTTGTAGAGAGTGGGGTCATATTTTGTTATCAGTCCTATGGGCTTGATGGTTTTCTTAGTATGCAAAAACATCACCTCAGGCTCTATGTGTCACATCCACAGGGCTCTGTCCTTCCTTGGCATGAGTATGTGTCTGGCTCTGATGTTCATCTCCTCCTGGTACTACGCTATTGTGGCCATGGTCATTGCTGGGATGATCTACAAATACATTGAGTTTCAAGGGTATGTATGATGACTTATTAGCATTTACACTTTTGTTTTGCTGCCCCATTAGAGTACATTCTTGCATGGGGCCATGATGGTTGTGTTTCTGTGTATCTGTAGTGGATGCACTTTTGTTCCTTATGTCTGTTTCTTGTCTCTCTTCCAACAACAGAGCAGAGAAGGAGTGGGGGGACGGTATAAGAGGACTTTCCCTCAGCGCAGCACGATACGCCCTGTTGAGACTGGAGGTTGGACCCCCGCACACCAAGAACTGGAGGTACAGCTAAACCTGCAAGAGGCACTCTCAATATGTACAGAAAACCCCATTGGACTGCATTTCTGAGAAGCCATATTGCAAGTTGTTTTCACACAGTGTTCGGTTATGAATACAGCTTATACACTATACATTTAACAGAATCATGCCACACTCTCTCCCTCTGACCACTGGCAAATAGTTCCCATTGTAATGACTGATCCCAGCTTGTGTGCAGACCATTTATTTTTTTAAATTCTAGATTAGAGAGAAGCTGTGAGTTTTATCAAAATCCTGTCAATTGCATTTGAGAAACGTGTTGCATCCAAATGGACAAAGCTCATAAAAAGTAGGTCTTCCACATCGGATAACAATGGCTCTACATAATTATGATAATGCCACACAAACAACATTTGAGATGTTTACCACCAGCTGTTGTCCATACTGACACGTACGTGCTATCTGTCAGTTATGAATTGACGGTCGTTTTAGGGAAGTTGACGTCTGAGGGAAGATTCCAAGCTCATTGTGATCATGCTAACTGGGAATTGTGATGCTGCACTTCCTCTTTTTTTATGGAACAACTGTAGTGAGGAAAGAAGAACATGTAGGCCAATAGATTTACATTTTAACATTCATTTTAATAATCATGTTCCTCCTACTCTTTGCAGACACAGTAATGTTATTTATTTTAAGTTTGCTATATACATTTGCTGGACATTTTATGTTTTGTTATTCTCGCTCTCACAATTTCATTTTTTTCAGACATGTTCTCAATAAAATTGTATCTAATCTCAATCTTATCCAAACAGAGCAGCCCAGTAAATAGTTTCTGGGTGATTCAGTGGTTTACAAAAATCCAGGTATCTAAAATGTGGCAGAACAGGGAGAGTTATTTTAGGTGTTAAATAGAAATATATACATTTGCATTTCTTTATTTCTGATGTCATTAGGACCTCATTCAAAGGGAAATGGTGTCTTCTAACTGCCATAGAATTAACAGTTATGTGTTAGCTGGATGTATAAACACATTTTCAAATATGTTCACCTTTATCCCACTTTATCGTTTACACTATGTGTTTTGAAAAGCAAATCACAGAAAATCTGCTTGACAATACAACTTGAAAGTGTCCAATTTGATCAAAATCAAAACTATTTTTGTATTAATGAACACAACGGCAACCGGTAAATAATGTGAATTTGTCTCAATAACACAATCTTTTAACAAGGATGCCCAAACACATCTGATTTGACACATTTGATCCAGGCCTTTGACTCATATTGACCTTCTTTGACACTTTCAGACCTCAGCTGCTGGTGCTGCTGAAGCTGGATGAAGACCTCCATGTGAAATACCCTCGTCTGCTCACCTTTGCCTCGCAGCTGAAGGCGGGAAAGGGTCTGACCATTGTGGGCTCGGTGGTCCAGGGCAACTTCCTGGAAAGCTATGGGGAAATGCAGGCAGCTGAGCAGGTAAATACTAGAAGGGGTGTGCTGCACGTGCTCCACACCGTTCTCTATTGTACTGTGCTGCTGACTGTGTTGCAGCTAATTGTTACAAATGACCACCTTTTGTAAATTGAAAAGCACAATGGAGCGAAGACATGCTTCAATGGGAATTTTCAATTTTTCAGATTTTTCTAGCATTTGTCACTTTAATCTAAGGACACGGCTGGAAACAGCTTGTGGTTGTAACTACAATATGGTGCCAATGATGCATTACAGTTCAAATAAGGGACATTTTTCATAATGTAATGTGTCTTGTAAAACCGTATACAAGTGAAGCAAATTAATAAGCATTTGCTTCTTCCTACTCCCTTTCGGACACATATGATTTTTTATTATTATTATTAATATGAAGACTTTTTTTGTTGAATATATAAATATTATCATGAATGTGGATACATACTGTATTTTAATTCTGTTTTTCACATTTGTTATTTGTTATTTTTTTAATCTGTACAGAAGCAAAGTTTGCTTCTGTTAATGGGACAACCACTGGGGAAATAAATCACTCATTAATTTACTTATAGCCAATATTCATGGATCTATCTATAGTTTGTGCTACACAGGGAATACTCAGGTATTTTGTTAATATTTTAACTTATGTGCAATGCATTGTTGACATGCTGCTGTAAAAAAACAATTTCCCAATTTGGGATGAATACAGTTATTTTAATCCAATCTAAAACCTTGTAATTTAATTTGAATTGATGAACCATGTTTTTTTTGTGCCATTTAAATCCATACAGGTTCCAATTTTAAGGCATGCACTTAAAGCTGTCAAACATATTAACTTTTTAATGTTTTTTTTTATAGCATTATGTAACAATTTTGTATGTCAACTGCTTATTTGGTCAATTCTTTATTTGTTATCATGGACATACGTTATTTTTTCTGCCAGGCCATTAAGCACATGATGGAGATTGAGCGGGTGAAGGGCTTCTGTCAGATCGTGGTGGCCTCTAAAGTGCGGGACGGTATAATGCACCTGATCCAGTCCTGTGGTCTGGGGGGCATGAAGCACAACACGGTGATGATGGGCTGGCCGTACGGCTGGAGGCAGAGCGAGGACCCTCGGGCCTGGAAGACTTTCATCAGTAAGAGTCTCACTGCAATACTGCTCACAACATGACACCTAAAACACTTAACAAGTATAACATGCTGTTGAATTAACACAAGCTTCACTCTTATAAACTTTAACTTATAAACAGTTTTGTTTTTGCCAATGCCTTTTATTAAATCAAATAACTATTTATATTTTAAACTGTATTATGCATTTTACATTTATTCTATTTTTAGCTTATTTCAATTTGTACTCTCTTGGCTTTTGAATGACTGTTTCTAAATGTATTTAAATGACATGTGATTTGTTTTCTTTACACTGCTGTTTTTACACTGCTATAAATCCTTTCGCATGGCCTTGTTGAATACGAAATGCGGATGTTATAATAGATTTTGTGTTAGTTTCCATTTGCTTGCACACAATGTACATTGTAGCTAAAGTAATTCATGCAGTACAGTTAATATCCATGCCTCCATGTTTCCTCCTCTCCTCAGACACAGTCCGCTGCACCACAGCTGCTCACCTCGCCCTGATGGTGCCCAAAAATGTGTCCTTCTACCCGAGCAACCATGAACGCTTCACAGATGGCAACATTGACGTTTGGTGGATCGTCCATGATGGCGGGATGCTAATGCTGCTGCCTTTCCTGCTCAAACTGCATAAAGTGAGACCTCAGCTATCTTTGAGCTACTTTGGAGTTCTAAAACCTTCAACACGTACATGCTCTCCTTGAATAGTCTTTGTTAGTTTTAGTTGTTTTCACTTTTCAAGATATTTCCACTTTTATTTCTGAAATATGTTTCTGTGAGTAATTATAGTCACACTCATTCCATTTTACCCATGGTCAAATACCACATGGTTGTATCTGTATTTTAGGTTTGGAGGAAATGCTGCATGCGCATCTTCACTGTGGCCCAGATGGAGGACAACAGCATCCAGATGAAGAAAGATCTGGCCACGTTCCTATACCAGCTGAGAATAGAGGCGGAAGTGGAGGTGGTGGAGATGGTGAGGATCTCTCTTACACACCCACTTCTCTGAATCCAAGTAAAGACTCGCATACGTCTTTTTATGGGAACAACAAGACCAGCATGAATTGAACTTGGTGATAAAATTGCAACTAAGACCAGATGCCCTTTGCCACAAACATGCTGGTGCTTAAAAAGAAAAATCACTGCTTGACATGAAAATGGATGTACTTAACTTCCGTGCTCACTCAATCCGTGTGCAACAGACACATAAAGTGTGATTAAGTTGCATTAACCACAATTATGTTTTGCATAATACACTTTAGCATGACAGCGACATCTCAGCATACACCTACGAGCGAACATTAATGATGGAGCAGAGGTCGCAGATGTTGAGACAAATGAGGCTGTCCAGTGCAGAAAGAGAAAGAGAGGTATGTTGTTTTTTATGTTCATTTCTAATATATTTCACAAATTCAAAAAACGTATCATGCATGATACGTAACTAACTCCTGAGCCTTCATTTTCTGATGTTGGGAATCATTTCGGAAATATCTTGCGCAATCCTGTGATGTACAATTCTATAAATAACTATTTAAGTCACGTACAGTTCATTGACAACTAGTCCATGTGTCATTCCCATGGCATGCAGGCCCAGCTGGTGAAGGACAGACACTCTTTGGTGCGAATGGGAAGTCTATACTCAGATGAGGAAGAGGAAGTGGTGGAGGCTCCTCCAGAGAAGGTTCAGATGACGTGGACAAGAGAGAAGTGTGAGGCTGAGAGGAGGAACAGGAAAAACGCACCTGAGAACTTCAGAGAACTCATGAGCCTCAAACCGTGAGTCGCTTTAGCATCACAACTGCCTCTCATTATAAAAGATGTAGTATTTAATGCCAACCTTTTACCTTGTTTTCACCTTTTGTCTTTGTTAGACCCAGTAAGATCTTGCTTTAAAATAGTCAGAAAAAGTTTGTTATTCGCACAAATCCATTCGGCTCTCCTTCTCTCCCCCTTGCTGCAGGGATCAGTCCAACGTGCGGCGAATGCACACGGCTGTGAAGCTGAACGAGGTGATCGTCAACAGGTCCCATGATGCTCGGTTAGTGCTGCTCAACATGCCGGGGCCACCTCGAGACACAGACGGAGATGAGAACTGTATCCTTCGCCAATATGATAAAAGTGTTCATGCTGAATTTCATAGAAGCTTTTTTAAGCTTCATAGAAAAAGTGGCTGCTGTTTGTCTGGTCTATTCCTTTAACGTGTCCCTCAGATATGGAGTTTCTGGAGGTGTTGACTGAAGGCTTGGAAAGAGTGCTGCTGGTCCGAGGCGGAGGTCGAGAAGTTATCACCATCTACTCATGATCAAGGGTTAGCTGCTACTCATCAGAATACATTCCACCTCTGGACAGGAGGCAGCAGCTGCTTTGCTGCCAAACATTTCTCAGTACAGGCATGAATTTGACTTTCATTGTGAAGTACCGATTTTTGAGTACAAAGGTTTTATTTAATTTTTGTAGAATATTGGGACACACTTGTTCACATATCTACCTGTTGCTCACGATCGCCATTCTTTACACATAAATCCTGTTTTTCTCAAACGGAAATCAATCATATTTATGTCACAAAGTCATCTTCATATCGATAATAATCCTTATTATCCTAATTAGAACACAAGTTGGAAGAATTGTTTAAATACTTTGCCAGATTTTTTATTCTGAAACAGCTCTTTGATTATCTTGGAAGCACAACTCTATTTATTTATTTATTTCTTCAACATGTCCCCACTGAGGTATTACATATGTTGCTGTGGATATTGAACGCAGTGCTTGACGTTGGTTGTGCTGTAAGGCAGAGATCATGAAACACGTTTTTGAAGAGTAATAATTTATGACTTTTTGTCGGAAAGATATTTGTGTTGTTGATATGAGAGATGTTTATGAATGACTTTTGAACTGTTGCGTTTTTACTTTTTTCAACAAACTTAAAAAGAATTTCAGATCACCAAGAGACCCTTTTTTGTTTAATGTGTATTTGTATTTTCTAAGAAGCTAAGTACGAGCAGTATTACAGACAAGCAGTCTAGAAATCAACTGTTTATTTTTATGTGGGCTAAACAATCAGTACAAGCCGAGTGTTTTATATGTAACAGATCAAGCATGACAATTAAGCAGATAATAAAAAATAAACCACACAATGCTAGGAATTCTACTGGTCTTCCCTTCACTTCAATAAATATCTCTTTTTCCAAGGAAAGCATTACATAGGATGGAGTTGATTATTCCACTTAAACCAATGTCCCTTGCCAGCAATATCAAACACAAGTACAGGCACGAGCAAAAATAAGACTCAAGAGCACAACCAGGCAAAAAAGGTTTTAGTCAAGCGTTTAATCCAAAAGGCAAAATAATACAGGCAAAGATAAAAAAAAATTACAGTCTGGAAGCAACGAAAAACAACCAACTAAGTTGGTACAAATGCTAAACAGCTAAAACTATAGCTTACTTTAGGAGAGTATCTTGGAGCACTTCCTGCTAGACAGACAAGAGAAACTGGTACTGACCAAGGCAACAGCACAGACTAAATCCACAGGAGAGGAGTAATGATTAGGGACAGCTGAGGCTCCTTGAGGCCAGGCAGGTGATTAACAGGGAAGGAAAACACACCAGGCGAGGGAGTGAGGCGATCAGCCAGGGCCCGGATGTGACAAGCAATACAAATGTGTTTTTTTGCAATTCAAATGTTGGCACATAATGCTTTTTTAATTATATTGGGAGTATTTTAGATAATTTAAGAGTATTTATGTTTGGCAAAGCTATTACATTAAATTGATTATGTGAACAAAAACATCATGGACATGGTGTAGATTGTAGAAGATAGAAAATACATTTCTATGTATGACAGTTTTTTCTGATTGGCAATAGGGTAGTATAGCTCACTTTAAAATACAGAACCTGTAAATCTCCAAAACATCTTATCATGCTATAAGAACATTTGCATTTATAAACTGCTCCCCCTGTACTGTACTAACACTTATTAAAATAACTTAATTTTATAGCAATAAATAGTTGAACATTCAAAATAAAGATTGCAAACAACTCACCAATGTAGCATTTGTGCAGTTGTATTGATCGGCGTCATTATTCACACTTATTATATCTCATAGAGATGGTGTCAGCCAAACAAATTCAGCAACAAATTAAATATGTAATAAATAGACTCCAAAACGAACTGAGTTCCTTTCAGAGGAATGATGATTAATGTATAGTTATAGATATATATACTTTATACAGAGGTGGTTTTTAACATTTGACGTGTAACCCCAAATGGGGTTACATGTCAAATGTATCTTTTTTTAAATGTATTATTTAAAAAATAATCCACTTTAAAAATCTAGCTGCAGCTGAACTTTCTAAGCACTCATTGAATCATGTGAAGGCTGGAGAGCAGCAGACCGATGGAGAGCATCAGCAGACCTTTTGGTTCCTGTCGGGCTCTGGAGGATCCGCTCCGGTCAGAGTGGCCTGTCGTGTCCGGAGGTCTGAGGACCAGCCTGCACGGGTTCTGCACCTCCTCCACAGAGATCTGGACCTCACTGGGCCCGGTGCTCTTCAACTGATCACGGACCTGTGGGAAAAGCAGTGACACAAGAGAGGGAGGATAGAAAACATGTACATTTTAGAACTTATCTTTGAAGTGTTGTTAGTTTTATATATCATTTCAAACTTGCAGTGCAAAGAAAGCATTTCATGGATAATAAATGATGCCTATAAGTCAATATTTGATGGTCAATCAATCTATTGCTATATTTAAAATTGTTATTTCAAACACAAGTAAAAAAAACACTTGAATACTATGTCATGAAGTAAGGTAGCTAAGACATAAAAATGGCCCCTTTACTTTAGGGAAAATACAATACATATAGTGACATTTTGTTTAGAGACCAATTAAATAACACATACTCTTCATATGTTCTACCAAGCATACATTATTTGTATTACATTACATGTCACTTGTTAGATGCTTTTATCCAAAGCGACTCACATATTCAATACTGTGGGCAATCCCCCCAGGAGCAATTTGGGGTGAAGTGTCCCAGGGACACAACGACATGCTGACTGCAGTGGGGTTTGAACCTGTGACCCTCTGATCCGAACACCAACGCTCAACCCACTGCACCACACGCCTCCATAATACTGTAGCAAAACACTCCTGTGGCTCAATTATGGAGAGCAAATGTACCCTTCATTTGTAAGGGAAGACTGTTTTTAGAAGCACAATCTCGTATTCCTGTAGCTCACCCTCTCGACCTCCTCGAACACTCGCAGGAAGTTCCTTCGAAGGACATCAGCTAACTCACTCTCCGTCCAGTTCCTCTGAAGGAGTTCCAGGATCAGGGCGGGATACTTTGACACATCCTCTAACCCTTGAGGAAAGCTGTTGATGAAAAACACATTTTAATTCATGGATACTTATTTTGCCAAGAAACCACTTATTCTGACACTTTTGGCTTATAACATTGCATACCATCATGAGTAGATAATAATCACACGAGTAATTCAATAAACACTTGTTAATGTATTCCTTCAATGTCATTTGTTTTGAGACATTCCTGTTTGGACTAGATTGTATCTGCCTGCAGGGGGAAAGTAGGTTTGTTGCAGAACGGTGCATTGAATCTGCTTTCCCCTTGCATTCAGATACAATCTAGTCCAAACAGGAATGTCTCAAAACAAATTACATACTGCAGCATCTCTATTTCTATGCCTGTTAGAAGTGCAAAGTTATTGATTTTCAGCCTGTTGACAGCAGAGACAGACAACGTGCTGATATCATTACAGGCAACAAAAGCACAATATTGATCTGTAGAGTGTTCACTCACTGTACTGGCATTAGCATCAGCATTAGCTGTGTTTTATTTTGGTTTCTCGGCATGTACGTCTCTGAAGATCCCCACTCATTCTACACTGAACAAAAATATAAACGCAACACTTTTGTTTTTGCTCCCATTTTTCATGAGATGAACTCAAAGATCTAAAACATTTTCTATATACACAAAATAACCATTTCTCTCAAATATTGTTCACAAATCTGAAAAACTCTGTGATAGTGAGCACTTCTCCTTTGCCGAGATAATCCATCCCACCTCACAGGTGTGGCATATCAAGATGCTGATTAGACAGCATGATTATTGCACAGGTGTGCCTTAGGCTGGCCACAATAAAAGGCCACTCTAAAATGTTCAGTTTTATCACACAGCACAATGCCACAGATGTCGCAAGTTTTGAGGGAGCGTGCAATTGGCATGCTGACAGCAGGAATGTCCACCAGAGCTGTTGCCCGTGAATTGAATGTTCATTTCTCTACCATAAGCCGTCCCCAAAGGCGTTTCAGAGAATTTGGCAGTACATCCAACTGGCCTCACAACCGCAGACCACGTGTAACCACACCAGCCCAGGACCTCCACATCCAGCATGTTCACCTCCAAGATCGTCTGAGACCAGCCACTCGGACAGCTGCTGCAACAATCGGTTTGCATAACCAAAGAATTTCTGCACAAACTGTCAGAAACCGTCTCAGGGAAGCTCATCTGCATGCTCGTCGTCCTCATCGGGGTCTCGACCTGACTCCGGTCGTCGTCGTAACCGACTTGAGTGGGCAAATGCTCACATTCGATGGCGTCTGGCACGTTGGAGAGGTGTTCTCTTCACGGATGAATCCCGGTTTTCACTGTTCAGGGCAGATGGCAGACAGCGTGTGTGTGGCGTCGTGTGGGTGAGCGGTTTTCTGATGTCAATGTTGTGAATCGAGTGGCCCATGGTGGTGGTGGGGTTATGGTATGGGCAGGCGTATGTTATGGACGACGAACACAGGTGCATTTTATTGATGGCATTGTGAATGCACAGAGATACCGTGAGGCGATCCTAAGGCCCATTGTTGTGCCATTCATCCACGACCATCACCTCATGTTGCAGCATGATAATGCACGGCCCCATGTTGCAAGGATCTGTACACAATTCCTGGAGGCTGAAAACATCCCAGTTCTTGCATGGCCAGCATACTCACCGGACATGTCACCCATTGAGCATGTTTGGGATGCTCTGGATCGGCGTATACGACAGCGTGTTCCAGTTCCTGCCAATATCCAGCAACTTGGCACAGCCATTGAAGAGGAGTGGACCAACATTCCACAGGCCACAATCAACAACCTGATCAACTCTATGCGAAGGAGATGTGTTGCACTGCGTGAGGCAAATGGTGGTCACACCAGATACTGACTGGTTTTTGGACCCCCCCAACAGAGTTGGGTGTAACGCGTTACAAAGTAACTAAGCGTTACTGTAATAATATTACTTTTGTCGGTAACGGAGTAGTGTAACGCGTTACTTTTATAATTCAGTAATCACACTATAGTTACTAACATTGCCCCGACACGCGTTACTTCTTTACTTTTATAAAATAATCACACTTACTGACAGACTAGAGGGGTTTCCGCCGCAGGTTTATATACATGTAGGCCTATGTAATCTGCGCGACTTGCGAGACCACATCTCCATGTGCAGTGCTGCATAAACATGGATGAGTCTTTCCCCGCTCAGAGACCCAGGTCGTCGCACGCATCTCTGCTTGTCTAGCTGACATCTCTCAGTGGATGTCTGCTCACCACCTCAAGCTCAACCTTGACAAGACTGAGCTGCTTTTCCTCCCGGGAAAAGATTGTCCCACTCTTGACCTAACAATCAACATCGGCACCTCTGTTGTTTCCCCGACTCAGACTGCAAGGAATCTGGGTGTGACCCTAGATAACAACCTGTCCTTCACTGCAAACATCGCTGCTACAACCCGTTGCTGCAGATACACGCTTTACAACATCAGGAAGATACGTCCCCAGCTGACCCAGAAAGCGACTCAGGTTCTGGTCCAGGCTCTCGTCATCTCACGCCTAGACTACTGCAACTCCCTCCTGGCTGGTCTACCTGCATGTGCCATCCGACCTCTGCAGCTCATCCAGAATGCAGCGGCTCGTCTGGTCTTCAACCTTCCTAAATTCTCCCACACCACTCCGCTCCTCCGCTCCCTTCACTGGCTTCCGGTAACTGCTAGAATCCACTTCAAGACACTGGTACTTGCTTACCGTGCTGCGTATGGATCTGGCCCTTCCTACATCCAGGACATGGTTAAACCGTACACCCCAGCGCGTGCACTACGCTCTGCATCAGCCAAACGACTCGCTGCGCCCTCGCTGCGAGGGAGACCCAAGTTCCCATCGGCGAAAACACGTGGGTTTGCTGTCCTGGCTCCAAGATGGTGGAATGAGCTCCCCATTGACATCAGGACGGCAGATAGCTTGCACATCTTCCGGCGCAAACTGAAAACTCATCTCTTTCGACTCCACTTCGAGCGATAGAACTATTAACAAAGCACTTTTATACCAATAAAGGACTGGCTTACCTAAAGCCAGTGGAGTAGCACTTGAAATGTTTGGCTCTATGAAACCTGATGTACTTATATGATTCTGTTTTCTTCAAGGTTGTGTCTTCCTGGTCGAATGTACTTATTGTAAGTCGCTTTGGATAAAAGCGTCAGCTAAATGCAATGTAATGTAATGTAATGTAATGTAATCTGTAAACTCCCTCACGGGGCCGCTCGCTCTCTTTTGTTGATCGCCCTTTCACGGGTGAACAGTTCAATGTCCCGCTTCATTGTAGGAATTCTGTCTCTACCACTTTAGTTTGACCATCTCTGTTACTAAATTATGGAATACTAAATACATAAGTAATTAGATACCTTACCGTTACTGCGCTCATAAAGAATGATAAGAATAATGCGTCTTGAACTGGTTTCATTAATTAGTGTCTTGACGTTTCACAGACTGTTAGCTTGTTGTGGTAGGCTGGTAGCCTATTTTAGAGCATATAAAAAGAAAGACTTGTGTTATGTCTTCCTTAATGCAATAGTAATTGGGGGTGCAAGTGGAGTCTCGCAGAGGCAAAACTGTGGCACGCACACTGTAGGTGCGCCGCAGTCTGCGTGATCTGCCTGTAGGGAGGGGCGGGCCGGCCCTGCGAGTAAAGTAACGAGTAAAGTAACGAGTTACTTTATGTAGAGAGTAACGAAGTAGTGTAATATATTACTTTTTTTTTTTTAAAGTAATATGTAATATATTACTTTTTTTTAGTAACGACCCCATCTCTGCCCCCCAATAAAGCAAAACTGCACGTTTCAGAGTGGCCTTTTATTGTGGCCAGCCTAAGGCACACCTGTGCAATAATCATGCTGTCTAATCAGCATCTTGATATGCCACACCTGTGAGGTGGGATGGGTTATCTCGGCAAAGGAGAAGTGCTCACTATCACAGATGTTTTCAGATTTGTGAACAATATTTGAGAGAAATGGTTATTTTGTGTATATAGAAAATGTTTTAGATCTTTGAGTTCATCTCATGAAAAATGGGAGCAAAAACAAAAGTGTTGCGTTTATATTTTTGTTCAGTGTAGTTATTTGATAGAAGATATTTAACTACTTTTAGCTCCTAGCTTTCTATAAGTTGTGTTTACAGGTGAACATATCTTACCTCACAGCCCCTTCATAGTCCCCTCCAACTCCTATTGACGCAGCTCCAATCACCTCCTTTATGTGGTCAAAATGGTCTGTGAAACCCAAGTGGAATATTAAATCAACCAACAAATAAGCAGATTTAATGTGTATAAAATATAAAAATCAACATGGATGCCTCACCAGCCACATGAGAGATGTTTGCTTCATCCCTGCAGGATATGAATTTGCTGTGGAGGTTCACCATGATCAGCCCCTGCTTCTTTTTCTGAAACACACAAAGCTCCAGTGAATAAACACACACACACACGCACACACACACACACACACACACACACACACACACACACACACACACACACACACACACACCACACACACACACACACACACACACCCACACACACACACACACACACACACACACACACACACACACACAGTGAAGCATCCGCTAAAATGTGCTATGTATGAATGCAATTTCCACACAAAAGTGGCCCTTATTTTGTCAGTGCTCTAAAGTTTAAACAAGGGTAATCAAGGGGCATTTTTACTGCAGGAGACACAAGTTCAGATAAGATGAAAGACCAAGGGCATTTTCGAGCAATAACGTTTAAAAGGCTTTCATCCGATGACTTTTTCATTATGAAGTTGTACATGTTAAGATGGAGCTGGGTTACATTACATGCACAAACAGCCTTCTTTAGGGTGGTGTAGCTGTTGTTTCTGTATCATTAACATTCATTAATTGTAGTTATTAGTGGAAAACATTCAGGTTTCTGCGTATGCAACCTCCAAACCTGCAGTGAACTAGCCTGCAGCGAACACACAATGCGTGGCATAATGAGAAACATGCCCACTCATGAAGGAACTAAGAAAGCACGAGTTGGGTTGAGGTTGAATTAGAACAATGTGTCTCAGTTACTTCACGGTTTGGATATTCAGTCTATTGGAACAACATGTTTATATATCAAACAACCCAGAACTTAATTGTGAATGTGTCTAATTACATCGTGAAATCAACATTAAGAATCGTTCTTTTGGACCTGTCTGCTGCATTCGACACGGTGAACCATCAGATCCTCCTTCGCACTCTCCAAAAACTTGGAGTTTCAGGCTCTGCACTTTCCCTCCTCACCTCATACCTCAAAGACCGTACCTACAGAGTAACTTGGAGAGGGTCCGAGTCCGACCCTTGTCAATTAACTACAGGGGTTCTTCTTGGTCCCCTCCTCTTCTCCTTGTACACAAACTCGCTCGGATCAGTCATTAGCCGGCATGGTTTTTCATACCACTGCTACGCTGACGACACCCAATGAATTCTGTCCTTTCCCCGCTCAGAGACCCAGGTCGTCGCACGCATCTCTGCTTGTCTAGCTGACATCTCTCAGTGGATGTCTGCTCACCACCTCAAGCTAAACCTTGACAAGACCAGTGCTGGAATTGGGCCGGTACTCACCGGTACGCAGTACCGGCACTTCTGGTTCTGACCCATGGAGTACCGGCACTTCTTGCTCAGTACCGGCATGCTGGCGGTACTCCGGTACTCATGCACCGTGCCAGTACTCAACACTCTCCCGCCGTTCTTATTATACATCCATATATATATATATACAGCCGCCCGGTACTCAGTAGATGCGTCATGAGGTGCCGAACGGACATTCTCATCGCTCTAACCGCTGGAGTTTCACAGCGGCTGTCAGCTGTTTACTCCTGTCATTCAAACAGAACGTGCTGGAGAGGGGGCGGGGCTTATCTTCTCCATGTAAATACTGTGGTGGAAACGACTATGTCAAAATTAACCTATTTGACCGTGATTTAATAGTAATACACGTTTCAAAATAATAATAATAATAATGCCGAAGTAACAACATACTGAAAACTGTTAGTAAAACCATGTTTTAATGCTTTACAATTTACATACCTAGATGCACGTGTGTTTTGTTTATGCAGTGCAACTCCCACCCAGTGGGTGGCTATGTAGAGTGATAGAACAGAGCAGGCACGCCCCCCGAGAGAAGGAAAGCAAGTCACGTCACAAATGAGCATTTCTAAAATGTTAGCATGGATTAATAAAAGTGCAAAAAGACAGCGGTTGTCGCCGGAAGAAACTTCAAATACAGAGAATGCTGTGCCTGTGTTGGAAATTGTGTCTGATGGGGAGCTTTCTTTGGTTGATCCTCCTGCTCCAAGTTCTAGTGCATTAGCATTAGCACTAGCTCCACCGCCTCCTCCAGAGCCTCTAACGTTAGCTGCTGCTGGCGCAACTGCCACCACCAACACCGGGCAAAGCGATGCACCTGACTGCTGGACAACGGACCAGGTGCAATATTTTTGCAAGACCAATGCATGGCTCCTTCTTAAAGATAAGAAGCTAGGATGTCGGATATGCAGAGATGTCAAATCTTTGGGAATACACACTGGACAAGGACTGAAACTGTCAACTGAATGGGGTGAGTGTGCAGTGTCTCATTTCGGTGTTGACAAGGGCAAACAACAAGCTAGCCTGAGAAAAAAAATCAAAGAACATAAAGAATCACAAGCCCATGTAAAAGCTGCTGACATCCTTACATCTGCTTCACATGAAACTATTCAACATCAAGTGCAGTCTATGCATAAATCTGAATTAGACCCACTATCAGAGTTTTTCGAACGGCATATAAAATTGGCAAACATAGCCGGCCATTCACAGACATGCCAATTGATTTGAATGTACAGAAACTGAATGGGCTGAACGTGGGCAGGGTTTTGCACTCCAATAAAACCTGTGGCGAAATCATCGACCACATAGCTCATGAGCTGAAGAAAAAAATGGCAAAAGACATTACAGAAAACCAAAGAAAACTCTGTGTTTTGGTCGATGAATCTACCACTATTAGTGGTAAAACGGTGCTTGTTGTGTGTCTACGCTCAGCATTAGCTGATGCTGAGCCCGAAACGTTTTTTTGGGAGCTGATCGAGTTGGATGGAACAACGGCTGATGACATCACAAAGGCGTTAATGGAGTGTCTTGGAAGAGATTTTAACGAGGACTTTTTAGGTCAGTTTTTCCGCAGTATGGTAGAGAATCTGAGACACAGAATGACTTCCACAACCTCCTCTCATGTCAGCACAAGAGAAATCCCATTACATGGCCGGGAGGCCCGGGACAATCAGCTAATCCAGGACATGAAAGTTATCCATCCTGGAAGTTGGCCTGAAGAGGAGTTAGACGTACAGTATGGGGACGTAGAGGTGCTACGTTTGTGCGAAGTGCTGAAAGTGGACAGAAGAGAGACTGTTCAGGGCTTTCGCGAATACAAGGAAACCAGGGCATCCCGTACACCTGCTGCCATGGAGCCTCTACTGAAAGCAGTCCGAACCATCGCTGTCTCCACTAGTGAGTGTGAGCGGGCATTCAGCTGCATGAACGATATCCTTACTGCAAAAAGGAATGCTCTCTCTGTCAGCCGACTGTCCAGCCTGGTTTTCATTAAATGTAATGGACCATCACTAGGACAGTTCAATCCGGAACAGTATGTGAGGTCCTGGCTGGCAAAGGGAAGGAGAAGTGCTGATGAAAGAGCCTGTCCAGCTCCAGCCCCTGATACTGATGTCCCCAAGGCCTTCTGGAGCCTTTTCTAACAATGTGAAGTATATTGCAAAGCAGCTCACCCAGTGAGAAGACTTTTGGCATAATGTGCCGATTTGTACAGATCCTGGAGATAGAAGGACTTCAGACCAACCAGGGAGTTATCTGATCAGCTTGGTGTTCAATGTAACTCTTTACCATGGCTCAGACTTTGTTACTTGCAGTTACAGTTTCTCATTTTAGATTGTGCAAATTTTGCATTTGTTTTTTACATGTTCTTTGTTCATGCTCTTTATCATTTTTCTGAGTTGGAAAGTTAGATTGCATCATAGTTTACTTTATACATATTTGTATTCTTCAGTGGTGAAGTATATTGCAAAGCAGCTCAGCCATGTGAGAAGACTTTTGGCACTTTTTCGTTTTTCGTTTTCTGAGTTGGAAAGTTAGATTGCATTCAAAATGTACAGAAATACTTAATTTTGTTAAAGCTTTTTATAAAAAATGCTTCTGACCAGAGCTTTGTTTCCTTGTCATTAATGTTGAACACCACCAGAGGGGCTCTCACCTGAAAGGTCTCTGCTTCATGTGTCTTCAGCAGAAGATCTAGACTTTGATTGCTATATTTTCAGTTAATATTGACCTTACTGAGCTTTAGCCATATCCGCTGCCAATCATAACAAATGTTAAGTACAGTGAACCTTTCTAAAATATACAGTAGTAAAGAGACAAACCCACCAGCATTATAGTAGCCAAATTCTTGTTTGTGGGCTGTATATATAAAATTGACTTGAAAAAGTTGCTGATTTTAGAGTACTGGCACCTTTTTCATTCCAATTCAAGCACTGGACAAGACTGAACTGCTTTTCCTTCCGGGAAAAGATTGTCCCACTCTTGACCTAACAATCAACATCGGCACCTCTGTTATTTCCCCAACTCAGACTGCAAGGAATCTGGGTGTGACCCTAGATAACAACCTGTCCTTCACTGCAAACATCGCTGCTACAACCCGTTGCTGCAGATACACGCTTTACAACATCAGGAGGATACGTCCCCAGCTGACCCAGAAAGCCACGCAGGTTCTGGTCTAGGCTCTTCAGTGCTGGAATTGGGCCGGTACTCACCGGTACGCAGTACCGGCACTTCTGGTTCTGACCCATGGAGTACCGGCACTTCTTGCTCAGTACCGGCATGCTGGCGGTACTCCGGTACTCATGCACCGTGCCAGTACTCAACACTCTCCCGCCGTTCTTATTATACATCCATATATATATATATACAGCCGCCCGGTACTCAGTAGATGCGTCATGAGGTGCCGAACGGACATTCTCATCGCTCTAACCGCTGGAGTTTCACAGCGGCTGTCAGCTGTTTACTCCTGTCATTCAAACAGAACGTGCTGGAGAGGGGGCGGGGCTTATCTTCTCCATGTAAATACTGTGGTGGAAACGACTATGTCAAAATTAACCTATTTGACCGTGATTTAATAGTAATACACGTTTCAAAATAATAATAATAATAATGCCGAAGTAACAACATACTGAAAACTGTTAGTAAAACCATGTTTTAATGCTTTACAATTTACATACCTAGATGCACGTGTGTTTTGTTTATGCAGTGCAACTCCCACCCAGTGGGTGGCTATGTAGAGTGATAGAACAGAGCAGGCACGCCCCCGAGAGAAGGAAAGCAAGTCACGTCACAAATGAGCATTTCTAAAATGTTAGCATGGATTAATAAAAGTGCAAAAAGACAGCGGTTGTCGCCGGAAGAAACTTCAAATACAGAGAATGCTGTGCCTGTGTTGGAAATTGTGTCTGATGGGGAGCTTTCTTTGGTTGATCCTCCTGCTCCAAGTTCTAGTGCATTAGCATTAGCACTAGCTCCGCCGCCTCCTCCAGAGCCTCTAACGTTAGCTGCTGCTGGCGCAACTGCCACCACCAACACCGGGCAAAGCGATGCACCTGACTGCTGGACAACGGACCAGGTGCAATATTTTTGCAAGACCAATGCATGGCTCCTTCTTAAAGATAAGAAGCTAGGATGTCGGATATGCAGAGATGTCAAATCTTTGGGAATACACACTGGACAAGGACTGAAACTGTCAACTGAATGGGGTGAGTGTGCAGTGTCTCATTTCGGTGTTGACAAGGGCAAACAACAAGCTAGCCTGAGAAAAAAAATCAAAGAACATAAAGAATCACAAGCCCATGTAAAAGCTGCTGACATCCTTACATCTGCTTCATGTGAAACTATTCAACATCAAGTGCAGTCTATGCATAAATCTGAATTAGACCCACTATCAGAGTTTTTCGAACGGCATATAAAATTGGCAAACATAGCCGGCCATTCACAGACATGCCAATTGATTTGAATGTACAGAAACTGAATGGGCTGAACGTGGGCAGGGTTTTGCACTCCAATAAAACCTGTGGCGAAATCATCGACCACATAGCTCATGAGCTGAAGAAAAAAATGGCAAAAGACATTACAGAAAACCAAAGAAAACTCTATGTTTTGGTCGATGAATCTACCACTATTAGTGGTACAACGGTGCTTGTTGTGTGTCTACGCTCAGCATTAGCTGATGCTGAGCCCGAAACGTTTTTTTGGGAGCTGATCGAGTTGGATGGAACAACGGCTGATGACATCACAAAGGCGTTAATGGAGTGTCTTGGAAGAGATTTTAACGAGGACTTTTTAGGTCAGTTTTTCCGCAGTATGGTAGAGAATCTGAGACACAGAATGACTTCCACAACCTCCTCTCATGTCAGCACAAGAGAAATCCCATTACATGGCCGGGAGGCCCGGGACAATCAGCTAATCCAGGACATGAAAGTTATCCATCCTGGAAGTTGGCCTGAAGAGGAGTTAGACGTACAGTATGGGGACGTAGAGGTGCTACGTTTGTGCGAAGTGCTGAAAGTGGACAGAAGAGAGACTGTTCAGGGCTTTCGCGAATACAAGGAAACCAGGGCATCCCGTACACCTGCTGCCATGGAGCCTCTACTGAAAGCAGTCCGAACCATCGCTGTCTCCACTAGTGAGTGTGAGCGGGCATTCAGCTGCATGAACGATATCCTTACTGCAAAAAGGAATGCTCTCTCTGTCAGCCGACTGTCCAGCCTGGTTTTCATTAAATGTAATGGACCATCACTAGGACAGTTCAATCCGGAACAGTATGTGAGGTCCTGGCTGGCAAAGGGAAGGAGAAGTGCTGATGAAAGAGCCTGTCCAGCTCCAGCCCCTGATACTGATGTCCCCAAGGCCTTCTGGAGCCTTTTCTAACAATGTGAAGTATATTGCAAAGCAGCTCACCCAGTGAGAAGACTTTTGGCATAATGTGCCGATTTGTACAGATCCTGGAGATAGAAGGACTTCAGACCAACCAGGGAGTTATCTGATCAGCTTGGTGTTCAATGTAACTCTTTACCATGGCTCAGACTTTGTTACTTGCAGTTACAGTTTCTCATTTTAGATTGTGCAAATTTTGCATTTGTTTTTACATGTTCTTTGTTCATGCTCTTTATCATTTTTCTGAGTTGGAAAGTTAGATTGCATCATAGTTTACTTTATACATATTTGTATTCTTCAGTGGTGAAGTATATTGCAAAGCAGCTCAGCCATGTGAGAAGACTTTTGGCACTTTTTCGTTTTTCGTTTTCTGAGTTGGAAAGTTAGATTGCATTCAAAATGTACAGAAATACTTAATTTTGTTAAAGCTTTTTATAAAAAATGCTTCTGACCAGAGCTTT
Organism: Gymnodraco acuticeps; assembly: GCF_902827175.1. Classification (NCBI taxonomy): domain Eukaryota; kingdom Metazoa; phylum Chordata; class Actinopteri; order Perciformes; family Bathydraconidae; genus Gymnodraco; species Gymnodraco acuticeps. The sequence goes on from NW_022990270.1 coordinate 1,909,847, forward strand.
GTTTCCTTGTCATTAATGTTGAACACCACCAGAGGGGCTCTCACCTGAAAGGTCTCTGCTTCATGTGTCTTCAGCAGAAGATCTAGACTTTGATTGCTATATTTTCAGTTAATATTGACCTTACTGAGCTTTAGCCATATCCGCTGCCAATCATAACAAATGTTAAGTACAGTGAACCTTTCTAAAATATACAGTAGTAAAGAGACAAACCCACCAGCATTATAGTAGCCAAATTCTTGTTTGTGGGCTGTATATATAAAATTGACTTGAAAAAGTTGCTGATTTTAGAGTACTGGCACCTTTTTCATTCCAATTCAAGCACTGCTCGTCATCTCACGCCTAGACTACTGCAACTCCCTCCTGGCTGGTCTACCTGCATGTGCCATCCGACCTCTGCAGCTCATCCAGAATGCAGCGGCTCGTCTGGTCTTCAACCTTCCAAAATGTTCCCACACCACGCCGCTCCTCCGCTCCCTTCACTGGCTTCCGGTAACTGCTAGAATCCACTTCAAGACAATGGTACTTGCGTACCATGTTGCGAATGGATCTGGCCCTTCCTACATCCAGGACATGGTTAAACCGTTCACCCCAGCGCGTGCACTACGCTCTGCATCAGCCAAACGACTCGCTGCACCCTCGCTGCGAGGGGGACCCAAGTTCCCATCAGCAAAAACACGTGGGTTTGCTATCCTGGCTCCAAAATGGTGGAATGAGCTCCCCATTGAAATCAGGACAGCAGAAAGCCTGCACATCTTCCGGCGCAGACTGAAAACTCATCTCTTTCGACTCCACTTTGAGCGATAGAACTATTAACAAAGCACTTATATACTAATAAAGGACTGGCTTAGCTATAGCCAGTTGAGTAGCACTTGAAATGTTTGGCTCTATGAAACCTGATTACCAGTACTTATATGATTCTGTTTTCTTCAAGGTTGTGTCTTCCTGGTCGAATGCACTTATTGTAAGTCGCTTTGGATAAAAGCGTCAGCTAAATGCAATGTAATGTAATGTAATGTAAAAAGAATGATGTGCTGTTCTGAAGTGGCTATTTCCATGCATAGCAAATACTTCAATAATTATACTACTGCTTTTTCAAAGAACATATACATTTGTACTGACTGAGTCACAAGGAGATGTTATTAACTACAGTATTTTAACATTAATTCTTCGAGTTGTGTTCATTACAAACTGAGAAGATTAATGAAGCATGGGATAGGACCAACTCATAATGTTGTACAAAGGAGAAAAAGAGCTAGAGGTGACAGAGATGAATCTTTAGTTGAAAGCAAAGTACAGTTCATATAAACAAATGTAGCAGACGAAGTGGGAAGAATGAAGAATTTAGAAATGCATTGGTGCATACAGCTGACACTGAATAAGGGCATAGACTCACGTCAGCATAGAAACTCTACAACAACCAAGATGGGGCCTTCCACCTTTTCCGACTGCAAAAATAATTTTGTATCGGAAACTGCTCCACACAGTCAACTAACTGCCAATTACAACAGTCTAAAATAAACACAGTGAAAGTTAATCTACTGTAGATCCTAAAGTTCCTTTGTGCGTCATAACCAGACAGGCATTTCATGTTTGCTCAGTATGTGGTGACACCAGAGAGGAAATTATTGGGAAGCCAACACGGGTAAGGAAATGATGACATGTTGACTTTTGTTACCCTGCACATTCAGAATAAATTATAGTGACTGTTAGTAGGCAGAAATGTAATAATTGTTTAAAAGTGGAAATCCTTTCTGCATTTGTTCCCCTTGATACACAAAACACTAATGAAAACAGATTGAATGTTCTTTGTCAGAGGTTTAAATACAAATCATAATTACAATCAATGAATCAGTGACTTCATACGTTTTAATCAAGCAACTAAGCAAGCGATTAATCATTCAGTGAATTGGTTTTCTCACCAGCTCTTGCAGCAGCCAGTCAGGTACGTTACGTTCATGGTTGCAGATGGAGAAGGAAGATGAATGGCTAAAAATAACTGGTGCCCTAGAATGCTTCAGCGCCGCCCAGGCCGTTTCCCAAGAAGTGTGGGAAAGATCCACAATCATTCCCAGTCTGTTCATCTCCTCCACCACGGCCTCGGAAAAACACAATCAAGAGCCACTTGATCAAAAATGGGAAGGAAGTAAGGCCAACATCAGGAGATGGTTACATACATATTAACACACTCATGCAAACACCTTGGGGAAGTCCTACATGGTGATACAATCACCATGTAGGACTGTTGGGTCAACTGAATAGGAAAAGCACTCTTAACATGGGATTTCAAGTTGTTTACATTGTACAACAGCATAACTATAAATAAATAACATGTGTTTAAAGGGCTTGCACGTCAAATTTGGGTTACAGCAGTTTCTCTGTAAACAGCCTCTTGTCAACAGAGTGTTTAGTATGCACCGCATTAATCAACTTAAATGGTAACAAGGTCCACTTTCTTTGGAACAATTCAATACTGTTTCAGTGTCTCGCGGCTGGAAAATGCTATCATATCCTCTGCATTTGGATTTTGAGAGAGCTTTATCACTCTGATAACTCCCTGATGACATGTATGGAGGCCAATGTATGTTACACAGTTTACTCTACTGTGTCTCTATTATATACTACAACTTTAACATGTTGTGACTGGTTACTTTAAAGACCCTAGTCAGTACCTATACAGTCAATGACAAAACTATGAATCAAAACTTAAAGAAATAATTGTGTAAGCAATCATTGTCATTTCTATCTTCATCTTAAATATAGAGCAGATGGTGTGCTCTAATAACATCCGAAAAAGCAGGCCAAAAATCAGCAAACATGCTTTGTTGAATATAATAAACAAACCAAGTTGTTGATCTACTGTAAGTAAAGATTAAGCTTACCTTTCCAAAGTGTGTCAGGCTGTTGTTCTGTCTTTGATAGACATTGTACAGTTTTGAAGAGGATTCAGCCCTGCATCGAAACAGAGTATTGTCAAAGCCACAAAACATGAAGTTGTACGGGTTGCGTTTATCTCACTTGCATAACATTTTAAATATATCCAAGTCCTGCTTCATTTAGGACAACCTTTGGGCACTAACACAATGTCAAGTTTCAAAGAGAGTACACATTAATTTGCATGGAGGGAAATGTAATTGACCTTTCCATTCAGTCAACCCTGTAACTAAATATGTAATCTTACATGTAGCAACACAAGCTTCTGTAAGGAATAGTTCTGTTAGGGTGTGAGCCAAATGACAAAATGACTTAGAAAACATTGTGTTTTATACCTTAAGTATATTTAATTGAAAATCTGAATATCTTATCAAGTCACTGATCCTGTTTTGCTGTATTTATAGTATAGATAGTTTGTTAAATCATGTGGCCATCATTGAATTCTGCAACATAAGACTAAATGTAAAATAAAGCATTAAGAATAAATCTCTTGATTACCATGGTGTATTGCAGGTGTGTGTGAGCGCCATGGAGCGGACCCCAAGTTGGTAAAACATCCGCAGGGCTGGCAGGCTGCTGTCGATGGAGTGACCCCCCTCAAGACTGATCAGACAGGCTATTTTACGATTCATTTCAGAATGCTTAATCTCTGCAGTGACAGAAACACACATGAATGAAACGTACAACAAACCTAATTATTTATTTGTTTTAATTACTTGTTAGTAAGGAGGTATGATTCAAATCTCATAATAATTATAATTATAAATGCCTTTTTTTTCGTTATTTTTCTTCTTGATGTACAAACACACATACATCCAGGGGTTAAATTGGGATTTGATATGTGGGGGGGCTCTGCGTGGAGGTGCGAGAGGGGGGCGGAGGTCGAGGATCTCATTATTTGACCTTCAGGGATATACACTGTGGCCCTAAATCAACTGCTCCATTATCTGTATCAAATACACACATTGATGCCACCAAATGTCACAATAAAAATAGAAAGTACTAATAAACTAGAATTCATTTACATCTTAAATTATTAATATATACACAAAAAAAGGTTTACAAATATCCAACCTTCACATTGCTTTTTTAAATCAACACTGCTCTGCACACTTGCTAAAGAACATTTGTGTGGAAATCTCAATTCATTTGTAGGGCTGCGTGAGTATGGCCAAAAGTATGGGAGTAAATCTCACTGTTAACTATTTAATCATCACCAAATTATGTGTTATTATGACCGATCATAACTCAGCTTTATGCAGACATACATTTAACATGCATGGTGTACATGGCCGTTTTTTGGCATAGGCGACATAGGCGGTCGCCTAGGGCGCCAGATCTGGGGGGCCGCTGCGCTGGCAGCTCTGGGAGGGAAAAAACCATTTTTGACTGTTTGCGCTCATCCTAATCTTCAGCCTTGATGTAACACCATTCATAATTAAGTCAAGGTAACACCCTTTTCACCCTGGTTACACTTTTCATTTGCCCTGTACGATGGGCGCTGTAAGTGATGAAAGTGGGGGGTGTTGGCTTATCAGGGGTCCGCAGCTCACAGCCAAATTGGGCGTGGGAGCGAGCAAGAGAGATATATGCAATTTATGTAAACAAATATTTCCAAGGCACTCCTTTATAATTATTTGGATAAACAGGTTTGAAATCATTTCAATGTATACTATAGGACAGTAAACCAAAAATATCGTTTAAAACTTGAGATAAAAAAATATGCATAAATAAATGTTAACTAGGTAAAATAAGATATGAATGAACAACAAAAATAAGTTAAATGTATTTGTTATTGGCTGTGGTAGGTTATTGGTTATGTTCACATATTTGGTTATTAAAATGTAAACCGATCTTTGTCATATGGGTGTTTTAGAGTTGTACCCCCTAGATCTATCTCTAGTAATGTGTGCTTAAAGTGCACCAGATTGAAGCATTTTGCTTTAAATGTTCAAACATTTCTTCCCGGGGGGGAATACCCCCAGACCCCCCTAGAGGATGTGACGTCCACACCCCAATTAAAACATGTTCATACAATACTGAATACATTTGAAACCTTTTTGATGTATATTACCTATGTCAATACGTTTCTGTTTTTGTAGTGTATGAAGAGATTTTTCATTTATTCTTTATATATTCTATTGTGTATTCCTTGGATACTTTTATCTTTTCTACTGTACGATTGAAGTAAATGTGGGAAGCGTTTAACAACAGCCATTTACTTCAAAGATTTTTCTCAATGTTATTCTTATTTTTGTTAATCCTGGAAGAATGCCAGAAAAAAAGACATTCTCTTCAAGAATTAAAAAAAAACATGACATTAGTAATTGTGATAACAAATTAAATAAGTTGTTAGGTTAAGTCAGGGCCGGTTTTTGGCATAGGCGGTCGCCTAGGGCGCCAGATCTGGGGGGGGGGGGGGGGGGGGGCGCTGCGCTGGCAGCTCTGGGCGGGTGCCAGCAAATATATCGCCTAGGGCAGCACATTTGTTAGAACCGGCCCTGATGGTGTAGGAAACGGGCTCCGTGTTACAAGACGGGTCGGGGTTTGGCAGTACCGCTGCAGACTCTCTGCACACACACACACACACACACACACACACACACACACACACACACACACACACACACACACACACACCACACACACACACACACACACACACACACACACCACACACACACACACACACACACACACACACACACACCGCTGCAGATTCTCTGCACGAAGGAGCCACGGTGCTGCAGCTCCTGATCGGAGCAGAGACACACGTTCACTAATCGGAAAAACTATATCCTGTCACAGAGATCTGCTATTTTAAAGTAAAGTCAACACATATTGACTCTAAATAAAGTCTATATTAAGAACGAGAGATGTTTTAACATGTGGCTTAAACAAATGACAAATGAGCGAGGGTAATGACGTCAGAGCATCATCCTATATGTGCCGGGGCTGAGCCCCGGACAGCCCCGGCCCAATTTAACCCCTGCATACATCACATGTAAACAGATGTGAGTAAAATGGGTCGCCAGGTAGTTGGGGGTTTGGTGCCTTATTCAAGGATCCCTTTGAAGGGCAGGGGATGAACAGAAACTAGAGCTTTCATGGCTCTTTTTCAAATATGCACCACACAGTAATTAAGATAAACTTAAGAGTATGGATTAATAAGTCAAAGAATGTATGATGTGTCTGTGTATAAAGTCATTGAAACAATAAACAGACTGAATCATGATTGTAAAAATGACATAAAAAACGTTTTCATCTCTAGTGTTCTGTTTGTAAATTGCCCTGTTGAGGTGTACTATACCCTGGGTAGATGTGACCAGCTCAAAGTCCTGGTACTCAGTGCACATGCGTCGGACCACATCTATTTGTTCCAGAGCCAGCCGCACGGCATCCTTCTCCTGGGCCCAACACATCACATAGACTGCAAACATCTGACAAAGGGAAGAGGACGGGACACAAGAGTGTCACTGAGGTGCTGCTCTAGGTTTGATCATTTTACAGCTTTGTAGATGCTTTTATTCAACATGTACTATATGGAGCAATCCATACTTTAGAACAAATCAGTGTCAGGAGTGATTCAATTGAAATACCTGCGTCTGTACATGGCCTGCTTGGAGACGGTTGATGTCGGTGGCCACATTGCTAACATTATGAAGGTCAATTTGGCTCAGACGATTGTTGTGAAGTTTCCTCAGCTGAAGAGCAAGGTCATTATGACTGATAGATGGAGAGAAATGGTGTCAGAAAAAAGGAAGGGCATTGAAAGGCTTTTTTCTATTCCATTAATTCACTTTCACAAACTATACAGCATTTACCCATCAATGAGAGGATACTTGGACATCAAGTCACGTACTCTATCTCTGTCAGAGTATCCAGAGATAACACAACAGAGAGAGGAGAGGACCACCAGATGCCCCACAGACTTCATCCAGGATCAGCTTGGAGCACTTGTTACCCAAGAAGGCATATTCTGAGGAGAAAAACACACCAGCACAGTACAGTTAGAATCACAGCTGTCTATTGTCTATTTTGGCATTATAATTTAGTAAGGAAGGAAACTAACTTCCCTGCACAGATAACACATTAGGGCTGCTCGATTATGGCAAAAATCATAATCTCGATTATTTGGGTCAATAATTGATATCACGATTATTAAAAACGATTATCCATTTACTTTGAAAACATCCATTTATTGAAAAAAAAAAGTTTAAACAGGATGTTTTTAACAGTTGATTACCCTGAACTTTAAGTATAATTCAACTGAAAAACCAATAAAAATAAATAATAATTAAAATAAATAATCGTTTTATTTCAATTATGTTGTTTTCATAATCGTTGCAAGCCAAAATCGTAATTGCGATTAAAATACGATTAATTGAGCAGCCCTATAACCAGGGTTGCCAACTCTCACGCATCTGGCGTGTGACACACGCTTTCACTCTCAATCTCACGCTCTCACGCTGCCCAAACTATTCTCACGCCAAAAACAAGATGAACCGGCGATCGTTTTTGGTTGGTTATTTACAACGTTGAGTATCTGGCCCGGCGGTAACGATCCGCTCCCTCCCCGCCCCCACCACCACGTTAACAGACAGCAGAGCAGTGGGAGCCGGTTGGTCAATCCCCAACCCGTATTGCGCATGCGCAGATCTAAGATCCAGTAGAAATTATAAAAAGTAAAAGTCTGCTGGTTATTGTTCTACTAGGCCAAAAATAGAGTCAAAGAGTATATGAGAGTGAGAGTGCGTTAATTAATATATTTGGCAGTTTGGAGTAAGTCTGTAGATGTGTTTGTGTTTCATGTATAGGCCTCTCATGATAATTAATTTTGTTGGATACATTTTCCCGGAAATTATTGCGATAAACGATAATATCGTCGGCACCGTTGTATGACCATTTTAGACCACTGACATAATGATAATATATAATAATAATTCAAGTACATCCTTTCAAACTGCTAGTCACATCCTCATGTAAATGGCAATTTATGGAGGTCAGAAAAGTTATGGAGTTCATTTTTGTTTATCGTACGATAAGTCAATGAATTGCTTATCGCGACAGGCCTATGCACACAATAAAACAGTGGAAACAAACATGTGTTTGACTTTCATTAGTGAATGAAACTTTGTGCCCTTTATAGTCTGTGTCCAATATTGTGTATTTGTATATATTGTATATATATCATATATATATATGCTAAGGTCCCGCTACTGACACGATAGCAGTCATTTAGTGCGCATATGTGTAATTAAACCCATGATCTCAAAATCTCACTCCAGCCAGGTACCCAAAGTTGGCAACCCTGCTATAACACATTACAATAGCAGCTGGAAATACAACATTACAGCATCTTATAAAAAGTACTGCTTCACATCTCATGTAGTTTGAAGTCCCACTTGTTAGATTACACTATACTGATGAGATCAAACTCCTTTTCATTGTATGAATGTATGTGTACTCACTATTTATTATTACGAAAACACAGTAAGACCACACAAACACAGTATGTAAAATACCTGAAAACACCCACTGGAAAATAAAGCAATGATGCATGTTCATTTACAATAATATGTATATCTATATAATAGCGGGAAACTATATAATATATACAACAAAAATAATTAACTTACATGCCAGGACGTTTTAAAGGAGCTTGTTCAACAACTGCATTCAAACAGTGTGAACTTTCCAGGTCTCCACCCTAGTAAAACAAAACACAAGCAGATGTACTCAGTGCTGCGTTCAAGTCCACGCAAAAATAATACGCATTCATAAAGTTTGAGTGTTATTCCGACGTGTTTACCTGTAACAAAGTATGTGCTTAGCTAATAGATACATATGATATTGACAGTAGAAAAAGCAGTATCTCTAAATGGACTAATCATCGCCCCTTCTTTATTTAAAAATCTATAGTGTTGCAGTGACTGTAACAAACGATAATTACAAATCAGAAAACAGGTGGCTCTATAGAAGCTATACAATTAAACTGTTGGGAACAAGTACATATTTCGTTTTTTATATTTTTCAATTGCAGTTTTATTCATTTACTTATTTATTTCACTGCGTTGCAATACGATGTAAGGATTTACGAGGAGCTTTTGAATGCACCATGGAGACCTGTGGATTTGATGTTGCCATCTGTTGGGCAAATAATGTTATCGCTACCATAAAAGGACAATTGCCCACTTACTGCCTTGTAATCTGTGTTTTAGATGTACACAGAGTTACTGTTCATGTTTATAAAGATTTATATTATTTTACAACAAACAAAGACTGAGTAGTTGGAAGCTAGTATACGTCAAAATCAACTGGGCAAATTGTTTTATTTCTTGTTTATTCAAGAACATCATATACGTTGTATACAGAAGGGTTAGACATAGAGTAAATATATACAGTTTAATACAAATGTACAAATATATACAGTTTCATATTTCAGATTCAATAATTATTAAATGCACCATAATTTTGATTGCCTTTTTATTCATATCGTTTTTAATAGTGCTACTATATTGTGTTAATTCTTGATAAATATTTTTCTAAATGAGGTTTGAAGTCAGCCCATCGCTTTTTATGAATATGACACTTTCCCCCAACAATCATATTAACTGTACAAAAAAATAAAAATAAATCTATGTCCATATGTCCATACCATGGTGGTCCATACTCATATATCTCAAGACCGCTGTACTTTCTACGGTGACGCTACCTTTACAGGAAATTGCGCGAAAACATGGCAGGCAGAAGTGAAGCCAGTGCAAATACCTTGGAAAGTGATACAAGTAAGACCAAATATACAGTTGAACACTCTTAAGCAAATATACAAAATGTGTAAAAGAACAAAGACTGATAAATAAAACTGATAATAACTAAAAACGTATATGTTGCTGATGCCCACAAGCTAGCTACGTCATATCCGGCCTACAGTCCTTTTGCCGCAAATTAGCAAATTTAAAAACAACTCGTTTGGTTTTCTTACAGCTGCATTGAAAGAGGTGTGAGGAATCCCAAAGTACTCAAATCAGGGGTAAGCGTTGTTAAATAATGTTCAGGTATTTTTGCTTGCTCAATTATACATAATAGTGGGCAATATTGAGTTATCTGAGCAACAGCAAAACTATTCTAGATTTTAAAACAACGTTTTTTATTTATTTAAACTCGTGGGTTAGAAAGTCCATTGGATGCTGCTGGGCCTTTTTTTCTGATAGTGTCAATGTTTTCCCATTTTAGGAATCCCAAAAACCTGAAGGACTTAGTCCAATACTCACCGTTTGGCTTTTGGAGCTCACAACAAAACAGGGCAGGAACAAGATCATGAGGTAAGAGTGCTTTTTGATTATTATTGAATGCTATGAGCTGTTTATTAATTGCCCCAATAGACTGTGATTAACATCTACAGATCAGCAAGTACTTATTGAAATTTGTATGGCACATCATTTTTGTATTTGTTTGGTTCTTTAGCGAAGCAGTAGAGGAGGTCTTAATCGTTTCTAAGAGTAGAGGTGGGAATAGTGAATTAGCTCGTAATGTGTTTGTGATAATTGTTTTTTCCGCTTGAAGAGTACTTTGGTTCGCTTTGGAGATAGGAAAGCATGCCTGTGGATTGATGGTGCGTGTTGTGTGACATTATAGCAAACAGCTCATGTGGACTTTTAGGAATGTGGTGGAAAACAAGGATGGTAACTATTTGGCATGTGGTATGAGAGTTTGTCATGTATAATAAAGGCATGCTGGTCATTACATCTGTTAACGTAGTAAATGTAGCAGGCAGACAATAATTCCTACCATAGTTGCCATTCCTTGGACTCGGCATGATCGCTGTGGCTTGAACAAAACCACAAGTGCAAATACATGAGTTGCATCTGATATACATATGTTAATGATATGTTATAGGTTTTCACTAGGGTTGGCAGATTGTGAGATTTTTTCTTTTTTAATACCTTGATTGTGATATTGCATATTTCATACATTTTAAGGTTGACTGTTGATGCTTTCACAACATACTTACACAATGAGCTTTTTGATAAATAATTATCTGTTGTGGGTTTAATAACTTAGTGTGTAAAAGAAAACAACAGAACAGCTTGTTTTGGTCTTAACATGAAATCTCTTCACTGTAACGAAGGCTTTAAAACCAGGAAAAGATGACACTTATTCTAAGATATAATTTAAGACGATGTAAAGTATGTCTATCACAATATACATATTATCTATATTGCCCAGACCTGTCACTATTTGCTGCAAGAGACGAGATAAGCAAGAGAATAAGTGTCAATAAATGCAGGTGCCCCTCCACTGGAGCGGTACATGTACCTGGTCAGATTACTTTGCTTTTCCTTAACAAGAATCGTTCCTGGAAAGATACATCTGATACAGTGCTCTGCCTCTTACTATCTGCTCTGAATACCAAGGTCCAGACCACAGAATACAAACTCTGCTCTTACACGCTTTTAAGCCTGAAATGGGCTCACGCTTAATGAGTCCGAGGTGGATTCTGCAGATGTAAATGAGTCTGCGTTGATGGGGAACATCAGGGTGCCACAAATGAATTTCAATTAATTTCAGTTGGAAGATGTTAAGCCTGATTCTGTGGTCCTCCTACTGAGATCTGGCCTTGTAGTCTGTAATGAGGGGAGTGATTCGGTTCTGATTGGAGCTGCCTACTGCTTCAATGGAGTAATCACAACGGTGTTGATATTACTCTACCAATCCCCCCGCTGCGCGGAGTGGACCCCCTGCTGGCACTGTTTGAATTCAAATTAACCAAATCATTTAGTCGTATTGTCAATCTTGGTTTAGAATTGTCTGGCAACATAGGATGATAAAAATCCCTCACGTTGTGTAGCTGGCTGCTGTTTTTGTTTTCCGTAATTTTCATCAGCTGACTTCAGAAAATTGTTTTTCTAAATAATTATGTTTTTCTTTAAAACCTGTGATGAAAGTCCAGAGATGGCACTACGGAGAAGCACTTGGAATAGACCTGAGGAAAGAAAGGACGACTCAATCGTGTAATGCCACTTGTCACGGGTGATTTTAACCACTGATATCAATTGTGTAACTTTAGCTTTGCTACTTTGTAAAATATTAGTTTATAAAATAAAATGATTGATGGCCGCTTCACTGCATGTCAAAATTGGCCTAGCTATAGTCAGCTTCAGAAAGGCAGGTCAAAATATATTCATTGTTAATTTAAATGTTGAGAAGATTCAAATGTATCTTGGTATTATATCAAATGTCCCATACCATTTATTGGAGCTACATCTATTACCTTACATTTTTTATAAAATACTTCACTTGTCATGTGATTAGGCTTCTATATATTTTGTGATTAACACTGGATATTCTTTTACCTCAAAAACATCATCATTAATCAGAAATGCTGTCTGTTTTGATAGAAGCACGAAGCTACCCCCAAACAACATTTCTGTGTTACACCAGCTACTTAATGACATGAAAATTACACAAACAAATAAGGTAGGTTAGGGTTGATATTAAACATTTGAAACTAAAATAGGCTAAACATATACAAATATTGAGAATAGCCTAACAATAAAAGACTATTACTTCAAGTCTGATATGGCCTGATTATAAGCTGTGCTATGATAGTAATATACATTTGATTACAAGTCAGATTATCCCCCTAAAACACAATTCTCAACCTAATAATCTGAACAATAAAAACATCCTCTTTTTGGTTTCTACTTGTTAGGCATGGTTGAGTGGTTCATTGATTGTTATACATATACCATTGATAAACTATTCAGTCTGTGCACTTCTAATACCTGTTAACTTAAAACCAAAGGTTATAATACCAGCAGTTAGTCTGTGTATGCATGGTTGTAGGGTAGTCTGTAAAGAGATGTTAAGTCCTTTGCTGTTCCTAAGGTAATGCTTAAGAAAACCACGGTGCCTTCTTTTCAAGGAAAACACAATATATTGATCGCAGTGGAAAGAGGCATCCAATTACAGCGATAACACGGAGAGGCAGCGGCTGTTCATCACTCTATCAGTACTGCGGAGAACACTGAGGAATGTTAATATGCAAGCCTAGAGCACTGCACCTTATACTTGGTTGGTTTTCACCTCTGAACACAGCCAGTATATTAAAGCAGTTCGGTCACCATATTAATCACAGCAAAATCAATTTTCCCTACATTGTACAAGTGCAGAAGTTTACCTTGGAGGTCATAGAGAACCATTTTTTCATGTGCATCTCCCTTGCATATTGTTTTTTTCCGTTTCAGCAGTATGTGCGTGCGTGGTTGTCTTTCCGTAAACTAAGTTTATTTTACAAATATCAGACTGTACAGTACAGCCAGTACCTTTTTATCGTTAGTGCTTTTTAGAAGACCTCATTTATACTTCAAATGGGTTAAGCTAATTTGATCTGAATCCCTTATTATTGTGGGCGGGAGGTCATGCTGATAAAAGAGTGTAATATTTACACTTGTAGGAGAAAGACAATGTAACAATGGGATAGCATTTAGATTGTAATTTACTATTTGACAGACAATAATACTGCCCACAGCCTGGACATTTTCTCGTTGTGAATGCTGTTATAGTAGGATAAAGAAATACAGATACTAATCTATTCTGTGGCCATTTAGCTTTGTTTTGCAATCCCTCTGGTCTACAGGGCGATATATTTCTGTCGAGTATAATAGCATCCTTGAGCAAAGAGGTGTTTCTGTATTTGACTTTGAGCTTATTTCTCCACCAGAGGGCAGCAACACTCAGAAAAAAAATAACAACTATTTTTGGTTTTCTTCACATTTTGGAACAGCCCATCCTTCAATTACTTTTTATTAAAAAACAGTACTCACAGACGCATTAATGTAACTGTATATACTTTTTTTTAAATAGTTTGATAAAAGCCTTAAAGGAAATGTTAATTTTGCACTCATGTTTTGCCATTCTCTTTTTGAATAAACACCACAATGCACAGGCCATTACTATTCCATGTTAGTAACCACTTAGTCATAGGTGATTTCCTTTTGCTTTTCTGTGGTTAATGACAATACTGTGTGCCCTCATTTTCTGTAAGGGCTTTTGAAAGGATGCTGAAGACATTTTGTTCCCTGAACTTCTCATTTCTGGCAGCCCTCTAGTCCGTGTTCATTATCTGCTCTTACAGCTTTGACTCCAGCACAGCAATTACATCCTCGGCTCTGCTGATTAATCCAACATGGAGGCATTTCTCAAAATGGTTTTGAAAAGACATTTCCAAACACTTACCAGGGAGTATAGCTATGGCACGGCTTGTTTATGCTGATAGACCACAGCCAGTCTTATTGCAATAAGATGTTTTCAATAGCTGCTTAAGTGTTCTCTTAACCTCTAGTGCAGGAACAATGGACTGCTGGGAAAGTGATTAATTTGCTCTATTTTACTCCTGACATAAAATGGAGGTCTGCCTGATGTCATGTTTGGGTAATGTGCGTCTCTCTATTGTAAAACAAATTCCCTCTATGGCCATTCGTTAATATGTCTCCACTGCTCTCTGCTTAACTGCTTAACCTTCCATTCTCTCCTGACAATCACATAATCAATCACTGCCCCATTACTTGACAAGGCAGACAAAGGGAGTGTATGAGTGAGAAAAAAACCTTTCGGCCTGTCTCGACAAGCAAGAGGAATGTCAACTTCAGAGGGCTAACATAGGCAGAAAACATAGGCCCAGTAAATATTCAATTTAAAGAATTTCCTGATAAGGCGAGTTGAAAAATTGAGGCAGCACCCATTCTTCTAGATAAGAGAAGACGGAGCCATCTGGAGGCTGGGAGATAGCGAACTCCCACACCATCCCAGAGACCTCACTCTCATCTGCTGCAGTGGCGGAGAAGAGAAAAATGGAGTGCCAACACTTTCATTATGTTAACTTCAGAATGAATTTATTCACATTCACTGCATGTAGTTATTGGCTTTGGTAAACACAACAGTTCTGTTGTCCCACCACTATAGATAACTGTGATTGCTCAGTCTAAACATAGCTGTCCTTTATTAATGATTTAAAAACTGAATAACTATTTAAGATATCAAGTAAAAATACATCTTCGCGTTACCATTTAAAACAATGTCATTCATTCTACATTTCGATGTAACTTAAAAAACTGCTCCCATAACAATAACCACACAGACAATGTACATTTCTACAGAAATCCTATATACTCAGTAGGGGGACATAAGCATCACTAGTCTCTGGAGTTGCACCCACACAAATAATCTTTATGTGTATCTTCTTCATGGTTGAAAGTGAGGGCAATCAAGACTTTACTTGCTTCAATCCGAGGTGTTTGAAACATTTGACACACTCTAAATCTACTGCAGATATAAAATACAAAATAAACCAATGGTGAATTTTAGGCCCATGCCTTTATATCCTTTAAATCCACCTTGACTACATCTTTCAAAACAAAGAATATTGGCAAAATGGATTCCCAGCTTGTGAATAACCTTGTCCACACTCCTATAATGCACCTTGTTGACTCCTCCAGCATGCTATTTCGTGCCAGCCACAATGGATTTAGCTGGGGATAATGCTTTTGTCAGTATGTTTTATCTATTCCTTCACTCAGGTACGCTATGCCGTTATCCGTAATTACCCCCACTGCATTTTACACTTGGCCCAGAATTCTTAATGCTTGATAACAGATGCAGGTCGATTTGAAATTTACTTATAGCGGTATTATCTTTTTGACCCGCATCGCAGACTGACTGTCCCAAAGGCTCTCGGGTGAAAGCTGTTAACTCTGTGATAACAACGACCCGGAGTGATAACCTTCTAGCAGTCTCGAGGACACACAGTTTGCTACATATGTGCTGTATTGCAGTCGCAGCATTTCTTATTCAACCTTGGGTGCTCGGCTGTGCTCTGATTCATTTAATGGGATCGAGAGGGAGGTTAATCACTGTGTCCGCCTTACACTGTTAAATTCTGGCTGACCATTATATGAAATATTACGATTTGTATTCTTTTGAAAGATGAATTTGAACGCTGATTCCAAGGAAGTGAACTTTCTTTTTCTCGCTCCTTTTGAAGCTGAAACAGAATTATCCCCAGTTAAGAGTCACTTTGATTAATTTACTTCAGGGGGCAGACATCTGCGTCTGCAGATTTTCATTAAGATCAACAGTAAAAGCCTCAGACAAGGTTCCACTTGTCTAAGTTATTATCCCCAGAAGCCATGGTTGATTAAGTGGAAAAAGCTCCTAACTATTTAAATTAAACAATTCTCTGGAAGGTTTATTTTGTGTTTAATGTTTACGACAACTTTTTAAGAAGTATATGTCGAAATCTTTAATGCATAAAATTCAATACGGGTGCTGCCAGCTGTATTTTTTTTTTCTTTCTCGCGCTGTGCATTCTGCATGGAGTTACATTTGATCCAATTGCCATAGATGACGGAGCGTTCAGTTAAGCTTCAGCAATCATCAACACTGTCAAACTCTGCAACCATTTAATTGATAATGTCAGTCAACTACAGTACCTTTATAATGTTGCTGTGAAAACTTAGGACCACATTGTTTATTATTTTTCTTTATAAAAGGGAGATTATAGCGGAAGATGTATACTGTACAATACAATATATATGGTGGGTGGGTAGGCCTATTCACAGAAAGGAAGAGGAGTATATTGTGTTGCCTTGGTTTCATATATTTAGCAGGAACAGTGTATTGCGAAACTCTGTCATGCCTAGTTTTAATCCTTTTCTCCACTGTGTTGTGTGATGTTATGTTGTTATCTTAATGATAATCTCTGCCTGTATTTCTTCCCGAGGCATTTCTGTCAGACCGAGTTGGGTTAGGAGCCCTGCCTTATCAACAGCTTTGTCATTAAATCAGCTTTTTCTACAGACAAATTTCACTGCTGTTATTCTTATCAAATAATCTGCACTCTGTGATTTTCTGTTCAATCAGAGCATTGCGAATTCCATGATGTGCGAGTAAGAAAGATTAAATACAAAACAACATATCCATTGGAAAAAAACAAACAATTTATTGAATTCTGTTTTCATAAGAGTTAATATATCCGACAAATAAAATTGATATGTTTTGCATTTGTCATACCATCAATGGCTTTAAGCTTTTTTATTTTATTTACTTATATATATCTTGTGTATTTTTAAACGCTACACTTAAGCATGTAGGAATAAGAATGATTGCAACATGGAGCTAACAAAAACATTTAGTTTACTGCAAGCAGGAATCTGGAACCTGTGCGATTCATGGCTTCTTCTTTTGTTGGTGTGAAATGGGATGTCGATCTGAGAGATTTGATAACACGGTAGCACACATCACTATTATGTGGATGTGAGAGACCATGTTGGACGTGCTTGGAAACACATCCCTTAAATGCTGTGTGTACAGAGGCAAGCTTTCGAGTCCCAGTCAAACTGACCTCTGGAGGCTGGAGTTGGTACTCAGATCTTCTGAGAAAGCACTGTTCTGTCTGAGTGAGTGTTCTGATTGTCTCAGCATTGTGCTTGAATGGAGGGCAGCGCCAAATGAACTCCTCTGATACAATCCTCCTCTCCACTGTTTGACACCGGTTCAGCCAGTCAGTGAGGAGCGTGGACTGAGACTCCTTCCCCCAAACACACTCTCTTACAGTGAGGGAAACTGCTGTATGGCAAAGGTCCAAGTGTTCTCTTGCATGATGTCTGCGGGGCAGATTCAACGCCCTCTCTCTCCTCCCACAATGCACTGATAGCCTCTGGAGGCTGATACCCCGGCTCCTGGGGATCCAGCGGGTCTTTGGAAAGAAGGATGCTGATGGAGGGCACGGTCCTGTGCACGGTCATCTCCGATGCCCCCTCCTCGCTGCTCTCCCACACCTCTTTCACCACCTTGTATTGCAGTTTGGTCAGCTGGTGCAGAGAGCCCACTTTTCGTTTCATGATTTCAGCACAAGTGATGGTCTTTGTGACGGCGCGGCCTGACCCAGTGAAGACCACCTGCCTGAGCCCACCACCGCTCACACCTCCCCCACTTATGCCCTTCTCTCCCTGCATTCGTGCCATGGCAAATCCCATTAAGTTGCGGATCTTACTTCCCTCCTTCACGCGCATCTCCAGCACCCCAGAGGCCAGCCCTGGGAACGGGCAGGGGCTATCCTCCTCAGTTCGGCAGACTTTCTTAAACCCCTCCTGTCCTAGTTTGAGTGCAGGGGGAGGGACTGGCAGTGGCACTGGTTTCAGCGGGATGGAAACATTGTTGATCACTGCTGGCTGGGCGACGTTGCTATAAGTCTGGTTATGGTAGACGGGGAAGCTCCCTGAAGGTAACCCATGCTCAATTTGGATCGGTCGGCTCACCTCTAGTCCGGGAAGGGGCCTGACAGCGTCTCGGATCAGGTACTGGTTCTGGCCAGTGATCATTCCACACCCGGTGAACATGTCTTCTGTCTTCAATGCTCCACCGCAATGTTAGTCCAGAAACACACTCTCCCCGCATGGAAAGCAGGTCGTCATAATTTTCTTATGCATGTAGCACTTTCCTCTCCCTCCAGTCAACAGCTGTAAAGTTTCAAGACTTCACATAAGAATTATTAACCGCTCCCCAAGAGCACTATCAATGAAGTCTTTAAAGCTCCCTCTCAGAAAGAGCTGGAGAAATAAGATAAACGCCCGGCTGCTGAATTAAAAGCACTGTCGGGACCATTGAAGATGTTCTTTAAAGGGAATCTCAATTTCATACCATACGTTTAAAATTGCCTTGGAGAGATTGAAAAAAAGAAATTGATAAATTATTCTCTATCCGTCGTTTGTATATATTTCAGATGGTTATTTTATCCTTATAGTCACATGGAGTACTTTGTTGATTCTTCTTTAAGAAAACTTTTCTAAAGAAAAACTAAAAGCTCAAATTAAGACTCCACCTTTTTCTTAGTGATCCGGTCCAGCGCTGTTGATTTTTATCAGATGATCATGTCGCATTTAACTCAAAATTGACTTCTCGTCCAGCTGTTAAAGTCCACCTCCTGTTTTGGACCTCTGCTTGTTTTACTCCAGCTTGAGTTGGTGTGCGTCTCCTCTCCTTGTTCTCTTCTTGGCATCCACAGTATAGGCCAGGGTTGCTTGGAGGTCTGCACCTGGGCTGTCCTCCCTAGAGCTCTGTCTTGTCTCCAGTGATGCTCTGGGAAGTATGTTCTGTTCCCCACAAAGAGACATAAGGGACAGGAGCTGCCTCACAAATGCTCACAGGAGGAGTGTCTGTGTGGTTGAGGGGGAGCATGAGGGAAAGGGGGAGACAGCCCTCTTAAAGGCGCAGGTCTTTTCATCTTTTAGATGAACACCCTCCCCTCCTCGACTGAAGCCTGCCGTCTGAGGAAAAAGAGAAGTGCAGGCTTACTTTGTCCCTTTAAAACCTAGAACGCAGATCCCCGGCAACTTTGTCAATCTCTTTAGAGGACGTTCCAGTGTTCAATGTACATGACTGATTAAACCTGAGTTCTGAAATAGAGATTCAGTCGAGCTTTAAAAATGCATTTTCAGCTACGAAACAATGAATTAAATTAGCTCTGTTATAATTGAAAACATCATTCAAACAGCCACTGAAAGTCACCAGCATTAAATTGCACTGTACTTAGCCTTTATCCTATTAGATGTTTGTACGATTTACATAATGCAGCATTAATAGCTTCATTGTTGAGGCAATCAAGTGGCGCGGTATGAATGCCTGTCTCTCAACGCTTGAATTGTTATATTGTCACAAGGGCTGGAGAGCCCTTGTGATCAAGGACACCAGGACCACAAAACGCACAGAGGCGTGACTTCCATGTTTAAGGTGCTGTATTAAAAGTGACTGTCTTCATTAGGCTGCCGTATCTGTGCAGGTGAGGAGATGGGGCTGACAGGTGGGGTAATAAGCATCTTAATAGGCTTTCCATCACCAGTGGAGGGCGCTGGCCCGCTCCATCCTGCACCGAGTCGGGCCCAGACAGCTGTGGCTTCGCCCCGTTCAGCCCAGTCTCCCGGCCGACAGGTGGATTTGTTTTTGTGTGTGACTGACAGATGGGAGAATAGGTAAAGACAACCCACTGAGGCTGAACCTATGAGGCCGAGAGAGAGAAGCAGACAGTCCTAACTACTCTCGGCTCAGTATATCTCTCGCTGCACAGTTGTACACAGACAGTATAAACTCACTGTGGCTCAGCCCAGTCCTTACTGTGAGAATAATTCACACTGGCATGTGTATTATATTGGATCCCTATGTTAATCAAGGACAAAATAAGTAAAAAGTCCCCACATGTCCTAGATCCAGCTGGCAGCAGGGAGAACTGGATTTTAAAGTATTTTATTAACAGAGTTTAACCGGGTATCGGCTCGGCAGAATCTATAGATTGATTTGATCCGTGGAATGATTAATTCTCTTTTTTTAATTTGTATGTATGGGATGCGGAAGCCATTTATCTCCAGAGCCATTCCAGACACCGCAGGAGACGTAGTGACAAATATCTGTCTTTTTCTTGTGTTTTTTTGTTAGCAAAAAAAAAAAAACGGGAGAGAAGGAAGACGGGGGGGGGGGGGGGGGGAGAGGGGAGGGTCTGTAGCGCACACCACCAAAGTGATCATTCTGTTGTTTGGGAGAAATTACCCTCATCAGTCATACAGAGATGCACAGCTGCCTAAGGGGGTCTGGTAATGTTACTGCATAATAAAGTGTGTTTGTGTGTGTGTGCATGTGTGTGTTCAGAGTTACAGCGAGAGTGAACCAGCAGGAAATGCAGAGGGTTAAAAAAGTCTGATTTAACCACAGAGAGGTTAAGATTTATGATAATGGCTGCTCTGTAATCATCCCTCCTTACGCTGCGATGTTGTCACATCATTTATTGCTTCTCAGTTTATCTCCAGGAATAAGTGAATGCTGGAGGGATTGATTGAAATGTCTACCAAACTTGTTGTGTCTCCATCACAGACAAAACTATTCTCCAGATGGCTAAATTAAACCATCAGTGCTTTTCAGAAGTGCCGTGTATTGACCTTTTCTGAGCAGAGCCTTTTTCCTTTAAGTGGCTTCATTTAATGACGGGTACAGGCAGCGGCGCTCATGCCTGGACACTCACTCCTTCACACCTCCTCCACAGAGATGGCCTCTGCTCCTGTAGCTCTCTAAGCACTTACTCCTCACTTTATCCGACCTTGGCTGGCATCTGTGACAATCTTGGCATTCTCTCCCACACACTAGCTTCCCTGTTTTCCCTCTCGGCTTTCACTTCTGCCCACCAGAATTGAAGTAAAGAAAACCCATTTATTCCGAAAGACTGTGACAAATACGTAGCAGAGGTTGTGTCTTGCTCCTCTCGCTCTTTGCTATGTACTTTAGATGTCTGAAGTGGTTGTTGTTGTGAATTGTAGGGCTGTCCTGTCTTTGTTGTTTGTTGCAGCACTGCAGAGCCTCGCTGTGGAGGGGCTCGTTGTGCTGTTGTCAGGGCTGCACATAAGCGCCGTGCCTCGCTGTGACAGCCGGTCGCTCACTTTACGTTAACCGCAAGTGTTTTCACGGTCATCAACCAATGGTGGCCTGGAGGCTGTCATTTCGCTCCGTGTGGAGCATGCCCGCGGCTCGGTTCTGCCCCACAAACTCACAGCCGGCCCTGGTGGGGGGATAGAGCAACACACATGTATGCATATGCACACACTTACAAAGACGCACATGCCTACTGGATGGGCACACACACACACACACGCTCGCACGCACACACACACGCACCCGCACACCGAAAAACGATATGCTCAGCATAAGGCAGGCTGTTGGAGCAATTACAGAAACATGGCAGAACACGATGAAGCAGGCCCTGCTATCAGAAGGGAAATAGAGTGAGCAGAGGAAAATGATGACGCCATTAATAACAGGGAGGCTCGAGCCTGGGAGGGAGGTGGGGGTGGATGACCCTCTCTGTGATTTCCCTGTGACAGCACTTTGAGGTACAAATGGATGTTTGTATTAGATTTTTGGACGTCTAAATGGGTATGTTTTTTCTGTCAAATGTACAAAAATACAACGGTGGTGTAATGTAGCAAATGATGCGTGAAGTGATGTTATCCCGTCACTCATACATCCATTACTCCTGGAAACGACAGGTCATACCTCTTCCGTCTTTCAAGCCAGTCGTCACATGTCTTCCTCTCCAGTCGCTGCTTTCCCTTTGGCACTGCAATGCAGATGTGTCTCACACAGTGGCGGGAAACTTTCACTGAAGATGCTTGTGAAAAAAGGACATGAGAGAGGGGCGAAGGGCATACAAGAGGAGTGGGGGGGAAATATGCAACACTACCAGAAATGATATGGAGAAAAAAGTATTTTGTACTTGGAAGCACAGAGCAAGAATGTGAATAAGTGGGAGCATACGGTAGGGAGAACTCAGACATGGCAACTCTTGATTTATGAGGCCTGTCAATAAAAAGGCTGCCTTTAGCTTCATCACTTTTACAGCTTTGCAAAGCTATCACACCAAACTGTTTTAATGTGTTTTGAAGTCTCACCATGATATTAAAGTTTGCCTTTATTTGTTCAAAATGTAATTTTGCTGAACCCTGTTGATCCATGCTTTTGGTTTTTATTATTTTACACAGTTTGATTAACAGCACTGTCTCTTATTTAAATTGGCAGCAGCAGCTGATAATCACATTTGTGTTAAGTGTGTCTGTTTTGTCTGGCCTCAGGCTAAAAGTTAATGGACTTTAAAAAACATTTTTGATCAATTATGTCAAGACTTAATGAAACAAATGCAAAAAAAGTAAATGAATGCCTTGGAGCAAGCATTAGTTAATTCTCTACCGTTCAATTTTGGGAACACAATGCTGTTTGTCATAACGAGTAGAACAGGATATTAAAATGGTAAGCATCAAAATCCAAGCTGATGTTGTTGGTGCCGCCATGTGTTTACGGAATCTGTAAAGTACCATAGTGATTAGCCGATTAACTAAATACCGTGGCTACTTTTTTGGTCCAAACAGCTATTTTCTTCAGTCTTTGTCTGTGTTCTCTGTATGGGTATTTCAGTTGTGTGACCCTGAACATGACATTTACATAATAAAAAATCTCATTTTTGAAACCATTTGCAGATGCCTTTCCCCCCGTTTTTTACAGTAATAGCCATTCAACGTGAATCCATCTTTTCATACTAGTTTCCATTCTTTCTAGCAGAGTCAGCTTTTTCCTGTGTCATATTCAAATTGCCTACATGGCCTCAAGGGATTCAAAGTAAACAATGCATGCATATTCTCAAATCATGCTGTTTATAATTGTATCTCCTTGGATGGAAGTCTCCCTGTTTACAGATTACTCTCATGCAGCCTTATCAGAGTTGTATTTGTTACCCCTAATGCAAAGTGAACATTTTTTAATGCTGCTGGATTACCATATGTCTCCAAGGTTAGCGGTTCTTTTTCAGCAGTGCTACTGTTCACTGTACCAACAATATATGGACCGTTTCGCAAGGTAAGCTCAAAGCAAATGATGTCTGTGATTGACTGACTGGGTCATTATGTGGGTGATGATGTTACGCCATTGGCCTTGAGTTTTGTATTTTAAACAAATGTAATTTATTCCCCTTTGCTTATGATATGAACAATTGATTTCCTTTAGCCGGATTTTGCAGAACATGCCGTGTTTTTAAATATCCACCTTGTAATCTTCGCTTATTTTCTTGTCTTCTATTTGAGCTTTGGATATTATTTTCCCTGAAACCAATTTATTGACTAATTTAAATCTGCTTCCTTCGGGTCCCAAACCAGCCTTTTAACAACAACGCACTGGATCAGTGGCTTCTGTACAACAAAACGAGACGAAATAGGTTGTGGCTCTCTGTTCCCCCCAGTCTCTCATAAACACCTTCATGTCACTGCGTTTCCAGATGGCCACGCTCCTCCGTATCCCACAGTTCATAGCTCTAAACTTCCTAGCGCACACATTTTCATCGGGTCACTGCTCACTCCGACACGCTAGAGGAAGAGGAGCACTAATCCTACCCAGCATGCCTCCCTGGAAATGCTCTCTATGCAAATGTTTTTTTTTTTTGGGATCCACAGTGAGAGTGGTTTGATGGCATGCCTGTGTGCATCCTGTAGGGATGTTGTAACAGACGTGTGGCTATGGCTCAGTAGGTGTGGCTCTTCTGGCAAATGACCTCCTTAACAGAGTTGTTTCAGGTTGTTTTTTTTTGGCTGGTGACTGGTTGTTAGAAAACATAGTAGTGAACTTTAAAATATCCGTTCACAGGTCCACGCCAGATTTATTCTGTATTTAATTGCATCGGAGAGCAATCACTCTCTGCGCTACAAATCCGTGGTAAAGCTGTGCTTTACAATAGAGACATAATTGCAGGAGTTTAATTGCCTGCCAATGCTCTGCTCCCACTGCCTGCTTGCATTGAAGAGCTCAATAATTAGAAACAGGCAGAAATTAGGTGGCAATTTTGTCTTGGCAATTATCATAATGCAAAAGAAGTGCCATTAGTATTGTTACCCCCACAGTACATAGTCCTTTGACACCATCAAGTCCCTCTCTAGCTGCTGGGTACAGCGACTCTTGATTTCCCTGTAGCCTTTGCTCTTCCTCACTCTCTCCTTTAGTCATCAGCTATCCAGGCCAGGCAGCACTCTGAGTCTCTGACTCTGAGACTGAACACATCCATGCCCCGAGTGCTGGGAGGATTAGAAGCTACAGCATTAGCAGTCTGTGTTTCCTTTAAAGGTATATAAATGAGCTGTTAATCCTCTTCCACCATGTCAACCATGAAATTGTGTTTGATATAACAGAAAAATTAATACATTTGACAGATATTGTATTCGTACCACACTGACATTTCATTTCGGTTCACTGGATTTTCATTGTTTCGACTCCCAAGTTGGATGGCTTCCTGTTTTTGAAAGAACATGGTTTTTAGCATATTGACGAGGAAGTGTAACAGGCTAACTTTATCTGCTGGAGAGTGATAGTAACTGTGACATTTGATTTAAGTCCTGCATAAGAGATGTGTGGTACTGTATGTGTAATGAATGTTTGGACAGAAACATATAAAACAAGGATTTCACCCACCCTAATCTTTGCCTAAAGCAAAACACAAGAAAGCGTTTTTTTGGTAGACCTTAAAGATTGTCTTATATGAAAGACTTTTCTGAAATCCCAGATTAACCCACATTCTTAATTTCTATAATACGGTATTGTAAATCAATACACATTTTCGCTCCTTAATATCTAGTCAGGTGGTAATAAGCTACTGAATGATTACAATACAACTGGAATGCTCTTATTGATACGGCATGTGCATCAATGCTTCAGATGTTTTTAAGCGTCAAACTGCAGATTGCCTCGAATACAAAAAAAAGTAGTGAGAGAAGGATACTCCAAAGACATTTGCAGTAATCGCTTCCATGGTTTTCTCTATTATCGACTTGTAATGTCACTATATGCTGTTCGGGAAAGTTTTTCCCTTTCCTTAATTCCTTACTTCATTAATTTCTTACATACACTTAGTTATTATTTAATGTGCTTAAGTACAAACTAGGCACTGGGCAATACTTTTTTTCTATAGTCACTAGTCTTATTTTTGGGTATGAGAATAAAAAAACAGCCAAGCATGAAGATTATCTGATACAGTTTTTTTTGTCCACATTTTAGATTTGTCACGCTTTTATTTTTGAAGAACTCTGGCACATCTGAACACTTGCACAGAACCTGAAAGCAAAGACACAATTACAGTATTGTTCTGCCTAATCAAAATAACAAGGAGTTCAAAGAACATCTGGTTGTCTGTGGGACAATTTAAAAAAGATAATTTGGTTTTATTGTGCTCCATTTAGAGAACAATGGGTTAGTTCGTGTTACACAGCCTTTCAGAGATGATCACTTCACTTCTTTTCCTTCGCCTTAAGCAGTTTGTAGAAACTTCTGCATGACTTCTTTCACAATCTGTATGTGCAGTCCATTGCAAATTGTGTTTATTTCTTTTTACCATTTTAGCAATTCTTTCGAAGTTCACGTGAATGTATGATAGCAGATGCTGACTGTTGTGTTTGCCACACACGGGGGGAGTGGCCCTGGTAACCACACATACAGCGACATCATGTGCATACTCTCTTTTGCGTACTGATTTTTTCCAGCGTCTTCACACAGATATGTAATGACGGCAGCTAACCTATTGTTGATATATCTAGACGTGCTACATCCATGCACAGCAGGTGGTTAAAAGTGTACACAACACCTTGACGTATGATAATAGCTTGTGTTGGATTATAACTTTCATTATTATGCTTCCACCCTCTGGTAATAGCTGAGGTTTGTGGTCTGTCCTCCCGTCTGTTCACTCGTGTCATTCTCAAGGATACATCATCTCTGGAAAACCTTTCCGTGGGTGTGTTCAAACTTACAACATGGACAGAAGGATGAACTGATTAGAATTTGATTCAGTGGCCGTATCTACTGTATGTATGTGCACAATAGTTGGCAATGCAAGTCCCAGGCTTCTCCAACAATGTAACATAAATATACATGAGGCATAATGACAAATACAAATTGTGCAATAGGATATAGAAGCGGTGCAAGCGTGATTTACACAAACCCTAATTTGACCATAACTCGAGAATTAATACGCTCTTTATGACAATTTCCCTCAAATGTCTAATAGGTTACAATTCCTCATGCATGTAACATTAGTGTGAACTGCATCTTGTTTAGTAGGCTCAGTCATTCAACTGTTAAATCTAGTTCGGCCTGATATTAAGTCCAGTTGTCCCATGAGGTAGTATAACATCTTCTTAAGGAATTTACAAATAACCAACATACTTTGTAATGATATTAAGAAGGTGTGAAACTATCTTGGGAGTTACATTCAATTTGAGCCACACTCATAAAGCGAGCAACTTAGATTTGAACCCAACACTGGGGACACAGTGACGCACATTAGAGGATGCGCATGACCTGTTTGTCTCCTGAGCGAACCGAGTTGTATCAGGCAGTTTAGCAGGAGGGTGTTATCTCCGAGGAAAAACAAGAGGTGCTAATACACGCCTGAATAATGAAGAGAAAATGACTTTGGGAATCAGGAAGTCCTTCACCATTAATGTTGAACAACTCTCAGTGGCTCAAAAGCAATCAAGCAATGGGATTTACAAAAGATTTTAATTTGGATGCATTATCCAAACTCCTCACAGACCAAAAGGCAGGCTCCGACAAAAGATATGCACTGATAAGTTTGAAGGTCAACAAGCTGCTGCAGTGGAGATATCAGCAGCTGGTCTGTACGACACACAGTCAGACGCAGTTAAATACAAATACACTTAATGTATGTTAATACTTTCGAGGTTGTCCAGGTGGCATAAACACCATCAAACTGAGTCTTTTTCACTCCTCATCGAGGTTTACGACCAGTAAAAGCGCTTCTGTTTCATCAAACGTTTGAATGTCGCATGAAGCACGGCTTACGGTTCCCAAAACCACAAAGGACAAGAGCTAATGATGCCCTATGTGGAGAATAAAAGGGGGATTAATGAACAACACGGGTCTGGAGAAGCTCGGCAGCCGTCGCCCGAACTCTTTACAGTGCATGCGTACACTAGGTGAGGATATTCAGGCTTTCACACGTTGCCACAGTATTGAATGGCCTGTGCCGCGCTTGGAGGAGCATTCTGCTGATGGAATCAAAACCCCTTTCACAGATTCAAATGAGGTGCACTCAGCTGTGATTGGTATTGGAAAAGCATTTGTCGGAACAGAGGCTCACAGAAGGCTTCTTAAATACAAGGCAATCACAGTGTCTAACGCAGAGACGAGGCGAGAGGTGTGCCCGGACTGCAGAGTGGAAAACAGGACAAAGGATTATGATGGTAATAAGCAGTAAACCAAAACAAAGTCATCCCCCGATCCCTCATTCTCTCCCTCTCTTCCTGCCTATCTCTCTCTACCCTAAATCCTCTAACACGCTCCCGCCTCCCCCCTCCCCTCTTCGCACCACATATTGACAGGGCCCATTTTTTTCGCAGTGCCTGAGCTACAATTTAAAACTCATTTCTCATTATTTGCGGTGAATCCTTACACACACAATTTCTAATCTGTCGAGGCCATGATGGCTGCTGGCAGAAGCAGAGCGTCTGTATGCAGATGCCCGGCAGTACACCTATATGCAATGTCAACTCCTGCACACCCGGCTGGCCTTATTTTATTACAGGCGTCAGCAAATCTGCATGCCGTCAACTGTGAACCTTTTGTGCTAATGTCTTTTTTTCTCCCCCTTTAGCTGAGCTTGTGTTGTACAGACACTGAAGGCATTTTTACACCCCAGTGATAATGTGCTAGTGCGGATCAGAAACTGTTTTTCGCTCGCAAACTTCAAGAGATATGCTGCCCTGACAGACCTGAGATACAGAATCTGTAGGCATGGGCACAGAGGATAAGGTGGATGTGGTTGAGCTCGGATGGCTGGGGTTGAGCAGGAGTTTACAAACCTCTAATTTGGCTTGTTTAATGAAAGGTTGTCAGGGCTTCGCTTTATTCCAAAGTTGCTCTCCTCCTACTTTTCCCCACATCTTTTATTGTGTGTGTGTGAGAGGTTCAGAGGTTTAGAAACAGCCATTATTATTCCTGCAAAAAGGGGTTGGCAGCAGAAGAAAGAGAAGAAAAAAGGGGGGAAGATTGTGTCTGGAATTGTCCAAGTGTGGCAGTAGTGGTCCTCAGTCACTTTATCAGTGCCACAGCAACGCTTTTCCTTCCATCTATCTGCCCGGCGACTATTCTTCCCCTCTCTCGGAGCAGGAAAACACTCGCTCTCTCACCATGGATGGCTCAACACAATCCCCCCCGCCACCTATCCTGCTCACGCTATCTCTACACTCAACATTGCGCTTTGTCTAAATGCTATTCTTTGTGTGTGTGTGTTTTTTCTATCTCTCAATCCAATCATATTTGTGGAATTGCAGAGCACTGAAGAATTACCACACTTCACCTCCTCTGCACATGCTATTTCTATCTGTTCACTTAGAATCAGGGTTGCGCTTTAAATTACACACCATGTCTAGCTATCTGCATGATTTCTTACAGGTTTTTTTTAACTTTCAACCATAATAACTCCCATTGACACTGAGCCTATAAAGCCAATAAAACGATCATTCAGCACCACAGAAAATCCCATTCTCAAGTTTAACACTTTAAAGTTTATGTTATATATGTTTATCTGTTAGATTTTGAAAATTACATGAATTGCTTTTCAATCAGCAAAGTCATAAATTATATTGGACCCTCTTTTCGCTTAAAGGTGGGGTAGGTCATTTTGGAGAAACCAGCTCGAGTGCGCTAGAATTTGAAAATACACAACCGGAAAAAATCTGCCACTTCCTTACAGAGCCCCTCCTCCAACACACACGAACGCGCACATGACCAATGAGGGCACGAGATAAGTTTGTGCCCAGATGGAAGGCTGACAGGCAGGTAGGCCGTCCAGTTACTTTAGCCGGGCCAGCTCAAATGATTGGTCGTGCTTTTTACAGCGCCACGGCTTCCACAGATGACATTTTTTTTATGGATTTGTTGTCAAAGCACCTCAGATATTCATTGCTATCGGGATGTTAAGAGCATTCCATGGAATATAACAAAAAGTGTATCTCGAGCCGGTTTCTCAAACGTACCTACCCCACCTTTAAGTTTCAGATGATATGACACAACACTTTCAGGGTTTTTGACTATTCGCTCTGCTCTAACACTTGGAGCTTGGTTTTGCATGCATACTGTCAAGCAGACGATGCTCAATACTTCATATGATGCAGTCTCTACCTGATATAATTGCTTGCTAACAAGGCAATATCAAGCCATCTATCCACTGCATGATACATTTTCACTATTAGTGCT
The DNA here is from genome assembly GCF_902827175.1 of Gymnodraco acuticeps. NCBI lineage: Eukaryota > Metazoa > Chordata > Actinopteri > Perciformes > Bathydraconidae > Gymnodraco > Gymnodraco acuticeps. The sequence continues at coordinate 1,939,625 of NW_022990270.1, forward strand.
CTAATTGACTAATTACTTGAGCCTTTAATTAATGAGCACTTAGGGCAGCAAGCCTTTCATGAACACCAACCTGAAGGGCAATGCTGTCCAATGCAGTGCCGTGTGAAACTAAAAGAAGCATAATGCAAAATATGGAAAAGAGCCTAATGTTTTTTAAATGACATCAGATCACTTTAAAACAAAACAAAACAAATGTTTACTTTACATCTTTGTGTTTTTTCTTGCACTGTTCCTCTTCTCACGCAATGTTGATACATATTTACATAAATTAAACGTTGATAATTTAATCAATGGCTGTTTTAAGTGACTTTAATACATTCATGCACAGACCTTAGTTTCACTTCAAACTTGTATGCCATAGCAGTGACAAACTGTTTGTCTTTGGGACTGAGAAACGATCAAGAAAACATTGTTTTTAATGATGTAGGGTATCCCATGACATTCAAGTATATCAGAATCAGGTTGCCAAGAAGGAAAAAAAGAAATGACGTAGTAAAAGGAAAACAAGTTTAAACACGGACATTTAGAACAAACATATACAACAACTTAAAAAATGTTAAAAAATTTGAAGAAATGCAGATAAACAAAAAATAACAAAGTATATGACAATTGAATCTGAAAAATAAAGTGTAAAGTATTTCATTTTATGTGCAACATATACAGAGGTGCATAAACATTTTCAGCAGGGCAACAACATGGCATTTATTATATCTGAACAGATTATTAACATGTAATTGCAATCTTCGTCGCATACCTCTCAACAATCCTTAAGGAGCATTCAGTATACTCTCTTAACCCATTCAGACATCCAGTAATCATTATGAATGGGTTGAATAAACCTCCCTGTTAAGGTTATAATGAGGATGATGATGATGAGGCTATTCAGTTCAGACTGATGTCTATTGCACTTCACAATCTGAAGATGCACTATGGATTTTGAATGCGTATATAGGGTCTATTAAGTATCAGAACATTTGTAAAATTCTCATGACCATTCCTTAAGCCAAGATGATGACAATAAATTACAGCTTACTATTTTAAAAGTAGATAATCATTGCCACTGAGAAATTGGAATAAGGCCATACTTAGCATTTACCATATTACTGAATTTGAGCATGCAGCTAAGAAACTTATTCACCATGATTGTCATCTGCTTTTATCTAAACGCTTGTTTCTACTCCTTCAATATATTTTCCTGCATGTATTTATTTACGTTACGTTTCGACTTAGCAAAGAAAACACTCAAACATAACGTCACCAAGTGTGCTTGAATATATTTTCACAAGTCATTACGTGATTTATTATTACATTACAATTGACTTTGACATAATGACCATGGGAGCTTCCTGTGCAAAGTCAGATGTTTTTGGCAAGGTGAGTAAAAAGCCTCCCAGTGGGAACGGAGTACACACAGCAGCAGTGTTATCTGTGCGTTCACACCATCACGCTGCACAGGCGAGACATAGATGCTTGGTCAGACATAAAGATGAAATAAACCACTAATCCGTGGATCATAGAGAGCTGCCCTTTGTGTCTTCTGAAGACTGAAATAGCTGAGCTCTAAGAAAGATTAGAGAAGAATGAATCTGGCTGTCATCATAAGAGGGAAGAGGTCAAGGTAAAAGACAGGTCAGAATTCAGAGAGAGCAGGACGATGTGATGGGGAGGCCAGAGAGGGAGCTGGAGATGTTTAAGGATTTGTTTGGTTGGGCTGGACAATCTGGAAAAGTCTCAATTAAACTGACTGGTATAACAATTGCAATACGAGTTGAGAAATGACACGAAATTATCATTTTTGAAACCGAAATAATTCACATGATCATTATAAATTATTACATTACATGTTACTTGTTAGACGCTTTTATCCAAACGACTTACATATTCAATACTGTGGACAATCCCCACAGGAGCAATTTGGGGTGAAGTGTTGCCCAGGGACACAACGACATGCTGACTGCAGTGGGGTTTGAACCTGTGACCCCCTGATCCGAACACCTACGTACAACCCACTGCGCCACACGCCTCCTAAATATCTGAATATAATCATTCTGTGATTTTATTTAATTTTTTTATTAAGGCTATAATATACCGTCTGTAAAGTGGGACTTCTCTGCAGCAACACAATACTTTATTCAGAGTATTCTTATCACATTTTATCTTTACCACATAACAATAATAAATTATATTTATATAGCGCTTTTCTCTAACTCAAAGACGCTTTACAGTCGGGGGGAGGGTAGACCAACAAACGACAGAAAAACAACATATTTCGCTTACTGCCATTAGAGTATTTCTCTAGTCTATATTGTGATTTGGATGAATTGTGTAGCCTTAGTGTGGATATGCAGTCCCTGATCAGTAGATAAGCATTAGTAGGAGCGGTAATAGTTTTAATGGTTAGGCAGAAAAGACATTTGCAAAAATGACTCATTCTCTTTTTATATTTTGCTCACAAATAGATTAATAGACCAATTCGGTGTTCCTGAAACGGCTAAATGGATAAAAAAATCTCTCATGTAGTCTTGTTTGAACGGGCCAATTTCAACATCGGGTAAAGACAAGAGATAAACTTCTGTGTAAGTATCGATTTTTAACGACCTATTGTAGAACGGTTCTAAAAGTGCAGTGTTGTTTCTCTAAAAATCTACCCGACTACAGTAACTAGTCATTGTTGCACAGAGCGGCACATCAAAGCTAAAACTGGTATAGTGTGATGAGCCTGAGTAGATAATTGATCAGGCTGAAATTACACATGGATTTCTGCAGAGCTTACGCCTGGAAATCTATTGTGCTTCAGGTCATCTATTGGGAATCATAGAGGTATGTAATACAGAAATGGCCGCAGAACGCAGTGTTAATAATCTGTTTACACTTCAACCCCCTTTCCATTGATTTCCATTTTCTCCATGCATCACCTGACAGGTGCCACCTCCCGCAAAGGACTTCAGTTAGTTTGGGAAAAGAGCACAGACATTTTGAATAAAGCATAACTCATTACACACTGTGTTTTAGCATTTTTAGATACTGTTTTTATGTTTGTTGTGGTTGAGCTGTCATCACTATTGAGTGAAACGCCTACATTAGATTCTAAAAATGTTTTACTTCTAGATTCCAACTTGTCAAATTGTTTTGTAGCATGTAAACAAGGCACATGAGATACAAATAATATAAAATTAAAACAAAAAAAACAAATGTGTATATATATATATATATATATATATATATATATATATACATATAGTATCTCATTATATTTTCAGTTGAGCCGTTTATTCGATTTTGCACATTATGAGTTGTAATATATAGCATATAAAAAAACACAAAAAAACTTCAAACAAAGATAGCCATAGTCATTTATTCAACATAATTCAGAATATGGAGGTTCACATAATAGGCAGTTTTATGTGTGCATTCAATTGTGTATGTGCTGAACTCAATTATTGTACTTTATCTTAGCCCTAAAGGAAAATGTCCAATTGTGTTTTTCTTACTGATATTGAAATTGCAGTTACAATTAAGAATCTTTTTTGTGCCTTTTCACATTCCTGTACCTGTTTACTAATGATCTATCCAGGGATCTCTTTCAAAAATTCAAGTAAAACTTAAAAATGGCAAGAAAATTACAGAACGGACTTCAAGACTTTTCCATTAAAGAGAGCCATTTAGCTCACCTTTCTCATGATATTCCATAAGTGGCACACTTCACATAATTCAATTCCTTGAAATGTGATCATGGCTTTTTGAAATGGCGATATACATAAGTACATTAGCGGCATAATGACGGCTGACGTTTGATACTGCTGACAGCTCTGCATTGTAACCACGGTACTAAAGCTAAAGAAAGCTATACAGACTGACAGGAGAAACGGCTGCCTCACAGCCTGAGCTACAACAGCTATGATTTATAGCTTTTAATGTGATAGGCTTACAACAATAATATGATGTACTTAAGAAAAAAGAACGGGCGATCTCGTGAACTCTCTTCACAAACTGCGTCAGTTATGCTCAACGACTTCTCTCTTTGCGAGCTGTCTGAAATGATTGTGAGGCAATTAAGATCATTTATGGAGAAAAAGACTTGCTTCACTGTTGGTTCAGCCCACTGCTTATCAAACTAAATCAATGTAAATCAAATCATTAAGCAATACTATATTTTATTATAGATTGCTGCTAACATTTCATGAACGATATTTTTTGTGTACTTTTTCATGCATATATATTATATTTCCAATAACAAAATATTATATTATCCACCCCTCCCATGGCTGCTGTGTATATAAATACATATATGTGTGTGTGTGTGTGTGTGTGTGTGTGTGTGTACTTTCTTCCATTCACCTGCACCTTCTTTCATCCGTGTGTGTGTTTGTGTATCGCTGCAGCTCTGTATGTCTGCCTGCCTTTTTAAAGAGGCTGTGAATGATCTTATTTAGTGAGCGCTGATTGCTGCTTTAACCTGGCGGCCACGCTGGCTGCCGCTGCATTAATAATCTCAGGGAGGCAGGAGAGCTGGCGAGGCCCGCACATTGTTCACCGCTCTCGCTCCCTATCTCCACGGCACCAAGCAAAGAGCCAGCAAACAGCAGGGGAAGTGTGGCGGAAAATTACAGTCTTCACATGCCAGCCATGAAGGCTGCTGCTGCGGTGGGGGCCAGAGCTGTGTGAAGAAGACAGAGGAATAGTGTGTGTGTGTGTGTGTGTGTGTGTGTGTGTGTGTGTGTGTGTGTGTGTGTGTGTGTGTGTGTGTGTGGTGTGTGTGTGTGTGTGTGTGTGTGTGTGTGTGTGTGTGTGTGTGTGTGTGTGTGTGTGTGTGTGTACTTGTACTTGTATCATAATTCAGTTTAGCAAGGTTATGTTGAGGCTTGGGTTTAAGGTTAGTTTTACAATTAAGACATTTAAGAATTAATGTAGTCAGTGTGTGTGTGAGTATTTGAACTTTTTCTTTTTCACTTTTGTCCTCACATTTTTGTCTTCTCTTTTGTGAAGAAGCCACTTTGAGATCAGGCTTCTGGGTTGGAATCAGGATTCTGTTTCTTTCCTTTAGTTAGTCTGTATTTAGACTCTTGTTTAAGGTTACTTTTCCTTCTCCTACTCCCTATCCCTAAATTAAGAAATCAACTGAGGATGAATGTGGCCAGTGTGTTTGAGTGTGTGTCTACTTTTGACTGTGTCTTCACACTTTTGAATCCTCTTCTTGAAGAGAATACTTTGAGATCAGGCTTCAGGTTTGAATCGGGATTCTTTAGTTTCAACTCAGGCTTGGCTTTAAGGATTAATCTTCAATCAAGAAGTTGTATAGAAATAAATGAAGCCACACATGCATGAGTGTGTGCACATTGGTGTTTGTTTCCTTTTGCCTCTTTGATATTTATTGTAACTGATTTGTATGCTCTGGTACCCTCCCATAGGCCAGGGACATGCAGGTTTGGTGCTGGAAACTGAATTGTCTGTAGGAGTGAATGTGAGTGTGAATGTATTCCTGTTCCTAGCCATGAAATAGAGGACATGTTCAGGGGTGCCGACCTTCATTCCCACACTACAAGTGCACATAGAACATATACGGTTGTTGTGTCAATGTATGTGTGGCAAGGGTGAGAAAGAGGTAAAGCAACACAGAAAATGGCAACAAAGCAGTCGCCATCAGACCTCCCTTGTGTCGATATTAACTAGACGGGTGGAAACTGCTGCCCTTTTTAAGCATGGCCAACAATTCCGTCTTTCAGTTCAGTCCAGACGACATTTTGATTGGTTGTGTGAAGATTAAAGCTTCGCTGTCACTGCCAGGGAGAACAGTATAATTGATATTTCAGCTCTGGGCAAACTTGCCTCTCGCAGGCCAGTGGCTGTTTCAGCAGAAAATTAATGTTAGCACAGCTTGGCGGCAGAACGGTCGGCATGTTTCAGGAAATATACTTTGAGTTGGGTCTCTGCTCCACTGGCTTCTGCTCAGTGCTTGAATTGGAATAAAAAAGGTGCCAGTACTCTAAATCAGCAACTGTTTCAAGTCAATTTATTTATACAGCCCAAAAACAAGTATTTGGCTCAAAGTCATATCCTATAATGCTGGTGGGTTTGTCTCTTTACTGTATATTTTAGAAAGGCTCACTGTACTTAAACAAAATGACTCAGGGTGCATCTGAGATTAGAGGGGGTGCAGTGGTAAAGTGCTATATGTATAAATGGGGAGTGGACCTGACACCCTCTAGGGGGGGGGGTCCGGGGGCTTGCTCCCCCGGGAAGATTTTTTTTTTTTTAAATATTGAAGTAAGATGCATCAATCTGGTGCACTTTGAGAGCAAAATGATGAGATATATGGATGCCTCTCAACATCCATATGAAACAACTGTAAACAGATTTACTTTTTCTTTATCGATATAAAAGAAAGTAAAGCCTGACTCCTACTGGTGGCTGGTTAAATGACTCCTCCTCCCTGAGTACACTCACCATCTTTCAGCAGGAAAGGAGAGAGGGAATCCTTGTCCGGCGACAACCGCTGTCTTTTTGCACTATTATTAAGCCACGCTAACATTTTCGAAATGCTAACGTTATGTGATGTCTTTTCTACTCTAGTCTATCGCTGCGGCGCCTCTTAGATGCGTCATGAACTGGGCATATTTGTGGTCATGCTTCATGACGAGCAGAAAAGACGTAACGGCCCTCCACACAGCGGTGTGCGTTGACGCTTCACCATTCACTTTGAATGGGGTGACGTCACTTTTCGGCGAACTGCATTGTGGGAAGCAACGCGGAGCGTTGCTGGCGTTGCAAAAGTTGAGCAATGTTCAACTTTTGAAGCCTCGGCAGAAGCGTCAGCCAATCAAATCATATGCCACTACAAGCTCTAGCCAATCAAACCGCTGCTTGTGTGTCAGGGGCGGGAGATTCATGTGATTGGTTGTTGGTCGAGTTTCAGACACGCACGCCGCTGTGTGGACGGGCCGTAAGAAGTGCCGGTACCACATGGGTAAAAATCAGAAGTGCCGGTACTGCGTAGAGGAATTGTGTGTGTGTGTGTGTGTGTGTGTGTGTGTGTGTGTGTGTGTGTGTGTATGTCTGTCTGTGTGTGTGTGTGTGTGTGTGTGTGTGTGTGTGTGTGTGTGGTGTGTGTGTGTGTGTGTGTGTGTGTGTGTGTGTGTGTGTGTGTGTGTGTGTGTGTGTGTGTGTGTGTTGCGATACAATTAAAGGTGTCAAGAACACTTCAAAGAGGAATACAACTGGAGTCAAAGTAGGATTGTATCACTCCCTGTGCTCCTTAGTAATATCAAGTTGCTCAACAATGAGGAGCATCTCTTGTCTACTTCATTAACACATGTATAATGCAGCAGTCTGAAGAACATAAAACTCGACCTAGCATGAAACGGCGCCGGAGTTCTCGTTCCGATAGCACCCTCATGCTGCACTTGTCCTGAATGGGCCATTAAAGTGGACACAGGGGATTAGGCAGATGATGGCAGCCGAGGTCCTCATATTGGTGCAGTGTGACTCGGACCACATTAACACGACATTAGTCTCATTTCCATTCCGACGGCGTGCACTTCCACACACTGGAGAGCGACCGAAGTCATTGTGACCCTCACGCTCCAGCCTTTCATTTCCTGTCGCCATTCAAAGCTTCCTTATCTCTCTGTTCTCCCATTTTCCTTCTTGCCCTTTTTCTCTACTGTCTGTCTGTCTTGTTTTTTCTTTCTCTCCGTCCTTGCCCACCGCACACCACATTCTTCCCCTCCATCTCCCTCTCTTTCTTTCTTTCCTTCCTGTTCCACATCAGCGGCTGGGTGAAGCCTCTCCCCGTCATGCTTGGCCGCACTCCCCTTAATTACCATGTATTCTTCTTAAGCTAATAAAAAAACGCTGATGAAACCGATTACATGGCAGCAGGGCTTTGTGTGGAGCTGGATTTAGGCACGGATGGAGAGTGAGAGAAGAATAGAGGAAAAGGGGGACATTGAAAAAAGAGATAAAAGGAAGGAGACAGTAGGGGAGTAGCGACATATAAAAAAATACTGCAGACAAAGGAGTTGTGAGAGATGTAAAAAAGAGGAAGGGAGGAGACGGAGAGAAAGACGGAGGAAACGATGGATGGAAATGGGGAAAAAAAATAGGAAGGTTTGGGCAGTAACCCGTTTGTTGTCTTTGTTGTTTGGGTCAGAGATGCTTTAGGCCCTGAGGGAACTTCCTCATCTTATCACAGTGAGCAGACGGCTGGCACATCTTTCTCATTACTAGCCTCTCAGTTATAGATTACTGCTGCCTTACTCCTCTCCCCAGCCACAGGCAGTCTCTGTTACAGTCTACAGAGCTACGCTTGCACCAAACGCAGTTTGAACTCCTGAATATAGACTTTGCCTTTTTCTTTCCCTTTCATGAGCATTAACTCACTCTCTCTGTGCATGTAATCGTTGTTTCAACTGCGACCCAACTGTGGCTCGGAGGAGAAAATGAATTAGGGTTTCTTGGTTGATTGAAAAGGCTTCAGAGAAGAGCTGGTAGCTGCTTCATGATACACTCGTTCTCTTTGCATTACACTGGCTCCCTGCTCAGCTGGATGAAGTAGGGCTGTTTTAGTTTCAAACGTCATGCATTGCGATTGTGTGTAAGACTTTAAGTTCCAATAAATGCAAATGCAGAGAAAGATCTCAGCTTGTAGCAATGTTTGTGTAGCTGTTGAAATCCCCAAAACGTTGCTAATGTGATTGAACACAAGCGTGAACAGTTGTTCTCCTTACATGCTCCCTGTAATGAAGTTGCTGCTACAATAAAGTGATCCAAAGTTGGGAAAATTGTTAATACTGAAAAATATGTATAATGTATGGAGAAAACCAAACCATTTCAGAATCAGAAACATGTTTATTGCCAAATAGGTTAACACATCCGAGGAATTTGTCTTGGTGTTATGGTGCATACATATACATACATGAAAATAAAACAAAAATAAGACAACAATTGGAACCGTGTTAAAAAATGTATTTTAAGAAAACTATAAGATAAAAAATATAGCAATATTTACATTGAATTTCTGATGGCTATTATTATTATTATCATTACCCTTATTATTACTATTATTATTATTATTATTATTAATAACGTTAATCAAGTACTGTACTTAAAAGAGCCTGTGACAGCATCCCAACAACTGTTGTGCAATGAAATATTGGGCTACTAGTAATCTCGAACCGTCAGTTTAAAAAAGAAAAAGCGATACCGTTCCGTTAAATATCAACAATTTCGAACATCGCGGGGAAATTCCTTCGACTCATTTTGAAGTTTTGGGGGAAGCCGGAAGTGACGTCAATGCGGGGAACGCTTCACTGTGCGGCGAGAGAGCCAAACACGGACAAAGTGTGTTGTCATGCGTAGAAATGGTGAATTACTGAGTTTAGGCACGTTAATAACGTTTTAATGAAGTTGACGACAGTATATTCATATTTGTCAGTGCTTTCATGTCAATTCGGCGAACATAAACATAAATGATCGTGGTGAAGATGATGATTACATTAGGATTAAAAATCGGTAGTGAGAGCTACTGAATTTCCTCCCGTAGGATGTGATATAAAAACAAATCGATTATTTTTGTAGTTGTAAACTCAAGTGGATGAAACTACATTTATTAGTGCTTTCATGTCAATTCGGCGAACATATGATAGATTAAATGATCGTGAGGATGATGATTAAAAATCGTTTGTTTGTGCCGGTCTGCATTTCCTGATGAGAAAACAAACCGATGCTTTAGTTGTAGTTGTAGTACACCAACATGGATTAAACGTGTGGTTTTTTTCACCACAATGTTGGGGAAATTAATGGATAAAATGCACGGATTATTATTATTATTATTCCCACTCCAATCGGGACACCAGGTCCACCGTTTCCCCGCAGCGAGGCTCCCCCCGTTGACAGTTTACGTGGGCTGGGTGCAGTGGCGGACTGGCCATCGGGACGAATCCCGATGGGCCGGTACCGAAGTGGGCCGGTCGGATAAGTCACTAGCACATCCCCCATAGGTGGCGCGTGAGGCTCAGGTTTGGGAAGGCTAAATAACTTTTTTTACCTGACGCTGCCCGACTCCGGCGTCTATAGAAAAGAGATCAACTCAGTGTGCGGAGTTTAAATCTCTCAAGTCATATTACAGGATAAAGGAAATACAGTTTAAACTGCCGTATGCAGAGAAGACGCCGACCTGTCGCACTTATCATTCATATTACATCAGTGGCGGCTGGTGGAAAATATTTTTGGTGGGGCTTTTGATATAGTGAGTAAACCATTTTTTTTTTGGGAGAAATGACTTCTGGTGATGTAATGGCGCGTTTCCAGTGCAGCGCGGAGCTCGCTTTAATGCTGCGTTCAGACCGGACGCGATGCGAATATTCGCTTCGCTCTAAACGCTCCTATCGCATCGCTCAAGTCGCTCGAGTTTCACTGCGGCTGCCAGCTGTGTTTACTCACATCATTCAAACAAGACACGCTGGCTCGGGAGCTACAACTACAACAAAATGAACATATTTTACCGTGATTAAATTGTAATACACGTTTCTAAAAGATGCCGACGTAACAACATACTGATACCGGTTAGTAAAAACCATGAATTAATGCTTTGACAAGTCTGCAGACAGACGGCAGGCGAAACACCTTTTTAGAATGCTTGTTTTCTGAATGGAGCTTGGCTAAGCTAACGTTATATACGCTCCGACCATCCACACTCACAACAACGGCCTATACAGACATAAATAAACCAGCGACTGTATTCTTCATGACACAGACAGTCTGTGGTTTGTACTTGTTTAACTTTTGTCTAGTTTCTGAACAGATCTGCCTGTCCCCGGCTGTTTGAAGAGCAAGCATGGGAAACAAAAGATAGCATTTACCTGTTTGCATCCAGCTAGCCTCGTTTATATGTTTTGTCTTTTTCACGAGCTTGCTGCGATATATACAAATCGGGTTGGTCCGGTCCAAGGTCTTTAAGTATCAATTTATCTCCCAAACTTCTCCTTTGGAAAGGATTGGAGAGTAGCTCTTGCACGGAATTGGGTGCGGACCGAGGTCCGGCGACTCCACCTGCACACCATTCTAAATACTGCGTCACCTTGGTCACTCACGAGTCTAAAAAACAACTCACGTCACGTAAGCAACGTGGGCGCCAACGTGAGCGCCCTCGTGACCAACATATTTGACGGCGCTGATTGGCTGAAATTATGTTTCGGCGGCACAGTTTACTATTGAGACTTTTGCAACGTGCTGGTTGCTGCTGTTTGTCTCGGGGGCTCCGCCCGGTAATCAGTACTTTAGACATCGTAACACAATTTTAAACGAGATTTTATTGTAGATTATACATTTTACTGATACCAATTGTATGATGTTTACCTTGTTCATTAAAAATAAAAATATAAAATATATATATTTTTTAAATATATATTTTTTAATTTAATATTTTTTTTAACATTTTTTTTTTAATGTGGGAAGAGGTGGGGCGGCGCCCCTAGCGCCCCTATGGGCCGGCCGCCACTGTATTACATCATCAATCAGATCATCGATCATATAATATCATAATATATCATATATTTCCTTATCTGAGTCAGCTTCTCCAGCCGTATCTGGCCGTGCAACACTTACGGTGTGTCCACACAGCAGCTTTGACCAAATCTTGAAAATCCTGGAGCTGGGCGTGTCTGACAGCTTGGGGATTTCGCGACCAACAACCAATCACATGAATATCACATGAATATCCCGCCCCCGACATACAAAGCAAAAAAACCCGGTTCTTCTACACTATTGTCAAATAGGAAGGGCTATGATGAACATTTATTTTTTTAACATTTTGAACATTTATGAGATTAATGTTTATGGTGCTATTTTATGCTACATTCCATGCTGGCTAATGATACTGTTTATGCTTGCTAGCAACGAAGTAAACTAGCAACGAAGTAAACTGGATATAAAATCCCCAAACAAGCGAAAACCTACCAGTTTCACCCACTGCCTCTGCCACCCTCCCTCCATGCCTGGTTCCTCCGGTTTGTATCCCGGTAAGTAAATAGGGACTGGTCATAAAGAACCGGGTGATTTGCTACCGCAATAACTAAGTTCTCCTCCATTGTTGTGGAATATAGAAATGAACTGCGGGTCTGGTTCTCCCAGCTTGATTGGCTAGCGCTTGAACTGTCAGATTTGCATAAACGGATCTGATTGGCTGTCGCTTCCAGCTCAGCCTCAAAAGTTGAACATTGTTCAACTTTGGAATCCTGAACATCCTGGAAATCCTGGAATCTTCGCCTCGCCCCCCCACAATGCAGTTCGGCGACAAGCGAGGGAAAGTGACGTCATCCCCATTCAAAGTCAATGGGCGGAGACGCGCTGGAAGCGGTGGACAAATCGCCAAAAGCTGCTGTGTGTACGGGCCGTTACAGTGTCACATACTGTATGCAGAAGTATTATTTTAAGCAACACATTATGTTGACGAAACACTCGAGTCAAATGTAATTAAAGTCAGATCCACTCGTGTCTTAGACATGAACGCGCTCTCAGCTGGAGAGAGAAACCCTGGCTTGATTTACCGAGTTGATAACCAGCGTCGTAGGACCGCTTAGCGAGATCTCGTTTGTTAGTTTGTTGTTGTTAGTTTGTTTGTTACTCAAACATATCCAGGGTCTGTTGAACTGGCTTCGTAGTACAGGGCACAGGTGGCTAGCAGCGCTAATGTCAAAGACACAGACATTGCATTATATTTGTATTTTACCAGGATGCAGTGACACAAATATTTACATTTACTATCTACAGCACCCGCCGCCCCTGACATCCCCCACTCCCCCCGTTGACAATTTACTAGCGGTACCGAAGTGGGCCGGTCGAGAGTCCCGGGATGATTTTTAGTCCCAGTCCACCACTGGCTACATGACCGTATGATCGCCCATATTGACGCACCTAATTCCTAAACTTCTAACAGATACAACATAAAGCGATCCTTCAGACTCATATGAGCTCTCAGACACGTTCAAAATTAAACTGTCATCGCTGTCTGAGCTTGCTGCTGTGTGCGCCATCGTGCGTTTACATGCAGATGCTGTGATCCTGAACGGTGCAGCTGGAGCGCTGTGCCGCAATGACGTCACACATAATTTGGCGGGACTTGAAGAATCCCCGAGAAGATCCAGAAAATGGTCAACATTGAAGGGCAGATTAATGGTTATCAAAGTACAAATATCCAAAATCAGTTCAGTAACGGTTTTCAAGGGGACAATATTTACTCAAATTGATGGGTTTGGATGATGGGGGAAACTCGTGTCACAGGCTCTTTAAGTAAAAAAATACTTTACTTGAGTAATTTTACTTTACGTTAATTTTTACTCCACTACATTGACTTTACATATTTGGTTACTAGCTACTTTGAAGATTTAAAATATTAACTAACTAATACATTATCATATCTTATTATAGGTGAAGGTCATATAAACCCCACTTTAACCAAGTGCATCAATAAGGTGATGAACACATTAATGTGTCAGTAATTATTATACAATCATTTTAAATACATAGTGCTTAAATGATACCCAACTATTTAAAATAGTTGAAACATGAACATGTTAATAATACATATGATAATATTATGTACAGAATCTAGCTTCTCTACAAACCTATCCCTATAATTGAGTTGGAGCATAAACTAAGACCTTTGTTCCCACTGTGAGAGCAATTCTCTGTGTGCATATCTGGAGCCATTAGCAGCAGCAAAATGCACACAAATGCCCTGGAACAAGCTGTGCCATTACGGTTTGTTGTCCTATTTCATGACCCCTTTTCAATGAATACGGAAGCCCTGTGAGGCATCCGCCACATTTACATGTTAATGTTGGCAATTTGTAAACATAAATTGAAAATGTCAGAAGCTCAATAGCTAAATGGAGATAAGTAAACACATTATTTAAACGCTGTGGCCACTTAAAGTCGGACACCCATTACATAGAAAATCCGAAAATTATTAGGAGAAGGAGGAGGAGGAGGAGGAGGAGGGAGGGAGGAGGAGAGGAGGCGGAGGAGGAGGAGGAGGAGGAGGAGGAGGAGGAGGAGAGGAGGAGGAGGAGGAGGCAGGCGGGCGAGGCGGAGGAAGGAGGAGGAGGGAGGAAGAAGAAGACAAGGGAATAAGAAAGGGAAAAAAGAGGGCAGGGGCGCTTAATCGCACAGCCCGTACTGCCGAGGGGGTGTGAGACCGATAGGTTTTGTGATGAGAGGCAGCAGTGTGACGGAGAGGGCATGGGGGTGTCAGGATGAGCGAGGATGAGGGAGATGAGAAAGAGAGAAGTTTTATCTTGCTGTGCTTTCACAATCCCTGCACGGGGCACACATTATACGTGTAGATACATTCAAACGCACCTACATCATATTGTGCATGGTCATGCCCACGTGCACACACATACTGTATGCACATTTTGTTCAAACTTTCTATTACTTTCTCTTTACCGCACGCACACACGCACGTGAACACAGTCAGTGGAGAAGAGGAGTCAATGCAGTTGGCACCTGGTTCCCCTCTCTGCACACACATTCATCACTCAGTCGTGGGCCTGACAGAACCCTCTGGCCCACAGGCCATGGCTCCACACACACACCAACTACACACACTGTTACACTTTCACACACACACATACACGCAGACGGGAGAAGTAGAAGACATCAGCAGTACCATCAAGCAACGAAGCTGCCCACAGGCCTGTGAGCTGCACATAAACACACTTATGTTGTTCCACACTGTCAAAAAAACATTTTCCAAGATGCCTCAGAACTTTTAGATGATAGGTATGGAATACTAATATGCATTAGGTATTAAACAAGGTTTGTGATTTAAAGGAAAAGTTTGTGAATTGTTTTTGACTTTTTTGGGGGAAATACACTTATTTGCGTTGCGTAGAAGTTTGGATTTAAAGATTATAATTGCTTTATATATAGGTATTTATAAAATATAAGAGTAAAGAAGACTGGAAGCAGTGGGGACACATCGTACCTGTCTCCGTCTTAAGGTAACAAAATCCAGCTACAAGCATCTCTAAAGTTGAATCTACAGAGCACTTTATCTGTTGAGTTAAAAATATCTTGATCTGGCTTAGCCACACATTTAGAGTACATATTTGACACTTAGGGGTGGGGGAACTATTTGTTCACATACTGTAAGATATGTAATAGTTACCCTTTATCGTTAATTAATTTAACGTTGTGAAGTTATATTGACATCATTTAGGGTGAAAGTCTCCTGCAAGTGCACAGTGCAGCACACAGTATGGTATTCTAATATATTCTCACACAAAGTAAGCATTTGGGTGCATTTCTTATTTTCTAACTTAATAAAGAGCAAAACAGTATTTTTTTTTAATATTATGGGAATTTTCAAAGACAAACCTTCAAAAGAAGACAGTTAAGGAATTTCGGCATTTGATCAGGATGCCTCCACGGCGCTTTGATGTGACGGTTTTTCATTTGGACGATTCTTTCTGCTATATTGCCCCAGGATAGACCCAGAAAACGCTGGACAGATTATATATCTCATCTGGAAACTCTTGAGATTCCCCTGTGGGAGCTGGGACAAGTAGCAGGGGAGAGAGACGTGTGGAGTACCTTGCCAAACCACCATGGTGACCATAGGACATTTGCTCTAGTCTATGTGGGCCACAAGTAGATATTAGCCCGAAATGAAATCTAGAGCATTGAATGACCTTGACACTTTAAAGAAAGTAACATACCTGTGTCCACTGCCTCTGTGGAGAGGTCATTCTCTAGGCTGAAGCGCATACAAAGCTACTCAAGGACCACAACTGGGCAAGTCCGACTGTCAGACTTGGCCTTAATTTCTATCGAGAAGGAATTGCTGATTGCTTTAAAAGCAAAGGATCAGCTGCATGACCCCGCCATCAAGTTCTTCATCCAAAAGGACAGGAGGATGGACTTTGTGTTTAAGCGATTTGATCATCAAAGGTAGGCCTAAGTCATTTTCGATGTGGGCCGCCGTGCGGACTTAATTCATTTGTAATTGTTACTTGGCTGTGGGTGCCCTGTCATGATAGGTGTTTATATAAATGGTGTGGTTTTGTATAGAAGAGGGTTGCTGTCATTGATGCGTTTTTCACCCCGGGCCGTTGTTTTGATATTCCGCTGAAGTATACACGAATGAATGTGAAGAGTTATTACATCGCAGATTGATCCATTTCAGAATCAACCTGTCCTCCTACAAAAAACGACCATATAGGCCGATTGTTCATGCCCTTATTACGACCCAGAGACACGTTTTAAAGTGTATGTTGTTTCTTACACGACCACTAGAGGTGCTCTAGTGGTCGTGTAAGAAACAACATGCTCTCGGCCCGTTCATTGCAAACGCTCCGGAGGGACGTTTATTCACAAATAACTAGGGATGCACGATAATTATCGGTCCAATATTAGGAATTATGACGTCATCCCGATAAACCCGATACCAGTATTAATAGCCCCGATAATATACAATATATTTTTTGGGTAAAAAAAAAAGAAAAAAAATACTGCGGTGTGGGTGGATTGGGATGAGGGGCGCTTGTTTTTTACTCGGCTCCTCCCGTTTTGCCAGTACTGTGGTATTAGTGGTTTAAGGAAGAGGGGAGTTTTTCACAAATCCAGCGCTCCCTAACTCATGCCTGGCTGTGACGCAACTCAAGGCATATGCTCGAACCGGAGCTGCCTGGACGCTGCAATCATGTTGCGCACACTTTTCGTACAATGTCCCACTGTCTGGCTTCCTGCATAAAGTCAAGTGCTCGGCGCAGCTGTGGCGAAATGTCGCTCCTCTGTTTTCATTTAAAGCTCCGTATATCCGTTAGCGCAGCTAGCTAGCACCAGATGCTAACAATAACAATGCACGTAAGGTCTCTCTCTCGCTCGCTCGGGCCACACATACACACACCCTCCCGGTCCTCCCAACAGCCAGTCGGTGCCTGCCGGTGAGCGTGGAAGTGTGGTCTGCCACAAGCGGGCGACAGGAGCGGGGCTGTCAGCATCAGCTTGTAGATGGCATTTTAAACTCGATGCGCTCTGAAACTACCGGGCGGCCGAGGAAACAAAATACACATGCGTTAATCGCGTTAAAATAATAAGTGGCGGAAAGATTTTTTTATTATCGGTATCGGTCTTGAGAAGCAGGAAGTTATCGGTATCGGTTTCAAAAAACCAATATCGTGCATCCCTACAAATAACCCTCTCTGGAAAATTCTAAATTGTGGAATAGTTTGGCCATTAAAATGCTTTTTGATTCGATTTCTGGCGAGAAGTGTATATTGTACTCTTAGAATCCACGTCCAGTCGATGTGTAGGATCTATAGTTTGATAGATATTATGAAGATGATTTGAGGTCTCGCCAGGAGAACGTGTATGCAGCTTCCATGTAAAGTTAGCGTGGGTGAAAACAGTTTTTCCGGTCTCGAAGTTTTCATAATAAAACCGGATATATTCCCCTCACTGTCAAATGATTACACAGTGATATCTGCATTACTCATCCACTAAAAAACATCAGGTTATCCTTGTTAATTAGGCAAGGCAATTTTATTTATATAGCACTTTTCAGCACGTGGTGATTCAAAGTGCTTTACAGATTAAAAATTACACAATATTGATTGGTTTAAATTGTGTACAATGCTTTTGTGTTTTTAACCTTCGATTCAGAGAAACAAATAGTTTTTTCGGAATTTAGACACTACAGATTCCGAAGACACTACATTACCCAGAATCCCCAGCTATCGTTTGGGACTACAACATCCGCATTGCTTTACAAACCCCGTGATTAGTCATCAAGCCATGTGATTGGATGTTGGAGTAGCAGTGCGACAAGGTTACGCTGAGCGTCAAACAGCTCTATGAAATGGAATGGAACCACGGCAGACTATCCAACACTGGGGCTGAAGTCGAATAGTCCATTTAGCTTAGGAACCTTCCTAACGGAGTGAAATGACCCGGAAGTCCCTCAGTGGCAGCCATGATAAGTGCTGTTCGAATTCTCTAGAATGATAGGAAAGGAGGTTTCAAACTTCCTTTATAACCTCCTTTAGCGATGGCCTTTAGCTTAGGAACCACTGGACCTCCCTAACCGAAAGGAGAGGAGAAAATGCTGCCCCACAATGCCTTGCAGCCGCAGCATTTGCGTCACACAACAGTCGGCCGTTCACGGAAACAAACGATTATGACGGAGAAATTATATCATGAAAGTTACGGTGCTTATTAAGCATTTTAAAACGTATGTGGTAAGTTGCCAGAGTGCTTTATTTTGAACGTTCATCCTGTATTATAATCAAAAAGAGAAATATGAATGTTAGTTTTTACTGAAATGATCAAATAAAGTCAACATTTCACTGAGCTGTGGAGTTTGTTCAACTTTTAAAAGATGTTTGAATGGTGATATACACAGTGATAGATGTTAAGGACTAACGTTTATAATAAATACATTTGTATTTATTTTAAGATCTTTTCATAGTTGATACAATCATACGTATTGGGATCATTTATATTAATGTGGACCGGAGGGAGAGGGTGACGAGCATAAGTTTCACTTTCATTTTTTATTTCAATTCGAACTTTGGTCATGAAGAATATGTTTCTCTGTTGTCCACGTTCATAAAGCATAACACAACAGCATCAGAACACGGTGCAGAGTCTCTAGATGAGTCCGTTGTTCTTATTAAACATCCATGTTGTAGTCCGCTGTATAGAAAACTGTGGTTTCCATAGTTTCCCCACAGCAGCAGACGCACAAAATGACGTCCGCTGGCGCATCATTAACACGTTGGATAGTGAAAGTGCATTCGGATTCTCTAAAGTACCGCAGTCTCTTCTCCTAAGACCTTTTGAATTCTCCTATCCACTATCCCTTAACCCCGTGACGTTTCACTCAGAGGTCAAGGAATAGGAGATAGGGTTAGAACTTAGGAGCTGATTTTTAAACTATCCGACCGCAACCTGGAATTGGACGGGTCCAGCCTAGCCCCCCCCCCCCCCCCCCCCCAGAACTACACATGCTGGCTATTGTGTGTTTCGCAATATGTTCTATGGCACGTCTCTTTATAAGACGTTTTCGTATTTCCCACAATTAGAAGTTGCCAGTACTAAACTGTGTACACCCTGGAGGTTTAGGGGATACCAAACACAGTGGTGTTATCACATTTAAAAGTTAAAACATATAATTAATAAATGGGTGAATTCATATACCCACATGACACCTAAGGTCAGAAGAGCTTTATTTAACAGCTGGTCTTATGTCTGTGACCCCTCCTGTTGTTCATTAAGATTCAATTCAAGATTCATAAAGAATCTCTTTCACACACAGTGACGTCACGAGCTACCCACAATGCAACACGCGGCATATATATATATATAAATACGCCATTTTCCTGGAGGTGCAAATATCCTGGAAGTGCAAATATAAACAGCTAGCTAAGGTAGCAAGGCAGAGCGCACTAGGTTTTTTTTCTGAATTAACGACCGAAGAAATCGCTGCATGTCTTCGGATTACATCTCTGGACTTGAGGGGTGTGCTTTAGGTCGTTACCAGCGTAAACTAGAGCTGTGTCGGTTGTCGGATTGCCCTTACAGACTGCCTGCAGATGTATGGAAAAACGACCCTCAAAAGTGGCCTTCGTCGATTTTGGCTGCATCTCCGTCTAATTTCTGGAAACACCAGGTGAATACCCCACTTGTTACAATAATATTATCATGCCATTGCATATATGTGGTATTTTAGAGTTGACTATATATTGATTAAGGCAATATATTGATTAAGGTAATATTCAGTACAGGAAGCTTAGCAACGCCTAGACGGTGTACGGCTAAACCATCTGCCTGCTTGCACCTCGCGTAAAACGGCGGATACCGGAAGTACGGTGTCGCCCTCGGCCCAATACCCGTATGTGTGTGTGAAAGAATAAGCCTGAAACATGCACTTGTCAAGGTTCAGAGGCACATTTTGCAAATATGGCAGTAGCCATCGATCATCTTAAGATAAGATAAGATATACTTTATTGATCCCAAGTTGGGAAATGTTTTTGTTACAGCAGCATACTACTTTGTTCTACTCCACTACAATTCAGAGGTTAACCTGGTATTTTTACTCCACTACATGTATTTGAGTTACTTTTCAGATTCTGATTAATGATGTGAAATATAAACAACCCTTAAATCAGACTTTAGTTACACCTGAGTCAAATTCAGTGAAGGTGATTGTCAAGTGCCAAAATAAACTATGCAATATATTGGGAAAAAAAGGAAAATACAGTTTCAGTCTCTCGATTTGAAGCTTATGCATTGTACCATGAACCTGTATAGACCTGTAACAGTCAACTGCATGAGGAGTTGGAAAGGTAGTTCAGTAAATAATATCTTTAAAAACTACAAAAAAATCCCTTTCTATCAGCTGTGCACCGTTATGGTGTAAATATAACCTATCTACCAATTGGATCAAATATAAAAGTCAGCCGAATTAGTGTTGATACTGCAAGGAGACGTATTGTGTGAAAAGAAATGGAAGATGTTGTTTAATTGCTAATATATTTATGATCCACGTCACGTATTCAGTTTTGGCGGCATTTCTTACAGTTTGTCAAAAGGTCTTCTGATCAGGGCTCTATAAATCAATATCTACGGCAGATATGTAATATTTAATGCAGCCGAACAGTGTATTACAATGCCGTTATGTGATGACTTCCAAAGAGAAAAGCAAGAACACTCGGAATAAAGTATTATTTTATTTAAAAAAAAATGTTTTTCCGATTTCATATCGCATAAACACCATATCCCAACGTGCATTGAGGCTAAAACAATCGATGTTTTAGCCTATCAAAACCTCTGAAAAAAGAAAGGTGTCTCTCAGAATCAAAAGAGAAAAACCTATGGGAAAAACACAAACGCATTGTACACAATTTAAACCAATAAATGTCGTATAATTAACAAGGATAAACTGATGTTTTTTAGTGGGTGAGTACTGCAGATATCACTGTTAAATCATTTGATCATTGGTTTTATTATGAAAACGTCGAGACCGGAAATACTGTTTTCAACCCGTAACTTTACATGGAGGCTGCCGCATACCTCAAATCATTTTCGTAATATCTATCAAACTATAGATCCTACATATCGACTGGACGTGGATTCTAAAAGTACAATATACATTTCTCGCTAGAAATCTAATCAAAAAGCGTTTTAATGGCCAAACTATCCTACAATTTAGAATTTTACAGAGAGGGTTATTTGTGAATAAACGACCATCTGTAACGTTTGCATTCAACGGGAGCACTAGAGGGCAAACACTTTAAAACGTAATTATAGGACGTATTAAGCGCTTGAACAAACAACATATTTGGTCGTAATAAGGGCCTGAACAATCGGCCCATTTGGTCGTATGAGTTGGAGCTTACACACCTTCCAGCGCAGACTGAAAACTCATCTCTTTCGACTCCACTTCGAGCGATAGAATTATTAACAAAGCACTTATATACTAATAAAGGACTGGCTTATCTAAAGCCAGTTGAGTAGCACTTGAAATGTTTTTGCTCTATGAAACCTGATGTACTTATATGATTGTTTTCTTCAAGTTTGTATTTTGTTGGTCGAACGCACTTATTGTAAGTCGCTTTGGATAAAAGCGTCAGCTAAATGTAATGTAATGTTGTTCAGAATAAATATATAAATATTTCATATAATTTCAGGTGTCCCTCCTAAAGAGTCCAGCTTTCTGATCAATGCTCTCCTTCTTCAACACTACAAGCGTGGTGCGTACTACTCACGGGGGGGCGCCAGTGAGTTTGCCTTCCACATCATCAATGTCATTGAAAAGGCGGGCGGTGCTGTTCTCGTCAGGGCTCCGGTACACCGTGTCCTGCTCAACCGGCAGAACAAGGCCTACGGTGAGAAAATGGTTGGAGACCAGTTCTGGAATGCAGTTGCTTTTTTTAAGGAGAGCGTGCAAAGGTTGACCTGTTCATGGAGCTCATGAGACATTCTTTCACACTTGTATCAGTCTTCTAAGCAGAGCTATGTCTTTTTGGGCTCCAAGCCAAAACAGAGATTGCAAGTTGGTCGCATGACTTCCCGCTTTGTTAACCGCTTTTCAAAACACTCTAGAAATTGTTACTAGGCTTGAATCAAAACCAAAATGAGGCACCAGTTTTCAAGCATTTTTAGGAGTTGGTTAAACTTACCAATATTGTCATTATCCTGGTTTGTTACACCTGTTTCCTTTATTTTCTCATTTTCTTGTCTGCTTTTACTTCCTGTCTTTGTAACTGTTGATTCCTTCCACCTGTGTGTGATCTCTAGCTTTGTTAATGTTATAAGTATACTGTTCCTATATATGTTTAAGTGTCGATCATTTTGTTTGGTACTTTCCCTTTTTTGCACTTGCCTGCTTTTTAGTTTTGTGTTTTTGTAACCAGCTTTGATTTGATAAAGCTCGATTTTGGTTTTTCATATCTGCCTCCCCTCTTCTGAACTGCTATTAAGGCCTTATTTCCTTACCCTTGTGACAATGGTGCTTTAAGGCTGAAACACGCACTGATGTTATTTTCCGTATGATTAACACTTTGTGTGTGTGTGTCAGGTGTGACGGTGCTCAAAGGACAAGAAGAGATTGAGGTCCATGCCCCTGTTGTCATTTCTAATGCTGGCATTTTCAACACATTCGAGACGTTTCTACCTCAGCCCATACAGGAGAAACCAGGTAACATAGCTTTATCACTGCAGCCACTAAATAAACTGTACATTGCACTGCTTTCTTTTTCTACTGCATATTTTCTGTAATTTGTGAATGTGTGTGTAGAGATCCAGTCACTGTTGGGTTTGGTGCGCCATGGCATGGGTTCCTTCTTGTTCTTTGTTCATCTGGATGGAACCAAAGAGGAGCTGCATCGTTTCCACCAACTTTTGGATATATAAAGACAATGACTTGGACTCACTGTACGCCACCTATCACCACCTTGAAGATCATACCTTATTGGCTTGCTAACTTCCTGGTTCGAATCGGCCTGTTGGATCGCATATCTTCAGTGTTTAGCCTAGCAACAACCAGCCATTCAGAAATGATGTCCCGTCTCACACAGAACAAGGACCTGGCACTGTCTGCGTACCTCTTCTATGGTGATGGACACACTCACATTCATCACATATCACACTCTCTATATCATTGGGGTCAAACATAAGGCCCACGGGATGCCTTTGCAAAGTGTAGAAATTACAGAGAAGACTGATTTTTCAGAACTTGTATGTATACATTTACAAGGCAGGGGGATAGTTTAACCTACTTCCTGAATAGTTCTCACTTTAGTTTGTATTGTGTTGTGTCAGGATTACTATACAGATGTGGAAATTAATGTAAAATAATTACTAGATCCTGACGAGTTGTTTTGATCATAAAGTAAATAACTATATTGTTTAGTTCCATATACCTGTGACTAAATATTTCTGTAGATACACTGTGATCTGTAAGTAATGCACATGTGTAAATGATAAACTGAGGAATAGAATGGTTTAAATGGCCCTTATTTTCTCAATATTTACTGGTCCGGGCCATAGAGATCAAATGTGTCTGTACGCTGCTCTATATCCTCTTCATTGGTCTATTTCATATCATTTTGGGTGTCCCTCTGAAAGAGTCCAGCTTTCTGATCAATGCTCTCCTTCTTCAACACTACAAGCGTGGTGCGTACTACCCACAGGGGGGGGCACCATTGAGTTTGCCTTCCACATCATCAATGTCATTGAAAAGGCGAGCGGTGCTGTTCTCGTCAGGGCTCCGGTACACCGCGTCCTGCTCAACCGGCAGAACAAGGCCTACGGTGAGAAAAGAGTTGGAGACCAGTTCTGGAATGCAGTTGCTTTTTTTTAATGAGAGCGTGCCAAGGTTCATGGAGCTCATGAGACATTCTTTCACACCTGTATCAGTCTTCTAAGCAGAGCTATGTCTTTTTGGGCTCCAAGCCAGAACAGAGATTGGAAGTCGGTCGCATGACTTCCTGCTTTGTTAACCGCTTTTCAAAACACTCTAGAAATTGTTACTAGGCTTGAACCAAAACAAAAATGGGGCACCAGTTTTCAAGCATTTTTAGGAGTTGGTTAAATTTACCAATATTGTCATTAACTTGGTTTGTTATACCTGTTTCCTTTATTTTATAATATTCTTGTCTGCTTTTACTTATTTTCTTTGTAATTGTTGATTCCTTCCACCTGTGTGTGTTCTCCAGCTTTGTTAATGTTATAAGTATACTGTTCCTATATATGTTTAAGTTTTGATCATTTTGTTTGGTACTTTCCCTTTTTTGCACTTGCCTGCTTTTTAGTTTTGTGTTTTTGTAACCAGCTTTGATTTGATAAAGCTACATTTTGGTTTTTCATATCTGCCTCCCCTCTTTTGAACTGCTATTAAGGCCTTATTTCCTTACCCTTGTGACAATGGTGCACAATGGTTTGTCAAACAAAGCACATGGTGTAGTCCTAAACGATAGCTGAGGATTCTGGGTAGTGTAGTGTCTTCTGCCATCCTAAACTCCGAAAAAATATTTGTTTCTCCAAATAAAAGGGGGAAAATACAAAAGCATTGTACACAATTTAAACCAATCAATGTTGTGTAATTAACAAAGATAATTTGTTGTTTTTGAGTTGATGAGTAGTGCAGATATCACTGTAAAATCAATCGACAGTAAGGAGACTCCGTTATCCAATGGGAATGGACGCTCACATTGCCTTTAAACAGCCGCCGACATAAACGGATGCGGTGCTTCCATGAGTGTCAAATATCTCCGCCGATGGGAATACATTGCAATCAGTTGAAAGCTCTTTGCGTCCGTTTATGAAGCTGAAGGAGCCTCGGCGCGTCCCAACTGCACGCCACGGGACCCTGACCAAGCGTCACTCCTGGACGTTTAGGGAGTGAGAGTGTGTTGCTTCCTCTTGCTGCTGATATATCCATTGTTGTTTTTATAAATGTCTTACATGAAGCCTTTTTCTGGTGCTTCTATCCTGATTTCTGAGTCAACAATAAAGCAGTTTGGTGTTTACAGTCATTTGGCACGGTGTTGATTGGTTCATGTGTGTAGCATTTTTAATGGCAGTGTTTTGAAAATGGCAAACAAGTGAATATGTTTGATTGCAGTTTCTTACTTGGAGAACCGTTTGCAGTGGTTTGTAAAAAGTGCCAAGTTGAATTGCAAATTGGGTGCAGAGCTGAAAATGTGTTTTGGAGATTTGAGCTGAGGTTTTGCTCTTTGAGTGTGAGTTTAAATAATGATGCTTTATGTGAGGTTGTGCAACCTGCTGTGTGTTAGCAACTAAACAAAACTGTAGATAAAGCACCACAGTGTGTAGTTGGTTGGACAAAGTGTCTTGTACTATAAGTGAAGTGTGTGCCATTTGGTGCAAAAGTGTGGTTTTGATAAGTGTTCATGTAGTTTTGGGTCCAGTGTTTCATGTTGCAAGATATATGAGGTGTTTTGCACTTTGGGTGTGTGGTTTTGTGAAAGCTGTAAATACGATACATATTGATATTCATGAGGATTGATACATGTGACCACAATAACTTTCACGTCACTTTTTTATTTCAGTTCCAACTCCTTTTGAATTCTCCCAACCACTATTCCTTAACCCCTTGACGTTTCACAAAGAGATCAAGGAATAGAGGTTAGGAAAAGACGAGAGGAGCTAATTTTTGGAAAATTCCACTGCAACCCGGGCTTTTATATAGGAGAAGGAGAGTAGTCGCAATCATGATGAATGAATAGCAGCTGCAGCAACACAGTCTCACTCCCTGAACGTCCCGGAGCGACGTCAGCAATTAAAAAAAATGTGTGTTAGCAATCGAGAAATTGTAACTGCACTGATGTTGAAATAAATCAGATCAGTGATGGTTATCGCTCCTCGCCCAAGATGGCGCACCAAAACAACTTCTCGTTCGACCGGGGAGCGAGGAAATTATAAGTAAGAGACATGGCATGGATCCGAGGATGCCAAGATTAGACAGGGGCAGGATGTGACCGCTACCTTTGTCTGAAAGTTGGTTATCATGTGCAGGCCAGTTAACTCAAAGTTAATGTTTACAAAAATGGATAAACAGGTAGAGGCAAAGACTGTCAAGAACAAAAGAGAACACAGGTTCAGTTCAGCTTTATGGGTCATTTTTATTTGACGTCTTTATTTGTTGTTATAAGTCACATACGGAGGGATGATAGGTTAAAACATTAGTAATTGTGATGTCACTTTGAAAATGAACTTGTGAAAAGTGAAACTAATTGTACATGTTCAAAGGTGAATAGACATTAAGAGTATATTAAATGTATTGTTATTTACTGATCACAGAGATTACAAGTTTGCAAGAGTAGTTTAACAGGTTGCATGCTTTCAAGTCATGTAACTTTTGTTATACAACAGAGGTGACCCCAAAATGCAGTGAAGTGCAAGAGCAAATGTAAACTTTGTTACCAGCCCTGATGATTAATTATTGAGAGCGCTTGATGCACTCATCTTTTGTTTTGCATCACGTGCACCTTCATGACAGTTTGGTAGGTGTCTGACATTGTTGCCATGATGGTGACTTGGTTCCCCTTACAAGTGAGAACACCACCACTCGCTTTACCTCTGACAAACGTGATATCTTTTTTGTAGTACATCTCACAATAAAGATCATAATCACACTTTTTGCTCTTATTAAAAACTCCCACTGCGTACCAGTTGGAGTACAGGTTAAAGTCATACGGCACAGAAAACATGACAGCTATCTTCTCAGCTGTCTGATTTCTACACTTGTTCAGGAGATCGTAGGTAAAGACGCCAACAGTTCCTTTAGCTGTGTGTGGTGTCTTTTGGAACACTGCATTCCCAGATTTGAGAGGGGTAACAGTCGGTGGTAAAGGTGTAGCACAGCTTCCACTTGAAGTGAACGTCCTGTTCATAGAGGGGGCAGAAAAACCTTATTGATCAGAGAATATTTGAGGAGAACTTATCCTAGAAGAAGACAGAAAACATACGTACCTGGGGTTACAAAGAGTGTAGGTAGTACATTCATTCACAACCTCAATGTCACACTGTCGATGTGTTGGTAATGCTCCAGCAATTGCCTGTCCAATTGCAGCAACTGCAGCAACTGCACCGACCGCCACAGCCATGATTGCTGTGCAACAGAAAGACCAGTTCAGACACACAGAGCACACAACACACACATTCTGATTTCATTTTCATTGCATTTGACAGGCAGCTCCTCTGACAAAAAAAGCTGACAACTTCCAAATATCTCTCTAAAAGATGTTTTGTTAAACATCTCTTAATCCATACCCTCAAAATTACAGATTATTGCTACCCCTTTTTATTTACATCAGCCAGGCTGAGAGGTGGATGTTATATTCACACTTTTTCAGGGTCCGGAACTGATTATATTTTTATCTCACAAATGATATATTTTTTGTTTCATATATTCTTTTTCTGCCTCTGAACTATCTTTAATTTCACTTTGGCCATGACTTTGTTGCATGTTTTGCATTGCAATGCTTTGGAGCGTAGGCTTGTCGCTTTACAGCATGAAGTGAATTCAGTCAGACAACTGGCCAGGGCCGTCCCTCCCTACAGGCCGATCATGCAGACTGCGTGGGGCGTCATCTTGCGGAGGGTGCCTCAACTGAACCGAAAATGCGGCGCACCTATGCGCTTATGCGGCGCAATTAGTGTGGTGCTCGCGAAACAGAGGGCCTCATCATATAACTTTGCGTGGGGCCTCATGTTGGCCAGGGACGGCCCTGCAACCTGCTGCTGTGTTTCTTGTTTCTGCTGCTTGCCTGCCCCCCCACCATCCCTGCTTCCATCTGTGGAGTGATGAGGTCGAGCCTCATCACTCCACAGATGTACATAGAACATTGAGTGAGGTTAACTATCCCCCGAGCCTACAGGTGGAAGCTGGGATGGAAGCAGGGATGGTGGGGGGGCAGGCAAGCAGCAAAAACAAGAAACACAGCAGCAGGAACATTAACGACACGCTTTTTGATAAGAGCGACTTAAACTCAGGTGCGATTTATAGTCCGGAAAATACAGTATATCTTTTTTTGTTCAAGCATTAATCTGTACTGAGAAAGTCTGAAAAGGCAAGATTTTAAAGCAGAGTTCTGCTCCTGCAAGAGGAGTGTGTTCTTACCTCGTCTGGTGGGTGATCAGCAGCTGTGTGCAGGAGGCAGACTGCAGCTGCTTTATAAAGAACATGGAGACGTCTGACTGCTTTTGGTGGATTTTCAGAAAGCAACGCCTGCTGCTGGGTCTATAGGAAGCATATATCCTTTCCCCACTACTTTGAAAAAAGTGTATTTAGCTAAAAGTGTTCTGAAAAATAGCATGAACAAAATTAATTGTTCTCATGTAATACATGAGAACAATTTACAATCTCGAGAACAGTTTGTCCGTTCACACTTGGTGGGTGTATTTCTGGGAACACAAGTGGTGCCATTTGGACATTCAACATATTTAATATTAGTAAGCTTTGAATCGAAAATAGTTAAGCAAACAACACCCCCCGTTTTGCAGCAGCAGGGCCGAGGCACTATTATTAGTCAATAAAACGTACGTAAGCTAAACCAAGACATTCTCACTCCCAACTCGGCCTATGTTGACGTTATGTCAGGGTCCCTGTCGTCAGTTTCAACTATCAGGGAGTCCCATTGACTTGCATAGAGCTCCTTGAACGTTGGTAATAGACGAGTTGGGACCGGGGCGAAATGCTCTCCGCAGATCCATTCTCACAGCGTTTATCAAACTTTTTCTTACTCAATATCAAGCCACACTTATTGTTTTTACTTCTTTATTTTAGTTGAATAATTTCGGACTTTTGTTGCTGTCAGTTAGGGGCTCAGAATACTGAAATCTGTATTGTTTCATCGTTTTTTCCTTCTAATTTTGTATTCTTTTTCTAAACCACACACTGTTATTTACTCAACAATAGGACACAATTATCCTTGTGTTTATTTATTTGTTTGATTAATCCGGAGTCCGTCAGGACCGAGGGTCGGAGCAGCTCATAGTAGTAGTAATTTTACATCCGTTTTTTACACTCTCCGCTTTGCTTGACAAACCGACAAACCCCGTGATTAGTCCTCAAGCTCTGTGATTGGATGTTTGAGTGGCAGTGCGCCGAGGGTTACGCCCAGGTTACGCCAAGCGTCAAACAGCACTTTCAAATGGGATGGAACCACGGCAGGTTATCCAAAACTGGATTTGAACGGGTCCACTCCGTTTCCCCCTCCCCCACCCCGTCCCCAGAACTACACATGCTGGCTATTGTGTGTTTCGCACTATGGTTTCGCAACATGTTCTACTGGGAATTGTAGTTTTAAAAGACGTTTTCATATTTCCCATAATAAGAAGTTGCCAGTATTAAACTGTGTACATCCCGCTAGGTGGTTAAAGCACTCAGGTTTACAGTATTAACACAATAAAATATACTGCTGTTTCCAGTTTAGTTTATGATGGATGTATTTTGTTATCCACACATATATTGTTTTTATATTTGTAACACCAAACCGACAGAAAATATGGTCTTAACATGACCCAGTGGTCTAGTTAATACAAAATATATTATCAAACATAATATTAAAATGAACTCTTATTTTGAAAATACAGCTTCCTGTGTTCGAATGAGCTGCTCCGACTGTCAGTCCTGACCATAGACTGTGGCCGTTTCTCAATCGCGAGGATGCTGGCTTGGTAGTTGCGTACTTCCAAGTCACTTCCTTCAGAAACGAAGCAAGTATACTTCCAAGCCACGGCTACGGAAAACGAAGAAGAATGGAACAGGCTAACAAGTGTGCCACTCTCTCTAACGGTTTCAACATAAACTGTACCAAAAATAAATACCTCACGATGTCTATCTAATTATGAACTTGCTTTACTTTCACGGAACACATTTTTCGTGATAACAAACAAATGTAACAAAGTAACATATTTACCAACACATGTTCTACGCCACTACATACTTACATTTAAATGTGTGCTGCATCGGTTCAGCCATTCTCCGCAAGGGTTTTTGAAATTGGTCCGTGCGCAAAGCATTGTGGGGATTTTAAGGACGCGAAGTCTACCCATGTGCAGCCTTGAAATTTCCCCCAAACTAAGGACGCGGCCTCGGTGGAATTCCAAGTATGCTGGAGATTGGAACAGTCCTTCGGCGGCACTCGATGACGTAGCATCCTTGAATTATTGGCTTGGAAGCCAAAATCCTGGCGATTGAGAAACGGCCGAAATATATAAATGGACGTAGGGTCCGTGACGTCACCCATAGGATTTTGCAGAGAAGCCCTTAGTAGGCGGAGTCGGCCACTAGCGGCTCGACAGTGACGTCAGAGTTCAACTCCCGCCTACTCCAAATAAGGGCAAAGAGGCGGAGCCGAGGCGGGACCTCCTGCCACCCATGGATGTATAATAAGAACATTTTCTATTTTCTTTTTGGTGTCTATATAAGCTGGGATCCGGAGTCATGGATGATCCTGCAGTCCTGTGTCCTGGATTGCGAGCCCTGGATCTTGAGTCGTGGTTGTGGTCCTGGATCATAAGTCCTGGATGGATATCCTCGTGGATTCATCTTCCTATTATACACACATGCATTTCCAAACATTTGGACTACCTATGTTGCAAATGTATTATATTTTCAATTTACACACGGCATCTATTGCACGTCTGTCCGTCCTGGGAGAGGGATCCCTCCTCTGTTGCTCTCCCTGAGGTTTCTCCCATTTTCCCCCTTAAACTGTGGGTTTTCTCCGGAAGTTTTTCCTTGTACGATGTGAGGGTCTAAGGACAGAGGGTGTCGTATTGTCATACTGATATTCTGTACAAACTGTGAAGTCCACTGAGACAAATGTAACATTTGTGATATTGGGCTATATAAATAAACATTGATTGATCTTTGTAGCTCACTGTTGAAATAAAATAAAAAACATTACAATTACAAAATAATTATATCTACAGCCCCTAAACACACAAACACACCGCTTTCATAAATAACACACTTGTTTTGCAATAATATGTTTTATGTTTCCTGTAATTTTTGTCAGGAAAGGACATGCCTGAAAGACACAACATTTTCTCCTTCACTGAGGGTCAAGAAGAACATCCAAGAGGACCATTAAAAGCTGATGCTAGATTTTAAGACCAGTACAGGACATTCACTAAGAATTCGTCAGCTGATCGAATGCACCTATTTCCACATCTACACTCCATCCGCTGATTATTTCTATTTGCCTCACTTTATGAGCTTCACATCATGTGCCTTGTACCGCAGAGTTTGCAACGTCACAAATAAATGGGGCCAATCTTCAGTCAGATGTGAATGTGTAATCTAACATTTTCAGTAAGAATAATGGGCAAAAGGAGTGCAAATACAATTTACTGAAATGTGAACCAAAACGTAATCAAATGTTTTAAATAAAAAGCACATATGGACAGAAGGTGTAAACCTATTAAATGTATAAGTAAACCCATTTAGTCAAATAACGTGACAGACTAGGCCTGTGCAGTTGGTATCAGCTATGCCCAGCATGGGCTCCTCCATCAGGCCTGGTCCTCCTCCCTTAGGAAAGACCCTTAGGCCCCAGCCACACGAGGACGAAAACGGCTAAACGCATAGGATTAACGCAAACGCAATCGCAAAAAAGCTTCCGTCCACACGCAATAGTCATCCGGATAGTGTCTGTCCACACGAGACCGCTCCGTTTAGCTCCAACCGCTGGAGAAGCTGCAGTACATATGCAGGAGCCTGTACGTGGCGCTGTAACTTCCTCCACAAAAGCAGCGAAGAAGCATGGTTGTCATGGTTGCCCTTCTGTTTATTCTCCGCGGTGGGGGCCGAGGGAACCGGGCAGAGTTTTTCGCCAGTCAACGTGTATTAAAGTTTAAATCTTCCGGACAAAATTATAAAAGTGCCGGTCAAAGGTCTTCTTTGTCATTTATTGAGCTT
This sequence comes from Gymnodraco acuticeps, assembly GCF_902827175.1. Lineage (NCBI taxonomy): Eukaryota > Metazoa > Chordata > Actinopteri > Perciformes > Bathydraconidae > Gymnodraco > Gymnodraco acuticeps. The sequence goes on from NW_022990270.1 coordinate 1,971,582, forward strand.
TAAAACAAATGAATAACGACTCTATATAATATAATAATAAAATACACGGAGCCTCTCTTTTTCCTCCCTCTCTTTGGACAGCGCCAGTGTCTGTTTCATGCAGCAGCTGATCCAGTAATGAGTGACCCGGCCGACAGTAAAAATAAACATATTTATAACTAGTTTAGGTAGTTTGAGAGGTGTCTCCGTCCTGTCAGATTAGACTTCACTCGCGTTTATGTCCATATCGAGAGAAAGATAAATAATCTGAATTCAGTGTGCAGTTTACTTTGACGCGGGGGTGAGCAGCAGAGGTGGGGCGGCGGGGCTATTGCCTCATCATTATCAGAAAATGATCGTATAGGGCAGGGGTGCCCAACCTTTTTTTAACCGAGAGCTACTTTTAAAGTTGCCAGTCTGCCGAGATCTACCAGGCCAAATAGAGAGACGTAGCCATTACTGACAGCCTACTACCAGGTAAATACACACTTCTACTTGTATAAAACTGACCTTTGTATGATTAATACCTCATAAAATACTGCAGATCCTTTATCTTACCTCTTTCTAATCTACACACATACAAGTATTTAACTGAAGTTACACAACAGTGTTGTTGATACAGAGTTGGAGTTTATTCACACGTCACACTACAGTGGGTAATGTTTTCAAGAAACATTGAACAGTGCTGACACAGGGAAAAAATAAAAGACTCTGAACCCTTTATTTGCCATTATATAAAAAATAGTGTTGCTACAAAAGTATAAATGAGGCTTACTAATAAGACGACTCAGATCTGAAGCTACACAGGAATCTGCTGCAACAGTGCAATAAAAAAGACAAAATTAATAGAATCAAACCCTTTTTTTGTTGCATTTTAGTAGAGTATAAAAAGAAATGCCTTTAAAATAGGATGCAAGCAACACTAGTTTCTTAACCTGAATTGATAATAGACTATAATCAATTTAGCCTCCAGGAATGCTTCTTTCACAACTTCGCAGTCTTTGAAAGACTTCATGTGTTTCGCAAGAACGTGACTGACACGATAAGGTGCTATGGTAGCAGCCTTGCTCTTGTTGTTGGGCCTGGTGAAAATGGACTGCTGTGCATTTAGCAGTCCTTTCAGGCCCCTCCCCTTTTGGAGCGTAGGGCAGAATTAGGAGGGAATTCCGTCTCGTAGCGTTTGTGCAGTTTTGAAATGCCGCTCCTAAATTACTTTTCTTCGATAAAGCTACGCTCGCATTGCAGATGAGACAGATGGACTTTGAATTGGAATAAATACAAAAATAATCATCCTCCCACTCGGAGTGAAAATTATATATGTTTTGCTTCTGCCATAATTGCGGTCTTGTTTGTGTGCGGACTGTCACTCCTGTTGATACGGACAACGTTAGCGAATTAGTGCACTGCCCACTAGCCACGCCCCGACACATGGGGTCACGGCGGCCAATCACAAAGCTTTGATGCGTTCAAGTGCATTATTCTGGCACAGGAAGATTATGTTACAGGACATTAACGATAAAACAGAATATTGTTGTTCTATTTTTAGACACATCTCGCGATCGACTGGGAATGGTCGATCGCGATCGACTGGTTGGGCACCCCTGGTATAGGGCGTACACACAGAGCCGTTGGACCCCCCAGAGCGTTGCGTATGCCGTTCTATCCACCTTGGGACCCGTTATCGTTTCCGCAGTCGTTTAGTGCCGTATTCGGTCGTCCTCGTGTGGCCGAACGGTCTATGTGACACTAAACAGTAACGCAAACGACCGTTGTCGTCCTCGTGTGGCCGGGGCCTTAGTCCTCTCCAAACCAACAGACTGGACGTCCATCACACGGAGGTTTCTCCCTGAAGTCTCTGCAGCCCTCTGGACACCACGCTGTCTCAATCCGTCCACACTGAATATGAGAGGGGAAAAATGAAAATAATAAATGCTTTAGACAATAAGAAATATAAAGTTGACTGTTGAGTTGCTCAGTTTTTTTAGATTGTCAATACTATTACTGTATAACTAATATATCAGGTTAAGAGGCACCTTCAAATAAAGATTGGTCTTTAAATACATGTTGTCTTTTGAATTGTTTGTCTAAAGTCAAGGATCTAGAACTGGTACTTAGTTTTAATGATACAGTCTGGCTATTATGCTGTTTGGAGGAGGCCTCACAGGTAAGAGCACTAACTAGCTACCATCACATGTACCTTAGCTTGACTTAAATGTATTAAACGTATAGTTAAGTGATATAAAAATATAAATAACTAATGTCATGCAAACATATTCATATTTGCTTGATTCCAGTGTTGAATTTAGCACAATTGCATACAAACGTTAAGGGATTTTAAGATTCTGAAGTATTATGCTAAAAACTCAATAACTTAGATTATTATTTATAGTTTTGCTGAATAGTTTCATGTCCGCTTACCTTATAAACGTAAAATGCGACGGCAGTGTGCAGATGGGGAGCATGTTAGCTTCGCTTTTGTAGCTAACGGAAGCATATATAATGTGAACAAAATAGGTCCGAGCACTGAGCCCTGTGGCACTCCATGGCTAACTTTGGTTTGCGTGGAAGATTCATCGTTGACACGTACAAACTGAGAGCGTTCAGATAGATAGGACCTAAACCAGCCTAAAGCAGTTCCCTGTATGCCAACTAAGTGCTCTAGTCTTTGCAATAGGATATCATGGTCGATAGTATCAAATGCAGCACTGAGATCGAGCAAAACAAGAATAGAGACAAGTCCCTTGTCTGAGGCTATTAGAATGTCATTTGTGACTTTAACCAGAGCTGTCTCTGTGCTATGATGTGTTCTAAAGCCAGACTGAAAATCTTCAAATAAATCATTGTTTTTTAAGTAATCACACAACTGTTTTGCGACTGCTTTCTCAATAATTTTTGAGAGGAACGGAAGATTAGAAATAGGTCTATAGTTGGCTAAAACCTCTGGATCGAGGTTGTGCTTTTTTAAGAAGCGGTTTTATCACTGCTACTTTGAATGATTGTGGAACATAGCCTGATAATAAAGACATATTCATAATATTTAATAAAGAAGTGCTAATTAATATCAAAGATATTTGATATATCTATCAAAGACAATCAGATTATGAATGAAAAGTATGAAGTTCATCAACATTGAAAATATGTTATTATCAAAATAATATTTAACTGTTATCAAAACGTAGTGCAACTGTAGAAGCATGCTCTGTTGTCTCACTGAAAGAATAACTTTTACCACGTTTTTTTCAGACAATATTGAGAGATAAATAGTAGCAGTTCTCACTATGTGTTAAATATATTTTCCTTTAATACATTAAATTAGAAAGCTGACAAAATCATAGTGCTTGTTAACATCTAAATGTAACTTTTTGCATGGAAAAAACCCTCAACTTAACTGATGTGTATGTGATCTAGTAGGGATGTAATGATATACCGAATATCGCGGTAAATAAACGTCCCAATACCGTCGTGAGATCTACCGCGATTTTTTTTTTTAAATACTTTTTTTTTTAAAACACTTTTTTTTACTTTTCAACCTTTATTTAACCAGGTGGTCCCATTGAGATCATCGATCTCTTTTTCAAGAGAGACCTGTCCAACATGACAGCAAGTAGGTTACAACATGAACATAAAACAACAGAACACAAAAGGACATCGTATTTACAGGGCTACATTTACACACCTAGAGACATTGACAAGTAGGCTAGGCCTATACAGTATATTTATATCTCGCCCTGTCAATAAGCCTCACCTTCTTGGCAAAAACTGTATTGTTTTTGAAGTGGTGGAGAGACAATGCACAGTTTGACCCACTACTGTCACCCATGGCCAAAGCATATCTCTCCGTCCCACTGAGGTGGCGTTAGACTTTTTCGCTGTCCGTCATTTTGACAGACAGGATCGTAAAATGTCCGTCATAATCCCTTATTACCCATCGAGTCTGAACAGTTCACGAGAGAGCACGCTCGTGAACTGTCAACGGGGGCGGGGGGGGCGGTGTTATGCCGTGTGTGCATGCACCTCGCGGGAGCGCACACAGCGTAAAGCAAAACCTCCCAGACATGTATTGATCCAAAGTACGGTTTGGAAACTATATAATTTCCTTTTGGAGGGCATGCATAACACGGCATAACACCAGAGCCTCGCTGCGGGGAAACGTTGGCTCTGTTCCGAGTTTGTTCTAATCCGTCAAAATGACAGACTGCTTTCAGATTTTTCCGTCATTGATAAATACAATATTCGGTTAACGCGACCACTGCTGTCCCGGCAACATCAGTACCAAGCGAGAGAGTTTTTTCCAGAGCAGGGGATATTGTAAATGCCCAAACATCCCAGCTTATAAATACCTGGAAATGTGGACATTCTCATATTCCTAAAAACCTGTCTGATGATGCTGAGTGACTAGTGAGTTTGAGTTGAGTTACTTGAAAAACTAAAGTGAAACTTGATTTATTTTATTGCAGGGTCTGATTATTAAATGTCCTTGTTTATTTGTGAGATGCAGTGGCACAAAGAAAATGCCTACTTTGTTTGGTAGTACTATAGGTACAAAAACACTGGTTTTCTTGTTACAGTCTGTTACTGTCACTTTGTTTTTGACACTTTAAAATACTGCTATCCTACTAAAATGCTGTACAAATCAGATTTATATTTAATAGTGCTGTCAAAATTATCGCGTTAACGGCGGTAATTAATTTTTTGAATTAATTGCGTTAAAATATTTAACGCATTTAACGCATGTGCAGAATGGCCCGCCCCATACGTGCCACCAGTGGCAGCTTCCAGGGTATGGCTGGGGTAGGCTACACCCATACCAAGAAATGGCTTAGCCCCACCATGAAAAATGATGTTAAAGTCAGCAAAATAAAGTCTGCCAACTCGCGCGGAGTAAATTGCACAGACAGCAGTTGGTAAGATTGATTTCAGTAGCCATTTTTTAAGCTGTGATTAATCTGATTAAAATTTGTAATCGTTTGACAGCCCTAATATTTAATAAATAAAAAAAAAAAATATTATTCAATATCGCGATAAATACCGTACCGTGGACTTGTTATCGCGATATTATCGTACCGTGAGTTTTGGGTATCGTTACATCCCTATGATCTATTTAGTATTGTTTAATGGAATGTATATCAGTGTATTAAAGTCAATACTTCATTCATTTTAAACAATATCTTTCTTGATTCTTTGTACAGTATGAACAAAATAGTCTTTGTACCTGTGCTGAAGTTCACTGCTGTGAGGAGTCCAGTTCTGTCTCTCACTCTCTGGTCCAGCCTGTCTGAATCACCTGGACACCTTAAACAAACAGATATATATGTACCATGTGTACAAACAATATAACTGATTCTCTTCTGTTGAACATGTTGGATTGTGTATTGTCCAAGTCAGGGTCCTTTTTATTTTACTGGAAGTTGTGTTACCAATGCTTACTGTTTATTTGATACCCATTTGGTAATGCAATTAATAAAAACAACAAGGTTTGGGTTCGTTCTTCAGATGACTGTGACGTTAACGTGTAAGCTCAATAATGAACTCCAGCTCAACCAACCATATTGTAATATCTAAGTAATCATCTTGAAATATCCATCCATCCATCCATCTTCTCCCGCTTATCCGTGGTCGGGTCGCGGGGGTAGCAGTTCCAGCAGAGAGCCCCAAACTTTCTTTTCCCTGGCGACATCAACCAGCTCTGACTGGGGGATCCCAAGGCGCTCCCAGGCCAGCGAAGAGATATAATCCCTCCACCTGGTCCTAGGTCTACCCCTTGGTCTCTTCCCAGCTGGACGTGCCTGGAACACCTCCCTAGGGAGGCGCCCAGGTGGCATCCTAACTAGGTGCCCGAACCACCTCAACTGGCTCCTTTCGACGCGAAGGAGGAGCGGCTCAACTCCGAGTCCCTCCCTGATGACCGAACTTCTCACCTTATCCCTAAGGGAGACACCAGCCACCCTGCGGAGAAAATCCATCTCGGCCGCTTGTATCCGCGATCTCGTTCTTTCGGTCATGATCCATCCTTCAGGACCATAGGTGAGGGTAGGAACGAAAATGGCCCGGAAGACAGAGAGCTTTGCCTTCTGGCTCAGCTCCCTTTTCGTCACAACGGTGCGGTAAAGCGACTGCAGTACCGCTCCCGCTGCTCCGATTCTCCGGCCCATCTCACGCTCCATTGTTCCCTCACTCGAGAACAAGACCCCGAGATACTTGAACTCCTTCACTTGGGGTAAGGACTCATTCCCTACTTGGAGTGGGCAGTCCATCGGTTTCCTGCTGAGAACCATGGCCTCAGATTTGGAGGTGCTGATCCTCATCCCAGCCGCTTCACACTCGGTTGCGAACCAATCCAGTGAGTGCTGAAGGTCGCAGACCGATGAAGCCATTAGAACCACATCATCTGCAAAAAGCAGTGGTGCAATCCTTAGTCCACCGAACTGCAGACCCCCTCCCCCATGACTACGCCTCGAAATCCGATCCATGTATATTACAAACAGGATTGGTGACAAAGCGCAGCCCTGGCGGAGGCCAACCCTCACCGGAAATGGGTCCGACTTACTGCCGAGGACCCGGACACAGCTCTCGCTTTGGGAGTACAGAGATTGGATGGCCCTGAGTAGAGACCCCCTCACCCCATACTCCCGCAGCACCTCCCACAGTAACTCCCTGGGAACTCGGTCATACGCCTTCTCCAAGTCTACAAAACACATGTAGACCGGATAAGCGTACTCCCAGGCCCCCTCCAGGATCCTTGCGAGAGTAAAAAGCTGATCCGTCGTTCCACGACCAGGACGGAATCCGCATTGTTCCTCCTCAATCTGAGGTTCGACAATCGGCCTGACCCTCCTTTCGAGTACCTTAGAGTAAACTTTCCCAGGGAGGCTGAGTAGTGTGATGCCTCTGTAATTGGCACACACCCTCTGATCCCCCTTTTTAAAAAGGGGAACCACCACCCCGGTCTGCCACTCCTTCGGTACTGTTTCCGACTTCCACGCAACGTTGATGAGACGTGTCAACCATGACAGTCCCTCAACACCCAGAGCCTTCAGCCTTTCCGGGCGGATCTCATCCACCCCCGGGGCTTTGCCACTGTGGAGTTGTTTGACGACCTCAGTGACCTCCCCCCGGGAGATTGGTGTTGATCCCCCGTCATACTCCAGCTCTGCCTCTAACATAGAGGGCGGGGTTGTCGGGTTCAGGAGTTCCTCAAAGTGTTCCTTCCAACGCCCTAACACTCCATCAGTTGAGGTCAACAACGTCCCATCCTTACTGTACACAGCTTGGATGGTTCCCTGCTTCCCCCTCCTGAGGTGTCGGACAGTTTTCCAGAACAACTTTGGTGCCGCCCGAAAGTCCTTCTCCATGTCTTCTCCGAACTTCTCCCACACCCGCTGCTTTGCCTCAGCCACGGATGAGAATGCTGCCCTTCGGGCCTGTCGGTACCTTGCAACTGCCTCGGGAGTCCCCCGGGATAACAAATCCCTGAAGGCCTCCTTCTTCAGTCGGACGGCTTCCCTGACCACCGGTGTCCACCAGGAGGTTCGAGGGTTACCGCCCCTTGAGGCACCTAGGACCTTGAGACCACAGCTCCCCGCCGCGGCTTCGGCAATAGAGGCTTTGAACACCGACCACTCTGGTTCAATGTCCCCAACCTCCACAGGAATGCCCGAAAAGCTCCGCCGGAGGTGTGAGTTGAAGGCCTCCTGAACTTGGGCCTCCTCCAGACGTTCCCAGTTCACCCGAACTACACGTTTGGGCTTACCAGGTCTATCCAGAGGCTTCCCCCGCCACTCGACCCAACTCACCACCAGATGGTGATCAGTTGACAACTCCGCCCCTCTCTTTACCCGAGTGTCCAAAACATACGGCCTCAGGTCCGATGATACGATAACGAAATCGATCATGGACCTTCTGCCTAGGGTGCTCTGGTACCACGTACACTTATGAGCATCCTTATGTTCGAACATGGTGTTTGTTATGGCCAATCCATGACTAGCACAGAAGTCCAGTAACAAACCACCACTCCGGTTCAGATCAGGGGGGCCGTTCCTCCCAATCACGCCCCTCCAAGTGTCTCCATCATTGCCCACATGTGCGTTGAAGTCTCCCAGCAAGATTAAAGAGTCCCCTTCAGGAGCCCCATACAGGACTCTTTCCAGGGTCTCCAAGAAGGCCGTATACTCTGAACTGCTGTTGGGTGCATAAGCACACACAACAGTCAGAGTTTTCCCCCCCCATAACCCGCAGGCGTAGGGAGGCGACCCTCTCATCCACTGGGGTAAACTCCAACAACGAAGCACCTAATCGGGGACTTGTGAGTATCCCCACACCCGCCCGGCGCCTCACACCTTGAGCAACTCCGGAGAAGAATAGAGTCCAACCCCTATCCAGAAGTAAGGTTCCAGAGCCGACGCTGTGCGTAGAGGTGAGCCCAACCAGATCCAACTGGTAACGCTCCACCTCCCGCACAAGCTCCGGCTCCTTCCCCCCCAGAGAGGTGACGTTCCACGTCCCCAAAGCCAGCTTCTGTCGCCCGGGTCTGGTCCGTCGAGACCCTCCGCTTTCACTGCCACCCTTCTGGCAGCGCACCCGACCCCATCGATGTTTCCCGTAGGTGGTGGGCCCGCGGGACGGAGAAGCGGAGGTGTTGCCCACGTTGCCTTTTCGGGCTGGGCCCGGCCGGGCTCCGTGGCAAGCCCGGCCACCAGACGCTCGCCGACGAGTCCTCCTTCTGGGCCTGGCTCCAGAAGGGGACCCCGGGCTTCCTCCGGGCCGGGTATCCTCACTTCTTGTGTCGTCTTTCATGAGGTCTTTTGAACCAATCTTAGTCTGGCCCCTTGCCTGAGACCAATTTGCCATGGTAAACCCTACCAGGAACACAAGGTTCCAGACAACACAGCCCCCAGGTTCATCAGGGCACACAAACCTCTCTACCACGGTAAGGTGCTGGTTCTTCAGAGAGGAATCTCTTGAAATATGACATTAATAATTGTAATATACGCATCTTATTGTGAGGTTGATTTCACATACACTATTTCGTAGGGGTGTAACGGTACACGTACCCGTACCGAAATTATTCGGTACGGGCCCTTCGGTTCGGTACAGGTGTGTACCGAAGTGTACCGAACGAATATAACGTTAAACGTAAAAAATTGAGAACGTGAACAACTTTTTGGAAGTAATCTCAGGTGCTGCGTCGCAGCATTCAGAGTACATGGTGTAGTCCAAACGATAGCTGGGGATTCTGGGTAGTGTAGTGTCTTCTGCCATCCTTTACTCCGAAAAAATATTTGTTTCTCCGAATCGAAGCGGAAAAATACAAAAGCATTGCACACAATTTAAACCAATCAATGTTGTGTAATTAACAAGGATAATCTGGTGTTTTTTAGTCGATGAGTAGTGCAGATATCACTGTAAAATCAATCGACAGTAAGAGGAATACTTACTTCCGGGTGTACAATTCTCCGTTATCCAATGGGAATGGACGCTCACATTGCCTTTAAGGGCAGCCGACACAAACGAATGCCGTGCTTCCATGAGCGTCAAATCCCGCCGCAGATGGGAATACATTGCAATCAGTTGAAAGCTATTTGCGTCCCTTTATGACGCTGAAGGAGCCTAGGAGCGTCACAACTGGACGCCACGGACACTGACCAAACGTCGCTCCTGGACGCTTAGGGAGTGAGAGTGTGTTGGTTTAATCGCTCTTTCACTTATATCTAAAATGGTGTACTGATTTATTTTGAAAATATTTGTCCACTGCTGCTTACATTTACTGGCATCCATCCTTGTTTGTAGTTGTGTGTGTTGCTGAACAGAATTTGTGGCATGTTGTTGTTGTTGATCAGGTTAAGCAAGTGAAATCAGAGGAATGCGAGCATAGGCAACCTTGTTTATTTATATTTTATGATACTCAATGATGCTGTTTCCACAGGATAAAGTACATTGATTATTTCACAAGTATGTATGGCAACAACCTGGAAGGTGTTCAAATCAAGCAGTCAAATGTGTAAATGGAAAACTCACAGTTATAACATATTTTGGCTTTGCCTTATAGATCCTACTACTGGTTAGCGCTAGGCTAAATCCCTCCTACTTCAAAAAGGATTCAGGCTGGCTTGTGCCTATCATCTAACTTTTACCATGCTGCCACCAACATTCAGCACTTATAACATGTATCATATTAACAATTATTAAAGATTCAACAGTCAATGATTCAAAGGTTTTATTGTCATATGCACAAATGTTTCAGTGTAGTTTTTGGCAATGAAGATTGTCTTTATTATGTATGGTGTATCGTATTGCATTAGCTGAGACTATTAGCGCAACATTACCCATATTATCTATCACTGAAGCTTTTCTCAGCTGTCACTCACTTGCACCTTAATGACAGCTGTGTTGCATTTAGACATTGTAGCCAAGACGGTGACATTTTCACTTTCATGTTTCAGACTGGGGCCTTTTGCTTTGCCGCTTACAAGTGTCATGTTTTTTTGTTTGGATATCTCACGGTAAAGATCACGGTTACACTCTTTGCTTACGTCTAATTCTCCCACTGCATACCCAACTGAGTTCAACTTCATGTCAAAGGGCACCTTGTAGAGCACAGCTATTTTCTTAGAACACTGTTTCGTAGAATTATCGATGAGGTCATAGGTGAACATGCCGACAGCTCCTCGGGCGGTGTTTGGAGTCTTGACGAACACCGCCTCCCCAGATGAGTCTGGCTTAATGCTGGGGGCCAGAGGAACGGTGCAGCGTCCACTATCCATGTACACTCTAGAATGAGAAATATAAGAAATCATCTTTACAATATGAGAACGGATTCAAAATTTTAAAATATATTAAGAATAACATTCCATTTACCTGGGGTTGCCAAGAGTGTATTTGGAGCTCTGATTTTTAAGCTCGATGGTGCACTGACGATGTGTTGGTGTTATTTTAACAATCGATGATTCAATTGAATCACCTAGTTCTGCTAACTCACTCAAAAGCTCCATATCTGCAGTGTGACTTCCTGCTTAGAAATACATATTAATTGCATTTAAAACATATAGGCATCTCTACAGTAGAATTCCTGAAATCATACTTAAACATGTGTACAAGTCACTGCCACTGCCAAATGTGGTTTTAAAATGACAGCCACAAATATTATTTAGTCAATGACATGAGAAAAAACCAACAAACTAAATTGCAGCATTATTTAATCTGAATGATTATGGTGGCCAACCCGTGCAAACGCACCACAATGGCTCAAAACACTTCCATTAGGAGAACACAATGCACTTTCAAAAACTATGCAAATATAAACTTTCTTTTTTTTTAAAGTAGCAAACCAATAAGTATTACAAATGTGCAGCAACAGTGAGACAAGATCCTTTAAGAAACATTACGCTGAGATAAGATGCTCCTACCTGTCCTGTTTCCAGCCGGGGTCAAAACCTCTGAATATCAGCGGAGACTCTGGCTGTCAGCTTTTATAGGCAAGGCGAGGCGAGGCGAGGCGAGGCGAGGCGAGGCGAGGCGAGGCGAGGCGTATGAACAGCTCAATTAAATGTTTAATTCTTATTCTTGGAACAGAGAGCAGACCCGACCCAGAGGACCTGAGACTCCTGGATGGTTCATAGTTATGCAGGAGATCGTTTATATACCTCGGTCCTAAGCCATTTAGTGATTTAAAAACTAGCAATAGTATTTTAAAATTAATTCGTTGGTCGACTGGAAGCCAATGTAAAGACTTCAGAACCGGACTGATGTGATCCACTCTTTTAATGTTAGTGAGGACTCGAGCAGCAGCGTTCTGGATCAGCTGCAGCTTTCTGATGGATTTTTTTTCTGAGCCCTGTGAATACACCATTGCAGTAGTCGAGTCTACTGAAAATAAAAGCATGGACAAGTTTTTCTAAATCCTGTTGCGACATTAGTTTTTTAATCCTAGATATGTTCTTCAGGTGGTAGTATGCAGACCTAATGACTGTTGTAATGTGACTGTTAAAATTCAGGTCTGAGTCCATCACTACACCTAGATTTCTAGCTTTATGAGTTACTTTGTAGTCTGCCGACTGAAGCTCTGCGATTACTTTTAATCGGTCCTTCTTTGCTCCAAAAACAATGATCTCAGCTTTTTGTTTGTTCAATTGGAGAAAGTTCTGAGTCATCCAGATGTGCTCAATGCACTTGCTCAGTGTTCTAATCGGAGAGTAGTCTCCCGGTGTAATTTTAAAATAAATCTGGGTGTCGTCTGCATATATGTGATAGCTTAGATCGCTGTTTTTAATCATTTGAGCCAGTGGTAGCATATAGATATTAAAAAGCAAAGGTCCTAAGGTGGAGCCTTGAGGAACCCCCCCCATGACATATTTGTCAGGGTTCACAGCAAATTTGAAATCTAAAATTCAACACCCATGTAGTTAATTGTAACACTATGAAAGAGTTTATATGGAAACCACCAGCAAAGTGTTAAATTAACACTTTCCAAAGTGTTGACAATATAACACTATCACAGTGTTACTATACCAACACTAAGAGTGTAAGATGTGAACACCTGCAGCTTCAATTTTACACTGTCCTGGTGTAGAGTGAAACTACAGTAGTGATACATCTTCTCCCATCTAACACCTTTAAGAGTTAAACATGTACACTAATAACGTTGCAATTTTACACTGTCCTGGTGTAGAGTAACACTACAGTAGTGATACAATTTATCCCATCTAATACCTTTAAGAGTTAGAAATATACACTGAGCGAGTGTTGAATGCACATTATACTGGTGTTGCATCCTCAACCCTGGGAGTTCACAATGAACACTAATCTAGTGTCAAATGTAGTGTATTGGTATTAGGATGTACAACAAACTGGTGTTAAAAGTTACAATGACCAATAAATCATTTCAGATATCAGCATATATGACAAGTGCTTTGTTTGAATGGTGGCATGTCTCTTAAGACTGACAAATTGCCTGCCGTGCCAGGCAACAAACCTTTTTGGACCACACACACCCAGTGTTTCAGTACTACAAAAACAATGCCAGAGGAAGAAAAACAAAATTACAGCACAGCTGTCTAAGACAACATAAACAAGGGTGTCATTGGCACTTGCAGATATTTGCAGATCAAAAGGCTTATGAAATTGCAGTGCATCAGGTTTGATGACTGAAAGACTATCCTGCTTAACATTAAAGGCATGAAGATGCTCAACAAAAAAACTTTCCATGTCTCTTAAGACTGACAAATGCTCCCAATATTCAATTCAACCAACATTCAATATTGTTCAACAGCAAAAATGTATATCTACAAAAATAAAAATAACCCTCTGTGGCAGTTGAGGTCCAAAAAGGTTGTTTGTTGCCTGCCGTGCCAGGCAATTTTGGACCACACACACACCCACACACACACCCAATGTTTCAGTACTAAAAAAAAAAATGCCAGAGGGAGAAATAAAAATTACAGCACATAGCTGTCTAAGACAACATAACAAAGGGTGTCATTGTCACTTGCAGATTAAAAGGCTTATGAAATTGCAGTGCATCAGGTTTGATGCTGCTTAACAACATTAAAGGTATGAAGATGCTCAACAAATAAACTTTCCATGTCTAATACCAAAAAATGAATTTCAGCTCTCATCAGAAAAATACAAACAATCTGCACAAACACTGGTATCTGGACAATTCAAAGTGCTTTACAAAATAAAATAAAATAAGAATAAATACAGTAAAAACACATTATATAATGGCCAAAGGACTTTGGCCACTGTGGACAAAGTGTAGTGTCTTCGGCCATCCTAAACTCTGAAAAAATATTTGTTTCTCCGAATCGAAGGGGAAAAATACAAAAGCATTGTACACAATTTAAACCAATCAATGTTGTGTAATTAACAAGAATAATCTGGTGTTTTTGAGTTGATGAGTAGTGCAGATATCACTGTAAAATCAATCGACAGTGAGGAGAATATTTACTTCCGGGTGTAAAATCCTCCGTTATCCAATGGGGATGGACGCTCACATTGCATTTAACTGCCGCCGACAATGACCAATGCGGTGCTTCCATGAGCGTCAAATACCGCCGCCGATGGGAATACATTGCAATCAGTTCAAAGCTCTTTGCATCCGTTTATGAAGCTGAAGGAGACTCGGCGCGTCACAACTGCACGCCAAAGGACCTGACCAAGCGTCGTTATTGGACTATCAGGGAGTGAGACTGTGTTGTGCGAAACACACAATAGCCAGCATGTGTAATTCTGGTGGGGGGAGGGCTAGCTGGACCAGTCAGAGTCCAGTTTTGGATAGTCTTTTGTGGTTCCATTCCATTTAAAAGAGCTCCTGGCGAGACCTCAAATCATCTTCGTAATATCTATCAAACTATAGATCCTAGGCTACACATCCACTGGACGTAGATTATAAAAGTACAATATACACTTCTCGCTAGAAATCTAATAAAAAAGCATTTTAATGGCCAAACTATTCCACAATTTAGGATTTTCCAGAGAGGGTTATTGGTGAATAAACGACCCTCCAGAGCGTTTGTGATCAACGGGATGATGTTGTTTCTTACACGACCACTAGAGGTGCTACACTTTAAAACGTGACTCTGGGTCGTATTTAGCTACTGAACAATCGACCTATATGGTCGTTTTTTGTAGGAGGACAGGCTGATAAATACTAATGATGCTAATCGATTGGACAATGTGATATTCCTAATTACAGAGACAATCGTTATTAATCCTAATTAATCACACGTTAAAAATGCTAGTATTTACGTATACTTGTATAAACTACTTGAATTTGAGGTCAAACTAATTAATCGCAGGCGTTGACATGTTAACTTTGACAGCACTATAATTAATTCACTATGTGTTGTCTCACTATGTTCACTATGTGTTGTCTGGTGCATACTTGGACAAATCAAGATTAAGGCCATTAAATGCAAACATTTATCAGTCACTCAGTCCTTTAAGATAACAAGATTATTTACACTAAATTGATTGCTTGACATTGAGGCATTTATTCTGGATTTTATTTAAAGTGGACCTATTATGCTATACTTGAAAAATATATTGTAGGGCCATACTGTACCTATACAAAACATGTCTGTGACCTTTTTTGCTTAAAATACCAAACAGATCACCCATTTTAGCCATGCCTCATACTGCTCAAACCCTCTATTCCAGCCCTGTTCCAAAAAGGCTGATTCTGCTTTAAATGGAACGGCTGTTGCTAGCCACGCCCCTTTGTAGCAACATGCAACTTTCCTCTGCTAAGAGAGTTTTCTACTGGGAGAAACTCAGCCAAACGCTGCATTGATTAAATGCCATATTATGCTCCCAACCACTTCAAGCATTATTTCTGAAACAGTACGGAGCTCAAACCTTTCTCTCCCGCAGGGTTTACCACAAGAACATTACGTTACACATATTCTCTCGAGTAGCCTACAGCGTTAGCTCCATGGTTAGCTCTGAGTGTTAACATGCTTGCTAATGTAAACACAGAGCATATTACTCCCAAAACATGTGGCGCATTGTTTCTGATACAGCACATAGCTTGACATGTTCATTCTTAAGTGTTTACCGCTAGAACAGTGCCATTATATGTATTATATATATAACAACTTTACTCTAAGTGCCTCCTGCAGACATCCTGCTGAATAAACAGACACACAGCTGCGACTGTATACGGAGACGATAGGTTGGGACGTGTCACGTTGTCAATGATGTAATAGGAGCAACAATTCTGGATCTGCTTGTTAGCACCCCCCTTTTTTTTTTCTTTTTTTTTTTAGATTTGTGTGATTGATTGATTGATTGAAAAGTTTATTAACAGCTTGTATATTGGGTACAGTACAGTACAGCTCAAAACATACAATTGTTAAGGGGATGCAGACCAGAGAAAGACTTTCGTCTTGTTTACATCAGGGTCCCCCATTTTCAATTCATCATATCATTTAAGACATATAAGACATATTTTACATACAGATGGCTTATTAACAATTTACATACAGGTGGTTTTTTTACATACAGATTGCTTATTTACAATTTTCATTTTAGATTTTGTTCTAATACATCCTAACCGGACATTTAAGACATACCAAGTCTACAGATATACAGTTAGTAACAGAGTCTAAAATGCGAGTATATACATAGATGGGGGGGGGGGGAAGCTGTCAATGATCACTTAAACCGCATGCTATAACCCCTTTACTGGAGATCCTGGACCTGTCAGAGGTCAGAATGAGATCAATGGTAGTTTGAGTTGTTTCACATACCCGGGTGGGTTGGGTGATTAGCTGGCTGAAGCCGTGTAGATCACAAATCCTACTGAAGGACTTGAAGACGGACGTGTCTTTACGTTGCATATCCGTGTTCCAGTCTCCATAAATAATTGTCTCTACATCCCCCACATCAGCCAAACACCCATCTAATGTATCATAAAAGTCACTCTGTTCCGGTGGTCTATAGATTGTCCCGACTATTACAGATTTAGCATTTTCAAAAAGAATTTCAACCCACACAGATTCAATATTTTCATGATGCAGGTCAGTACGGTTTTTGAAATTGGTGTCTTTATGTATGTACATGCAGACACCACCTCCATTCACGTTCCTGTCCCTTCTCACTACAAGATAATCTTCTATTTCAATCTCT